>NC_080382.1:80839451-81195731 GCF_014773155.1 Arachis stenosperma
TATCAATCAAATTTCAAATGTTTCAAAATCTTTTAATTGAATTTTCGAAAATCCACTTCCCCTCCTTCTCACATCCTTCTATTTATGGAGTACCACTCCTTCTAAATGCACAATTCGAACCTTATCTAATTAAGTTCGAATTCTTCTTCTCCCTTCTTCTTTCTATTCTATTTTCCTCTGACATTTCAAGGAATCTCTATACTGTGACATAGAGGATTCCATATTTTCTTGTTCTCTTCTCTTTCATATGAGCAGGAGCAGAGACAAAGGCATTCTTGTTGAAGCTGACCCTGAACCCGAAAGGACCTGAGAGAAAGCTAAGAGAAGCCAAAGCACAACTCTCTTTAGAGGACCTGACCGAATTCTTCAAGGAAGAAGAACCCATGGCAGCCGAAAACAACAATGCCAACAATGCAAGGAAGGTGCTGGGTGACTTTACTGCACCTACTCTCTGAATTTTATGGGAGAAGCATCTCTATCCCTGCCATGGAGCAAACAACTTTGAGCTTAAGCCTCAATTAGTTTCTCTAATGCAACAGAATTGCAAGTTCCAATGGACTTCCAATGGAAGATCCTCATCATTTTTTAGCTGAATTCTTGCAAATCTGTGACACAGTCAAGACTAATGGGGTTAACCCTGAGGTCTACAGACTGATGCTATTCCCTTTTGCTGTAAGAGACAGAGCTAGAATATGGTTGGATTCTCAACCTAAAGAAAGCCTGGACTCTTGGGAAGCTAGTCAATGCCTTCTGGCAAAGTTCTTTCCACCACAAAGATGGAGTAAGCTTAGAGTGGAAGTCCAAACCTTCAGACAGATGGAGAATCCTCTATGAAGCTTGGGAAAGATACAAGCAATTAATCAGAAAATGTCCTTCAGACATGCTTTCTGAATGGAGCATCATAGGTATTTTCTATGATGGTCTCTCTGAACTATCAAAGATGTCTTTGGATAGCTCTGCTGGAGGATCTCTTCATCTGAAGAAGACGCCTGCAGAAGCTCAAGAGCTGATTGAATGGTTGCAAATAACCAATTCATGTACACTTCTGAAGGAATCCTGTGAATATGGGACTAGTCAGAAGAAAGGAGTTCTTGAGATGATGCTCTGAATGACATACTGACTCAGATAAGATATTGACTCAACAAGTCATTTGATTTCTCAAGTCTGTCTGGAATGCAAAATGCACCAAACAGTACTAAGGATGCTTCATCTGAGGAAGAAGCTTATGATCCTGAGAACCCTTCCATGGAAGAGGTGAATTACCTAGGAGAACCCTATGGAAATACCTACAATTCTTCATGAGAAATCACCCCAATCTCTCATGGAAGAATCAAGAGAGACCTCAACAAGGTTTCAATAACAATAATGGTGGAAGAAACAGGTTTAGCAATGGCAAGCCTTTTCCATCATCTTCTCAGCAACAGACAGAGAGTTCTAAGCAGAATACTTCTGACTTAGCAACAATGGTCTCTGATCTAATAAAGACCACTCAAAGTTTCATGAATGAAACAAGGTCCTCCATCAGAAATTCGGAAGGACAAGTGGTCAGCTGAGCAAGAAAGTTACTGAACTCCCTCCTAGTACTCTCCCAAGTAATACAGAAGAAAATCCAAAGGAGTGCAAAGCCATAACCATGGCCGATATGGAGAAAAGAGGAGGAGGACGCCACTGAGGAAGACCTCAGGCCGTGTACCAATCTCCTCTGAGTTCCAATGGGAATCTGAGGCTCAAAATGAGACCATAGGGATTCCATTGGACTTACTTCTGCCATTCATGAGCTCTTATGAGTATTCTTCCTCTGAAGAGGATGAGTATGTCACTGAAGAGCAAGTTGCTAAATACCTTGGAGCAATCATGAAGCTAAATGACAAGTTATTTGGAATGAGACTTGGGAGGATGAACCACCTTTGCTCACCAAAGAACTGGATGACTTGTCTAGCAGAAACTGCCTCAAAGAGGCAGGATCCTGGGAAGTTTTCTATACCTTGTACCATAGGCACCATGACCTTCAGAAGGCCTTGTGTGACTTAGGTCAGTGTAAACCTCATGCCCCTCTCTGTAATGGAGAAATTAGGGATTTTTGAGGTGCAAGCTGCAAGAATCTCATTAGAGATGGCAGACATTCAAGAAAACAAGCTCATGGACTTGTAGAGATGTTTTGGTGAAGATGAAGACCATTACATCCCTACTGACTTCATAGTCCTAGAGACTGGGAATGCATGGATGAATCCATCATCCTTGGCAGACCCTTCCTAGCCACAGCAAAGGCTGTGATTGATGTTGATAGAAGAGAGTTGATCATTCAAGTGAATGAAGAATCCTTGGTGTTTAAAGCCCAAGGACATCCCTCTATCATCATGGAGGAAGCATGAAGAGCTCCTCTCAAAACAGAGCCAAGCAAGCCCCCACAGTCAAACTCTAAGTTGGTGTTGGGAGGCCACAACCAAACTCTAAGTTTGGTGTTGAACCCCCACATTCAAACTCTAAGTTTGTGTTGGGAGGTTCCAACACGGTTCTGAGCATTTCTGAGGCTCCATGAGTCCTCTGTCAAGCTAATGACATTAAAGAAGCGCTTGTTGGGAGGCAACCCAAGTTTTATAGTTAACTATTTTCTTTTGTTATTTTATCTTTTTTGTAGGTTGATGATCATAAGAAGTCACAAAACAATGAAAAAAGGAAAACAGAATGAAAAACAGGAAGAAAAATACACACCCTGGAGGAGAAGAAACTGGCGTTCAAACGCCAGTAATGTTAGCTGTTGGGCGTTTAAACGCCCAGTCCTGGCACCATTCTGGGCGTTTAACGCCAGAAGGGGCACCAGACTGGCGTTAAACGCCAGTAAAGGGCAAGAACCTGGCGTTAAACGCCAGGAATGGGCACCAGCCCGGCGTTTAACGCCAGAAATGGCTCAAAACGTGATTTTGAGCCACATTGGTGCAGGATGACTTTTCCTTGACACTACAGGATCTGTGGACCCCACAGGACCTACCATCACTCTCTCTCTTCTTCCCCCATTCACCAATCACCTCACACCTCTTCCCCAAAACCCCTCACCTATCAAATCCCTTCTTTCTCTTCACCACTCACACATCCATCCTCATAAAACCCCACCAACCTCACCTTCAAATTCAAACCACTTTCCCTCCCAAACCCACCCATAATGGCCGAACCTTTACCCCCCTCTTCTATAAATACCCTTCTTCCACTCTTCATTTTCACACTACCTAAACACCCCTTCTTCCCCCCTCTTGGCCGAACACCCCCTTCCCCCTCTTCCTCATTTCTTCTTCTTCTACTCTCTTTCTTCTTTTGCTCGAGGACGAGCAAACATTTTAAGTTTGGTGTGGTAAAAGCGTTGCTTTTTCATAACCATTTATGGCATCCAAGGCCGGAAAACCTCTAAAAAGAGGAAAGGAAGGCAAAAGCTTCCACCTCCGAGTCATGGGAGATGGATAGATTCCTCTCAAGGGTGCATCAAGACCACTTCTATGAAGTTGTGGCCTTGAAGAAGGTGATCTCCGAGGTCCCCTTTTCACTCAAAAAGAGTGAATATCCGGAGATCTGCCATGAGATCCGAAGAAGGCTGGGAAGTTCTTACCAACCCCATTCAACAAGTCGGAATCTTGATGGTTCAAGAGTTCTATGCCAATGCATGGATCACAAAGAACCATGACCAAAGTGTGAACCCGAATCCAAAGAATTATCTCACTATGGTTCGGGGGAAATACTTGGATTTTAGTCCGGAGAGTGAGGGTGGCGTTCAACTTTGCCTATGATGCAAGGAGATGAGCATCCTTACACTAGAAGGGTCAACTTTGATCAAAGGTTGGACCAAGTCCTCACAGTCATATGTGAAGAGGGCGCACAATGGAAGCAAGATTCAAGAGGAAAGCCGGTCCAATTGAGAAAGCCATGACCTCAAGCCCGTGGCTAGAGGATGGTTAGAGTTCATACAACGCTCAATCATCCCCACTAGCAACCGGTCTGAAGTTACCATAGACCGGGCCATCATGATCCATAGTATCATGATTGGAGAAGAAATAGAGGTTCATGAGGTTATAGCCCAAGAACTCTATAAGGTGCGGACAAGACCTCCACCTTGGCAAGGTTAGCCTTTCCTCATCTCATTTGTCACCTCTGGTTATTCAGTTGGAGTTGACATAGAGGGAGACATCCCCATTGATGAGGACAACCCATCACCAAGAAAAGGATGGAGTACACAAGAGATCTCACTCATCATGAGATCCCTGAGATTCCTCAAGGAATGAATTCTCTCCTCCACAAAACTATGGGAACAACTAAACACCTCCCTAGGAGAACTAAGTTCCAACATGGGACAACTAAGGGTGGAGCATCAAGAACACTCCATCATCCTTCATGAAATTAGAGAAGATCAAAGAATCATGAGGGAGGAGCAACAAAGACAAGGAAGAACATTGAGGAGCTCAAGCACTCCATAGGATCTTCAAGAGCAAAGAGCCGCCATCACTAAGGTGGACCCGTTCTTTGATTTCCTTGTTATTGTTCTTCTGTTTTTTCGATTTTTATGCTTATGTTATCCATGTCTGTGTCTTATGATCATTAGTGTCTTAGTGTCTATGCCTTAAAGTATGAATGTCCTATGAATCCATCACCTCTCTTAAATAAAAAATGTGCTTAATTGAAAAGGAAAAATTGCATGAATTCTGAATTTTATAGTAGTTTAATTATTTTGATGTGGCAACACTTTATCTTTGAATGTATGCTTGAACAGTGCATATGTCTTTTGAACTTGTGGTTCATGAATGTTGGCTCTTGAAAGAAGGATGAAAAAGGAGACATGTTACTGAGGATCTGAAAAATCATTAAAAATGATTCTTGAAGCAAGAAAAAGCAGTGAAAAAAAAGAGAAAGAAGGAAGCAAACGAAAAAAAAAAAAAAAAGAAAAAAAAAGAAAGAAAAAGAAAGAATAAAGTTGTGATCCAAGGCAAATAAGAGTGTGCTTAAGAACCCTGGACACCTCTAATTGGGGACTTTAGCAAAGCTGAGTCACAATCTGAAAAGGGTCACCCAATTATGTGTCTGTGGCATGTATGTATCCGGTGGTAATACTGGAAGACAGAGTGCTTTGGGCCACAGCCAAGACTCAATAAGTAGCTGTGTTCAAGAATCATCATACTTAACTAGGAGAATCAATAACACTATCTGGATTCTGAGTTCCTAAAGAAGCCAATCATTCTGAATTACAAGGGATAGAGTGAGATGCCAAAACTATTCAGAGGCAAAAAGTAAAATCCCCGCTCATCTAATTAATACTGATCTTCATGGATGTTTTGGAGTTCATTGCATATTCTCTTCTTTTTATCTTATTTGATTTTCAGTTGCTTGAGGACAAGCAACAATTTAAGTTTGGTGTTGTGATGAGCGATAATTTGTATACTTTTTGGCATTGTTTTTAGTATGTTTTTAGTATGATCTAGTTAGTTTTTAGTATATTTTTATTAGTTTTTAGTTAAAATTCACTTTTCTGGACTTTACTATGAGTTTGTGTGTTTTTCTGTGATTTCAGGTATTTTCTGGCTGAAATTGAGGGACCTGAGCAAAAATCTAATCCAGAGACTCAAAAGGACTGCAGATGCTGTTGGATTCTGACCTCCCTGCACTCGAAGCGGAATTTCTGGAGCTACAGAAGCCCAATTGGCGCGCTCTCAACGGCGTTGGAAAGTAGACATCCTGGGCTTTCCAGCAATATATAATAGTCCATACTTTGCCCAAGATTTGATGGCCCAAACCGGCGTTCAATGTCACCTCAAGAAATCCCAGCGTTAAACGCTGGAACTGGCACCCAAATGGGAGTTAAACGCCCAAACTGGCACTAAAGCTGGCGTTTAACTCCAAGAAGAGTCTCTACACGAAATTGCTTCATTGCTCAGCCCAAGCACACACCAAGTGGGCCCGGAAGAGGATTTTTATGTCATTTACTCATTTCTGTACACCCTAGGCTACTAGTTTCTTATAAGTAGGACCTTTTACTATTGTATTAAGAGCTTTTGATCATGTTTTGATGATTAAACCCTCTTTGGGAGGCTGGCCATTCGGCCATGCCTAGACCTTGTTCTTATGTATTTTCAACGGTGAAGTTTCTACACACCATAGATTAAGGTGTGGAGCTCTGCTGTACCTCGAGTATTAATGCAATTACTATTGTTCTTCCATTCAATTCCACTTGTTCTTTTACCAAGATATCACTTGTTCTTCAACATGATGAAGGTGATGATTGACGCCCATCACCATTCTCACCCATGAACAAGGTGACTGACAACCATTCTTGTTCTACAAGCATCTGAGGCTTAGTGAATATCTCTTGGATTTCTGATTGCACGATGCATGGTTGATCGCCTGACAAACGAGTGCTCGCCTGACAAACGAGCCAGCCATTCCGTGAGATCAGAGTCTTCGTGGTATAGGCAAGAACTGATGGCAGCATTCAAGAGAATCCGGAAGGTCTAACCTTGTCTGTGGTATTCTGAGTAGGATTCAATGATTGAATGACTGTGACGTGCTTCAAACCTGTAACCTACTGGGCGTTAGTGACAGACGCAAAAGAGTTATTCTATTCCGGTAGGGGAGTGAACCAAACCGGTGATTGGCAGCACTGTGACAGAGTGTGTGCATTAGCTTTCACTGCGCGGATGGGAGGTAGCTGCTGACAACAGTGAGACCCTATACGAGCTTGCCATGGAAAGGAGTAAGAAGGGTTGGATGAAGACAGTAGGAAAGCAGAGAGACGGAAGGGAAGGCATCTTCATGCGCTTATCTGAAGTTCCTACCAATGAATTACATAAGTATCACTATCTTTATCTTTTATGCTATTTTCGTTCATCACCATATATATCTGAGTCTGCCTGACTAAGATTTACAAGATGACCATAGCTTGCTTCAATACTAACAATCTCCGTGGGATCAACCCTTACTCACGTAAGGTTTATTACTTGGACGACCCAGTGCACTTGCTGGTTAGTTGTGCGAAGTTGTGTAATGCCATGGTATTGAGCGCACCAAGTTTTTGGAGCCATTACCAGGGATTATGAGAGTTGTGAAAAAGTATAGTTCACAATTTCGCGCACCAGGTTTACAGAAATAAGTAAATGACAGAAAAATCCACTTTCGGGCCCACTTGGTGTGTGCTTGGGCTGAGCATTGAAGCATTTTCGTGTAGAGACTCTTCCTGGAGTTAAACGCCAGCTTTTATGCCAGTTTGGGCGTTTAACTCCAATTTTTATGCCAGTTCCAGCGTTAAACGCTGGGAATTTTGAAGCTGATTTGCAACGCCGGTTTGGGCCATCAAATCTAGGGCAAAGTATGGACTATTATACATTGCTGGAAAGCCCAGGATGTCTACTTTCCAACGCCGTTGAGATCGCGCCAATTGGGTCAGAAAATTCACTTCGAGTGCAGGGAGGTCAGAATCCAACAGCATATGCAGTCCTTTTCAGCCTCTGAATCAGATTTTTGCTCAGGTCCCTCATTTTCAGCCAGAAAATACTTGAAATCACAGAAAAAAACACAAACTCATAGTAAAGTCCAGAAAAGTGAATTTTAATTAAAAACTAATAAAAATATACTAAAAACTAACTAAATCATACTAAAAACATATTAAAAACAATGCCAAAAAGCGTATAAATTATCCGCTCATCAAACCCCCTTTGGGAGGCTGGCCATTCGGCCATGCCTAGACCTTGTTCTTATGTATTTTCAACGGTGGAGTTTCTACACATCATAGATTAAGGTGTGGAGCTCTGCTGTACCTCGAGTACTAATGCAATTACTATTGTTCTTCTATTCAATTCAGCTTGTTCTTGTTCTAAGATATCACTTGTTCCTCAACTTAATGAATGTGATGATCCGTGACACTCATCATCATTCTTACCTATGAACGTGTGCCTGACAACCACCTCCGTTCTACCTTAGATTGAGTGGATATCTCTTGGATCCCTTAATCGAAATCTTCATGGTATAAGTTAGAATTGATGGCGGCATTCAAGAGAATCCGGAAGGTCTAAACCTTTTCTGTGGTATTCTGAGTAGGATTCAACGATTGAATGACTGTGACAAGCTTCAAACTCCGAAGGCTGGGTGTTAGTGACAGACGCAAAAGAATCACTGGATTCTATTCCAACTTGATTGAGAACCGACAGATGATTAGCCGTGCTGTGACAGAGCACGTTGAACATTTTCACTGAGAGGACGGGACTGTAGCCACTGACAACGGTGATGCCCAACATACAGCTTGCCATGGAAAGGAGTAAGAAGGATTGGATGAAGACAGTAGGAAAGCAGCGAGACAGAAGGGACAAAGCATCTCCATACGCTTATCTGAAATTCTCACCAATGAATTACATAAGTATCTCTATATTTATTTTATGCTTTATTCATAAATCATCCATAACCATTTGAATCTGCCTGACTGAGATTTACAAGACGACCATAGCTTGCTTCATACCAACAATCTCCATGGGATCGACCCTTACTCGCGTAAGGTTTATTACTTGGACGACCCAGTGCACTTACTGGTTAGTTGTGCGAAGTTGTGAAATTATGTTTAGACCATGGTATTGAGCACCAAGTTTTTTGGAGCCATTACCGGGGATTGTTTGAGTTGTGAAAAGTAGAGATCACAATTTCGTGCACCAAGTTTTTGGCGCCGTTGCCGTGGATTATTTGAGTTTGGACAACTAATGGCTCATCTTGTTGCTTAGATTAGGTATTTTTCTTCAGAGTTCTTAAGAATGAATTCTAGTGTTTCAAGGTGATGTTCTTATCATCACCAAAGCTGATTGATTCTCATCAATTTAGCTCTTGAATGTAATGTCCTGCTGAAGCTTGGCTAGCCATGTCTAATTCCTTTAGACTGAAGCTTTAGACTAACATTGCATGATTCTTGGAATTCTCATTAAGAATTTTGATATCCTTATTTTCTTTTTCACTCAATTTTCAAAAAAAAATCCAAAAAAATTATAAAATCATAAAAACCAAAAATATGTTTTGTTTCTTGTTTGAGTCTAGTGTCTAATTTTAAGTTTGGTGTCAACTGCATGTTTCTATTCTTCTTGCATTTTTTTTGAATTCATTCATGTGTCTTAATTGATCTTCAAGTTGTTCTTGATGATTTCCTTGCTCTGATCTTTAAATTCTCCTGTCTTGAGTGTTTTGTTGTGTCTCATATGCATTCTCAATTTGTTAGTGTCAATAGTATACAAACTTCTAAGTTTGGTGTCTTGCATGCATTGTTTATTTGATCTTAGTTTTATTTTGATTATTCCTCATTATTAAAAATCCAAAAAATTTTTAATTTGTGTCTTTTCAAGTCAATAATACAGAGAATTAAAGATTCAGAACATTCAGCAGAGGAATTACACAGAAAAAGGTTGGGCGTTCAAAACGCCCAGTGAGGAAGGAAAACTGGCGTTTAAACGCCAACCAGGGTGCCTAGCTGGGCGTTTTACGCCCAAAAAGGGTGAGTTTTGGGCGTTAAACGCCAGAATGTATACCATTTTGGGCGTTTAACGCCAGGATGACACAAGAGGGAAGATTCTGTTTTTGATTCAATTTTTTTTTTCAAGTTTTCAAAATTTTTCAAAATCAAATCTTTTTCAAATCATATCTTTTCAATCATATATTTTCAAAATCAATTTCCTTCCATTTTCAAAAATACTTGCTAACAATTAATGATTTAATTCAACATTTCAAGTATGTTGCCTTTTCTGTTGAGAAAGGTTTAATGTCTGAATCATATCTTTCTTGTTAGTTAAGTCATTAATTTTCAAAATCAAATCTTTTTAAATTGTTTTTCAAATCATATCTTCTCAATCACATCTTTTTAAAACCATAACTTTTCAATCATATCTTCTTAATCACATCTTTTTCAAAATAGTTTTCAATCATATCTTTTTGATTTCTAATTTCAAAATCTTTTTCAAAAATCACTTAATTTTTTTTCCAATCATAGTTTTCGAAAATCAATTACTTTTTTTTTAATTCACTCTCATTTTCGAAAATTTCTTCCCCTCTTCTCACATCCTTCTATTTATGGACTAACACTCCTCCTCAATGCACAATTCGAACTCCATCTTTCTTTATAAGTTCGAATTCTTCTACCTCTTCCTTCTATTCCTCTAACACCTCAAGGAATCTCTATACTGTGACATAGAGAATTCCATATTTTCTTGTTTTCTTCTCTTTCATATGAGCAGGAGCAAAGACAAAAGCATTCTTGTTGAGGCTGACCCTGAACCTGAAAGGACCTTGAAGCGAAAGCTAAGAGAAGCTAAGGCACAACTCTCTGTAGAGGACCTAACAGAAATCTTCAAAGAAGAAGAACCCATGGCAGCCGAAAATAACAACAATGCCAACAATGCAAGGAAGGTGCTGGGTGACTTTACTGCACCTGCTCCCAACTTCTATGGGAGAAGCATCTCTATCCCTTCCATTGGAGCAAACAACTTTGAGCTTAAGCCTCAATTAGTTTCTCTAATGCAACAGAATTGCAAGTTCCATGGACTTCCATTGGAAGATCCTCATCAGTTTTTAGCTGAATTCTTGCAAATCTGTGACATTGTCAAGACTAATGAGGTTGACCTTGAGGTCTACAGACTTATGCTATTCCCTTTTATTGTAAGAGACAGAGCTAGGATATGGTTGGACTCACAACCTAAAGAAAGCCTGAACTCTTGGGAAAAGCTAGTCAATGCCTTCTTGGCAAAGTTCTTTCCACCTCAAAAATTGAGTAAGCTTAGAGTGGAAGTTCGAACCTTCAGACAGAAGGAAGGTGAATCCCTCTATGAAGCTTGGGAAAGATACAAACAATTAATCAGAAAGTGTCCTTCTGACATGCTTTCTGAATGGAGCGTCATAGGTATCTTCTATGATGGTCTGTCTGAACTGTCCAAGATGTCATTGGATAGCTCTGCTGAAGGATCTCTTCATCTGAAGAAGACACCTATAGAAGCTCAAGAACTCATTGAAATGGTTGCAAATAACCAATTCATGTACACTTCTGAAAGGAATCCTGTGAACAATGGGACGAATCAAAAGAAAGGAGTTCTTGAGATTGATACTCTGAATGCCATATTGGCTTAGAACAAAATATTGACTCAGCAAGTCAATATGATCTCTCAAAGTCTATCTGGAATGCAAGCTGCACCAGGCAGTACTAAGGATGCTTCATCTGAAGAAGAAGCTTATGATCCTGGGAACCCTTCAATGGAAGAGGTGAATTACATGGGAGAACACTATGGAAACACCTATAATCCTTCATGGAGAAATCATCCAAATTTCTCATGGAAGGATCAACAGAGACCTCAACAAGGTTTCAACAATAATAATGGTGAAAGAAACAGGTTTAACAATGGCAAGCCTTTTCCATCATCTTCTCAGCAACAGACAGAGAATTCTAAGCAGAGCCACTCTGACTTAGCAACCATGGTCTCTGATCTAATCAAAACCACTCAAAGTTTCATGATTGAAACAAGGTCCTCCATTAGGAATTTGGAGGCACAAGTGGGACAGCTGAGCAAGAAAATTACTGAACTCCCTCCTAGTACTCTTCCAAGCAATACAGAAGAGAATCCAAAAGGAGAATGCAAGGCCATTAACATGACCCACATGGCCGAACTTGGAGAGGAGGAAGAGGCAGTGATAGCCACTGAGGAAGACCTCAATGGACATCCACTGGCCTCCAATGAGTTCCCTAATGAGGAACCATGGGAATCTGAGGCTCATAATGAGACCATAGAGATTCCATTGGATTTACTTCTGCCATTCATGAGCTCTGATGAGTATTCTTCCTCTGAAGAGGATGAAGATGTCACTGAAGAGTAAGTTGCCAAGTACCTTGGAGCAATCATGAAGCTAAATGACAAGTTATTTGGTAATGAGACTTGGGAGAACGAACCTCCTTTACTCACCAAAGAACTGGATGACTTGACTAGGCAGAGATTACCTCAAAAGAGACAGGATCCTGGGAAGTTTTCAATACCTTGTACCATAGGCACCATGACCTTTGAGAAGGCTCTGTGTGACCTAGGGTCAAGCATAAACCTCATGCCTCTCTCTGTAATGGAGAAGCTAGGGATCTTTTAGGTGCAAGCTGCAAGAATCTCACTATAGATGGCAGACAATTCAAGAAAACAAGCTTATGGACTTGTAGAGGATGTTTTGGTGAAGGTTGAAGACCATTACATCCTTGCTGATTTCATAGTCCTAAAGACTGGGAAGTGCATGGATGAATCCATCATCCTTGGCAGACCCTTCCTAGCCACAGCAAAGGTTGTGATTGATGTTGACAGAGGAGAATTGATCATTCAAGTGAATGAAGAATCCTTTATGTTTAAGGCTCAAGGATATCCATCTGTTACCATGGAAAAGAAGCATGAAGAGCTTCTCTCAAAATAGAGTCAAACAGAGCCCCCACAGTCAAACTCTAAGTTTGGTGTTGGGAGGCCACAACGAACTTTTAAGTTTGGTGTTGAACCCCCACATTCAAACTCGAAGTTTGGTGTTGGGAGGTTCCAACATTGTTCTGAGTATCTGTGATGCTCCATGAGAGCCCATTGTCAAGCTATTGACATTAAAGAAGCGCTTGTTGGGAGGCAACCCAATGTTATATTTATCTATTTTCCTTTGTTATTTTATGTTTTCTGTAGGTTGATGATCATGGAAAGTCACAAAATCAATTGAAAAAGCAAAAACAGAATGAAAAATAGAAAAAAAATAGCACACCCTAGAGGAGAACTTGCTGGCATTTAAACGCCAGTGAAGGCAGCAAATGGGCATTTAACGCCCAGTCTAGCACCATTCTGGGCGTTTAACACCAGAAAGGGACACCAGACTGGCGTTTAACGCCAGGAATGGGCAACAAGCTGGCGTTAAACGCCAAAAATGGGCACCAGCCCGGCGTTTAACGCCAGGATTGGCAGAAGGAGCATTTTTGCTTGCCACTTGGTGCAAGGATGAATTATCCTTAACACCTCAGGATCTGTGGACCCCACAGGATCCCCACCTACCCCACCACTCTCTCTCTTCTTCACCCATTCACCAATCACCTCAACACATCTTTCCCAAAAACCCCTCACCTATCAAATCCAACTATTCTCTTCACCATTCACATCCATCCTTCATAAAACCCCACCTACCTTTCCATTCTAATTCAAACCACTTTCCCTTCCAAACCCACCCATACATGACTGAACCATACCCCCCTCTCCATTCCTATATAAACCCATCTTCACCCCCTCATTTCCACACAACCTAAACACTACTTCTTCCCCCTTAGCCGAAACACAAAGCCCCCTCCATCTCCTCTATTTCTTCTTCTACTACTCTATTTTTCTTCTTTTGCTCGAGGACGTGCAAACCTTCTAAGTTTGGTGTGGTAAAAGCATTGCTTTTTGTTTTTCCATAACCATTTATGGCACCTAAGGCCGGAAAAACCTCTAGAAAGAGGAAAGGGAAGGCAAAAGCTTCCACCTCCGAGTTATGGGAGATGGAGAGATTCATCTCAAGGGTGCATTAAGACCACTTCTATGAAGTTGTGGCCATGAAGAAGGTGATCCCCGAGGTCCCTTTCAAACTCAAAAAGAGTGAATATCCAGAGATCTGACATGAGATTCAAAGAAGAGGTTGGGAAGTTCTTACCAACCATTCAACAATTCAGAATCTTAATGGTTCAAGAGTTCTATGCCAATGCATGGATCACCAAGAACCATGATCAAAGTGTGAACCCGGACCCAAAGAATTGGCTTACAATGGTTCGGGGGAAATGCTTAGATTTTAGTCCGGAAAATGTAAGGTTGGCATTCAACTTGCCCATGATGCAAGGAGATGAACACCATTACACTAGAAGGGTCAACTTTGATCAAAGGTTGGACCAAGTCCTCATAGACATTTGTGAAGAGGGCGCTCAATGGAAGAGAGATTCAAGAGGGAAGCCGGTTCAACTGAGAAGGCATGACCTCAAGCCCGTGGCTAGGGGATGGTTGGAGTTTATCCAACGCTCAATCATTCCCACTTGCAACCGGTCCGAAGTTACTATAGACCGGGCTATCATGATTCATAGCATCATGATTGGAGAAGAAGTAGAAGTTCATGAGGTTATAGCCCAAGAACTTTATAAGGTGGCGGACAAGTCCTATACCTTGGCAAAGTTAGCCTTTCCTCATCTCATTTGTCACCTCTGTTATTCAGTTGGAATTGACATAGAGGGAGACATCCTCATTGATGAGGACAAGCCCATCACTAAGAAAAGGATGGAGCAAACAAGAGATCCCACTCATCATGAAATCCCTGAGATGCCTCAAGGGATGCACTTTCCTCCACAAAACTATTGGGATCAAATCAACACCTCCCTAGGAAAATTGAGTTCCAACATGGGACAACTAAGGGTGGAGTACCAAGAACATTCCATCCTCCTCCATGAAATTAGAGAAGATCAAAGAATCATGAGAGAGGAGCAACAAAGGCAAGGAAGAGACATTGAGGAGGTCAAGCACTCCATAAGATCTTCAAGAGGAAGAACAAGCCGCCATCACTAAGGTGGACCCGTTCTTTAATTTCCTTGTTCTTTATTTTCCTGTTTTTCGAATTTTCATGCTTATGTTTATCTATGTTTGTGTCTTATGATCATTTGTGTCTTAGTGTCTATGCCTTAAAGTTATGAATGTCCTATAAATCCATCACCTTTCTTAAATAAAAAATGTTCTTAATTGAAAAAGAGAGGAATTGCATGAATTTTGAATTTTATAACAGATTTATTATTTTGATGTGGTGGCAATACTTTGATTTCTGAATGTATGCTTGAACAGTGCATGTGTCTTTTGAATTTGTTGTTCATGAATGTTGGCTCTTGAAAGAATGATGAAAAAAGGAGACATGTTACTGAGGATCTGAAAAATCATAAAAATGATTCTTGAAGCAAGAAAAAGCAGTGAATACAAAAAAAAGAAAGAAAAAAACGAAAAAAAAGAAGGAAAAAGAAAAAAATAATAAAGTCGTGATCCAAGGCAAAAAGAGTGTGTTTAAGAACCCTGGACACCTCTAATTGGGGACTCTAGCAAAGCTGAGTCACAATCTGAAAAGGTTCACCCAGTTTTGTGTCTGTGGCATGTATGTATCCAGTGGTAATACTGGAAGACAGAGTGCTTTGGGCCACGGCCAAGACTCATAAAGTAGCTGTGTTCAAGAATCATCATACTTAACTAGGAGAATCAATAACACTATCTGGATTCTGAGTTCCTATAGAAGCCAATCATTCTGAATTTCAAAGGATATAGTGAGATGCCAAAACTGTTCAGAGGCAAAAAGCTAAAAGCCCCGCTCTTCTAATTAATACTGATCTTCATAGATGTTTTTGGAATTCATTGCATATTCTCTTCTTTTTATCTTATTTAATTTTCAGTTGCTTGGGGACAAGCAACAATTTAAGTTTGGTGTTGTCATGAGCAGATAATTTATACGCGTTTTAGCATTGTTTTTAGTATGTTTTAGTTAGTTTTTATTATGTTTTTATTAGTTTTTAGTTAAAATTCAGTTTTCTGGAATTTACTATGAGTTTGTGTGTTTTTCTGTGATTTTAGGTATTTTCTGGCTGAAATTGAGGGACCTGAGCAAAAATCTGATTTAGAGGCTGAAAAGGACTGCAGATGTTGTTGGATTCTGACCTCCCTGCACTCGAAGTGGATTTTCTGGAGCTACAGAAACCCAATTGGCACACTCTCAATTGCGTTGGAAAGTAGACATCCTGGGATTTCTAGCAATGTATAATAGTGTATACTTTGTCTGAGATTTGATGGCCCAAACCGGCGTTTCAAATCAGCTCAAAACTGCCCGGCGTTAAATGCCGGAACTGGCACAAGAATGGGAGTTAAACGCCCAAACTGGCACAAAAGCTGGCGTTTAACTCCAAGAAAAGTCTCTACACATGAAAGCTTCAATGCTCAGCCCAAGCACACACCAAGTGGGCCCGGAAGTGGATTTTTATGTCATTTACTCATCTTTGTAAACCCTAAGCTACTAGTTCTCTACAAATAGGACCTTTTGCTATTGTATTTTTGGTCTTTGGATCATGTTTTTATGATTGAACCCCCTTTGGGAGGCTGGCCATTTGGCCATGCCTAGACCTTGTTCTTATATATTTTCAACGGTGGGGTTTCTACACACCATAGATTAAGGTGTGGAGCTCTGCTGTAACTCGAGTATTAATGCAATTACTATTGTTCTTCTATTCAATTCAGCTTGTTCTTGTTCTAAGATATCACTTGTTTCTCAACTTGATGAATGTGATGATTCGTGACACTCATCATCATTCTCACCTATGAACGTGTGCCTGACAACCACCTCCGTTCTACCTTAGATTGAGTGGATATCTCTTGGATCCCTTAATCGGAATCTTCGTGGTATAAGCTAGAATTGATGGCGGCATTCAAGAGAATCCGGAAGGTCTAAACCTTGTCTGTGGCATTCTGAGTAGGATTCAATGATTGAATGACTATGACGAGCTTCAAACTCCTAAAGGCTGGGCGTTAGTGACAGAAGCAAAAGAATCACTGGATTCTATTCCAACCTGATTGAGAACCGACAGATGATTAGCCGTGCTGTGACAGAGCGCGTTGAACATTTTCACTGAGAGGATGGGACTGTAGCCACTGACAACGGTGATGCCCAACATACAGCTTGCCATGGAAAGGAGTAAGAAGGATTGGATGAAGACAGTAGGAAAGAAGAGAGACGGAAGGGACAAAGCATCTCCATACGCTTATCTGAAATTCTCACCAATGAATTACATAAGTATCTCTATCTTTATTTTATACTTTATTCATAAATCATCCATAACCATTTGAATCTGCCTGACTGAGATTTACAAGATGACCATAGCTTGCTTCATACCAACAATCTCCTTGGGATCGACCCTTACTCGCGTAAGGTTTATTACTTGGACGACCCAGTGCACTTACTGGTTAGTTGTGCGAAGTTGTGAAATTATGTTTAGACCATGGTATTGAGCACCAAGTTTTTTGAGCCATTACCGGGGATTGTTTGAGTTGTGAAAAGTAGAGATCACAATTTCGTGCGCCACATATCATACCTTAGTGGATGCTCTGTTAGTCATGTACCTAGTTGCTGATTTTGCTGAAAGACCAAATCGAATTGAAATTATAGCTGTGATAATTCTGTTTGGTACATTCTAAATGCATGACCGGATTCTGTTTAGTGAATTGATGCTATTGCGTATTCATGAAGTTTTAAAAATGAGATAGTCACATCCACAGTCACTTGTTTTCTTTATATTTTTTAGCAATCTAAATTGAACCTTTTCAACTTTTTGCTTTTATGAACAAGGGTTGTATATGTCTGATTATTTTTCACTTTTCTACATGAATAAGCAAGCTTCTCATTGTCAAATTGGTTATTCTCGTGGTACTGAACTTTGAGTGAATCTTATACTTTGAATACACTAGGACAATAACCAAAGTTTCTGGAATCAATTCACTTACATTGTTACACCTAAGTTGTTTATGCTTTCATTGTTATCCATTCTTTCTTGTTGATTGCTTAGGTTGCTTGATTGTGGGAAAACTTCATTTCTTCTTGAGCATTTGACTGTTTTATACATGATTTTCCTTAACTGAGTGTTTGTTCACCTTTGTGGCTCTGATATGCATTGCTGGACTACATCTTCCATCTTTCTGTGAATTTTTATCTATTTCTCCTGAGTTGTATCCTATTTTTGTCTTTTTCAGGATGGCTCGCAAAGAAAAGGAAAAAGCCAATCCTTTGGCTCGTCCTCCTCCTGCACCTCCGAGTACTCAACCAGAAACGTTCATCAATGAAATGGCCAAAGAACAGTACAAAAAACTAGAAAAGAGAGCCTTTCACTATGAGAGGAAGTTGAACTTACCGAAGAAATATGCGGACCAAATACTTGACAGACTAAATTTTCACCAATGGAAGTTTGTAGGATTCGACTCGGTGGAAATCAATGAACACCAGGTCAAGGAATTCTACAGAAATCTGCTTAAGAGGGATGCCACAAATGTTTTTCTGAGAGGTGTCACTCTAGACACCTCTGACCATGCTTTGGAGGCCCTATTAGAGATTCCGCATATTCCTCCAGCCCGTGACGCTTACCCTCACATAGCGACGGACTTGACATCGGGCAAGCTTTCATTGGACGTCATTTTCAAAAAGATTGGCCTACCTGAGGCCAAATGGGACTACAACAAAGGAGAAAATGCGATTTCACTAAGCATTGCATGCTCCGACTTACACCCGGAGGCGAGGATCTGGCAGCAGATCATCACTGACTATATCCTGCCAAGCACGCATGCCACTCATATTCGCGTCCGTGTGGCCGTTCTTTTTTCGGCTATTTTGGAGGAAAATAGGATCTCTGTTCTTCCCCTTATCAGAGACTCGATGTGGAAGGTGAACCAACAGCAAAAATACAACATTCTCTTCCCATCGATGATCACCATATTAGCCGCTTTATCTGGGGTAGAGAGACGCTTAACAGATAGGATGTCTATCTTCATCAGCAAACAGCTATTCCTACCATACGGCCAATATGAGGGACCGCCACAAAAGAAGAGGAAGACCACTGAGCTGACATCATCAGCAGAGCCTTCAGCACCTCCTGCACCTCTTGTGCCCACACCCCGACCTCAAACACCTTATGAGCAGGGTCAGGAGATCCTTCAGACCTTCCACCATTTTGAGCGCTGCAACACTCGCCGCTTTCAGTGGATTATGGCGAAGTTTGAGGATAGAGGCCCTGGGCCACCTCCTCCAAATACACCAGTGCCTGAGCCCGAGACCGAGGAGGCGGCACCGGAGGAGTCAGCAGCTGAAGTTGGCCAAGTAGTCGAGCCCCCTGACCAGAGAGCGGAGGAGCCCACGGCTGAGGAGGCAGCTGAGTAGGCAGTTGAGGAGTCAGCAGCTGAGGCCACCGCAGAGCATTCCCATGCCATTATGGTTTATTAGCGTCATCACTACCCACCACCGCCAGATGGTGGAGCTTAGCAGAGTTGATCACCTCAGTCTAATTTTTTGGCATGGAGGACCGTGCATCATCTAAGTATGGGGGAGGATCTACTATTTTTTTGGGTGTAAACATTCTCTCCTGGACACTTTTCATTTAGTTTATTTCAATTTTATTAAGCTTTTGTAGATATTTACAGCACTTTACCTTTTGCTACATATTGGTACTTTGGTATATATATTAGTTGTTTCTAGTATCTTTAGTATTGCACTTTCGTTTTGATATATAGATATATTGCACTTTATATTGCTTGGTATATAGCATAGATATGGATTGTGATTGGATGATGTGAATAGCATAGTGCCTAGTTCATTTTGTCCTAATTATTCATGTTACTTTTTGCTTGTTGAAAATTAGGAAAAGAACTAGGAAATTTTGAAAAATTTTGCATCCATCACAACATATATACATATAGGAAATAATTTTGGTGAAAAACAACAAATATTTTCAAGAATTTTGTTTTTAGGCGGTTCTCTTGAATTGATTTGGAAAATTGTTTTTAAACTTGCTTGAATGATTTTTATGGAACATAGAAGAGGAAAGAACAAATAACTTGTAAGTTTTGAGCTTGAATGAGTGGTTATACATTTTAACAACTAATTTTGTTCATTGTTTGTCATATCCCTTCTATGATTGTAATCTTGGTTTTGCTTGATTCTTTATTTCCAATGATTGTTGTTTGAATGCATTGAGTATGATTGAGGCCATCTTTGATTAAAAGCTTACTTTGCCCATATAGCCTACCCTTTGCATCTACCATTGTTAACCCTTTGAGCTTTATTTACCCCACTGTTCTTGATATTAGCACATCACAACCTTAAGCAAAAAACCATGATTTAACTTGGATTGTATCCTTGATTAGTTTGGGTTGAGAAGTGTGTTTCATTAAGTGTAGGGGAATTTTGGAAAACATTGATAGTGGATGAAAATATTTGTTTTGGGTATTTCATTGAAAATTTTGGAAAATGGGAACATTCATGTATGAACTACTAAACCATATGCATTTACTTAAAAAAAAAACAATATCGATAAAAAGGGAACAAAATGTTGCCCCAAAGGAAGGAAAAATGAATAAGAAATGCATATGTGATGTAAATGAAAGAGCATACATGAATGTTTGTGGAAAAAAATGATGGAAAGTTAGGATCACATGTATTTACTGTTGGATTGATAAAGGTTGAGTTGGAAACTTAATCTAATCAAGGATTCTATCGAACAAGTCCACTTGGCCATATCTATCCCACCTTGTCCCTAACCCCATTTCAACCTTATGAAGACCTCATGATAATTGCATTTGTGCATCACTTGTTTGTTGATTGTTAGATGAAAAGCAAATCCTTGAAAGCATGATTAGGAGGAGATTTGAGTGATTAAACCCTAGACACCGAGTGATTAGAGTGTATACACACCTAGTGAGGGTTCAATTACTTAATTCTATGTTTCCACTTTTCTTATCATGAGTTCTTGCAAGTTTCTTCATTTTGAAATTTGAATCGATTCTCTAGATTTTGGATGCATTGGATTATTTCCTTGCTTTGCCCTATATGTCTATATACTTGCTTTGGAATTTGATTGCTTGTTTTCACCAATTTCATAGGAAACTATAGTACAGATAGATATATAGGCATAGATAGTATATACATATTTGCATGCTTATAGATAGTTGCATTTAATAAGTTGGTTACCCCTTTGATCATTATCCTTGTTTGGTTTAGCATGAGGACATGCTATTGTTTAAGTGTGGGGAAATTGATGAGTCCATATTTTACGATATATTTTAGCTTGATTTGGATGGATTTCATCACACAAACTCACACTTATTCACCAAAATAGAATACTTTAGTGTTTTGCCCCTAATTTGATCCTAAATGTGAAAACATGCAATTTTGTGCATAAATTGAGCAATTTAATTCCACTTTTATGCCATTCGATGTCATGACTAGTTTGTTGAGTGATTTCAGGTCATTTAGGCAAGATTGGCTGAGCAAAAGTGGAAGAAAGCATGTAGAAGGGAGAACACATGAAGAAAACAAGAAAAAACACATAGAGCCATGTGTGCATGTGCACAAGAAGAGATTTGCATGTGTGCGTGCGCACGACCACCTGTGCATACGCACAGGTCTCCAATCAGCCAAGTGTGCGTACGCACAGGACCCTGCACGTGATTTCATTAATGAAACATGTGCTGTGCGATTTCTGGGGCCTTTGGCCCAATTTTTGAAGGCTCAGTGCTGAAATTGAAGTGCTATATGAAGGGGATATCAACACATATGAAGGCATTAGGACTTAGAACATTTTTTTATAGTAGTAGGAGTAGGAATAGTATAGCTTAGGGAGAGCTCTCTTAGGGTTTTAATTAGGGTTTATCAATTTCCATTGTAGCATTTTATAGCAAGCTTTCATTTTGGATTTTTGCTTCTTTAATTGTATGTGATGACAAGTCATCTTACGCTAGTTTTACTAGCATTTTTCTTTGCTTTTATTAGGTTTATTTCACTTTCTTGCATGATAAGTAAGTAATTGGAGTGCAATTTCACATTTACCTTGACCCAATCAAACATTGTTGATTTTATGCAAAATCATGAGATTTATGCACAATTTAGTTTATTATTATGAATGATGTAAAACCTTATAATTTTGGCTAGGCTTTGATTGCTTGATTGGTTAATTTCAGGTGCAAAATGATGAAAAGAAAAAGGAAAAGAAGCAAGGTGCAGATGAATGCTGCGTTCATTTGATGAACACTATGTTCACACGCGACGCGCACGCGTACAAGGTGCTTCCATGTGGATGAGTGGTGCACGAAATTGCAATCACACTTTGCAATCCCGCACAACTAACCAGCAAGTGCACTAGGTCGTCCAAGTAATACCTTACGTGAGTAAGGGTCGATCCCACGGAGATTGTCGGCTTGAAGCAAGCTATGGTTACCTTGTAACTCTTAGTCAGGATAGCAAAGATTATCAGGATTGATTGTAAAAAGAAAAAGAACATAAAATAGGTACTTGAATTGCAGTGATGGAGAATAGGTTGAGGTTTTGGAGATGCTCTGTCTTCTGAACCTCTGCTTTCCTACTGTCTTCTTCTTCAAACACGCAAGGCTCCTTCCATGGCAAGCTGTATGTAGGGTTTCACCATTGTCAATGGCTACCTCCCATCCTCTCAGTGGAAATGTTCAACGCACCCTGTCACGGCACGGCTATCCAGCTGTCGGTTCTCGATCATGTCGGAATAGAATCCAGTGATTCTTTTGCGTCTGTCACTAACGCCCCACAATCGCGAGTTTGAAGCTCGTCACAGTCATTCAATCATTGAATCCTACTCAGAATACCACAGAGAAGGTTTAGACCTTCCGGATTCTCTTGAATACCGCCATCAATTCTAGCTTATACCACGAAGATTCTGATTAAGGAATCCAAGAGATATCTACTCAATCTAAGGTAGAACGGAGGTGGTTGTCAGACACGCGTTCATAGTTGAGAATATGATGAGTGTCACGGATCATCACATTCATCCGGGTTAAGAACAAGTGATATCTTAGAACGGAAGCAAGCATGATTGAATAAGAAACAGTAGTAATTGCATTAATCCATCAAGACACAGCAGAGCTCCTCACCCCCAACCATGGGGTTTAGAGACTCATGCTGTAGAAGATACAATGAGAAACGTGTAAAGTGTCATGAGGTCCATATACAATGTCAAAAGATCCTATTAATAGTGAACTAGTAACCTAGGATTTACAGAAATGAGTAAATGACAGAAAAATCCACTTCCGGGCCTACTTGGTGTGTGCTTGGGCTAAGCATTGAAGTATTTTCGTGTAGAGACTCTTCCTGGAGTTAAACGCCAGCTTTTATGCCAGTTTGGGCGTTTAACTCCAATTTTTATGCCAGTTCCAGCGTTAAACGCTGGGAATTCTGAAGCTGATTTGCAACGCCGGTTTGGGCCATCAAATCTCGAGAAAAGTATGAACTATTATACATTGCTGGAAAGCCCAGGATGTCTACTTTCCAACGCCGTTAAGAGCGTGCCAATTGGGCTTCTGTAGCTCCAGAAAATCCACTTCCAGTGCAGGGAGGTCAGAATCCAACAGCATCTGCAGTCCTTTTCCGTCTCTGAATCAGATTTTTGCTCAGGTCCCTCAATTTCAGCCAAAAAATACCTGAAATCACAGAAAAACACACAAACTCATAGTAAAGTCCAGAAAAGTGAATTTTAATTAAAAACTAATAAAAATATACTAAAAACTAACTAAATCATACTAAAAACATACTAAAAACAATGCCAAAAAGCGTATAAATTATCCGCTCATCACAACACCAAACTTAAATTGTTGCTTGTCCCCAAGCAACTGAAAATCAAAATAGAATAAAAAGAAGAGAATATACTATAGACTCCAAAATATCAAAGAAACTTAGTTCCAATTAGATGAGCGGGACTAGTGGCTTTTTGCTTCCGAACAGTTTTGGCATCTCGCTTTATCCTTTGAGGTTCAGAATGATTGGCATGTATAGAAACTCAGAATTCAGATAGTGTTATTGATTCTCCTAGTTAGGTATGATGATTCTTGAACACAGCTACTTTACGAGTCTTGGCCGTGGCCCAAAGCACTCTGTCTTCCAGTATTACCACCGGATACATACATGCCACAGACACATGATTGGATGAACCTTTTCAGATTGTGACTCAGCTTTGCTAGAGTCCCCAATTAGAGGAGTCCAGGGTTCTTAAGCAAACTCTTTTGCCTTGGATCACAACTTTATTTCTACCCTTGCCTTTTGGTTTAAAGGGCTATTGGCTTTTTCTGCTTGCTTTTTCTTTTTCTCTTCTTTTTTTTCGTTTTTTTTTTGAATCACTGCTTTTTCTTGCTTCAAGAATCAATTGATGATTTTTCAGATCCTCAATAACAGTTCTCCTTTTCCATCATTCTTTCAAGAGCTAACAATTTTAACATTCTTAAAACAACAAATTCAAAAGACATATGCACTGTTCAAGCATTCATTCAGAAAACAAAAAGTATTGTCACCACATCAAACTAATTCAACTAGTTTCAGAGATAAATTCGAAATCCTGTACTTCTTGTTCTTTTGTGATTAAAGCATTTTTCATTTAAGAGAGGTGATGGATTCATAGGACATTCATAGCTTTAAGACATGAATTTTAAATTTAATTAATCATGAATTAAGAACAAAACTCAGAAATAGATATAAGATAAGACTAATAGTAATATAAAACAAAAAATTTAAATAGGCTCCTAATGATAGAGGTTATCACAGAGTTAGGACTCAACAACCTTGATTTTGAGAAATGGATGCTCCCTCAACTTGAGGGGAGAGCTTTTGGCGTTTCATCTCTTGAAGTTCACGCCCCTGCTTCTCTTGTTCCTTCAGCAATTTGCAAAGCATGCAGTTCTGATTCTGCTGTTCTTCCTTAAGTTGCTCCATAGTTTCTTGCAACTTGGTGATAGATGCTTCTAGGCTGGTCCAGTAGTCAATTTCAGGAAATTCAGGGAGGAACTCCTGCGCCCTCTTTTTGATAGAGTTGTCTTGCATTTGTCCTTCCATTGACTTCTTGGTGATTGGATGTTCAATGGGTATGAATTCATCTACTCCCATCTTGACCCCAGCCTCTTTACAGAGCAAAGAGATCAAGCTTGGGTACGCCAGTTTGGCTTCAGTGGAATTCTTGTTTGCAATTGTGTAGATCTCACAAGCAATTAGATGATGAACCTCCACTTCTTTTCCAAGCATAATGTAATGAATCATCACTGTTCTCTTGATGGTAACCTCAGAACGGTTGCTAGTGGGTAATATGGAACGCCCAATAAAGTCTAGCCAACCTCTTGCAATTGGTTTGAGGTCTCCCCTCTTGAGTTGGTTTGGGACACCTTTTGAATTGGTTATCCATTTAGTTCCAGAGAGGCATATGTCCTCTAGAACTTGATCCAACCCTTTATCTGCTCTCACCATCCTCCTATTAAAGGATTCAGGATCATCATGCAGTTGAGGTAATTTGAAGACCTCTCTTATTTTGTCCAGATGGAAGTAAATAATTCTCCCTCTGACCATGGTTCTGTAGGTATGAAAAGCAGTTCCAGTCATTCTCTGCTTATCTGTCAGCCACAGATTTGAGTAGAATTCCTGAACCATGTTCCTTCCAACCTTTGTCTCAGGGTTGGTTAGAACTTCCCATCCTCTATTTCAAATTTGCTCTTGGATCTCCGGATATTCATCTTCTTTCAGATTGAATTTGACTTCCGGGATCACTGACCTCAGACCCATTATTTTGTGGTAATGGTCTGCATGTTCTTTGGTTAAGAACTTCTCTTGACTCCAAACATCCTTTGGATTATTCTCTTTCTTGCCTCTTGAATTGGTTTGTTTTCTTCTAGGAGCCATGATCTTGATAAATCTTGGCCTAGTGATCACGGAAAGCACACCAAACTTAGAGGTTTGCTTGTCCTCAAGCAAAAGAAGGCAAAGAGGGGAGAGAGAAGGAGAGAAAATTCGAATGGTGTGGGGAAGGAGGGTGGCCGAATGTGTTTAAATAGGAGAGGAGGAGAAATATTCGAAAATTTGAAGGAGATTTGAGAAGATATGGAAAGAATTTGAGGAGATAATTGAGTTTTTTTGAAAGAATCTAGGAAAGAATTTGAAATAGATTTGAAGAAGATTCTAATTTTTGAGATTGGGGGGTGAATAATGAAAATTTGTAATGTGTTTATGGAGAAAGATATGGATCAAAACAAGAAATTTTGAAAAAAATTAAGGTCGAAAACAAAATCTCCTCCCCCTGCCTTTCTGGCATTAAACGCCCAGAATGGTATCCATTCTGGCGTTTAACGCCCACTTGGTGGCCTATTTGGGTGTTTAACGCCCAGCCAGGTATCCTGGCTGGCGTTAAACGCCAGAAATCCCTTTATCACTGGGCGTTTTGCTAAACGCCCAGGATGCTACACACCTGGCGTTAAACGCCCAGAATGGTGCCCATTCTGGCGTTTAACGCCCAAAATGGCACAATTACTGGCGTTAAACGCCCAGAATGGTGCCCATTCTGGCGTTTACCGCCCAGAATGCCCCTTACTGGCATTTTTTCGCCAGTAAGCTATTTTTCTCTGCTTTTTGCACTGAATCCTTCTGTAACTCTGTGAATTCCTTCAATTTTAATAATTGCCTTTTA
Organism: Arachis stenosperma; assembly: GCF_014773155.1. Classification (NCBI taxonomy): domain Eukaryota; kingdom Viridiplantae; phylum Streptophyta; class Magnoliopsida; order Fabales; family Fabaceae; genus Arachis; species Arachis stenosperma. The sequence continues at coordinate 80,865,703 of NC_080382.1, forward strand.
CGAATACGTATCAAACCTTGATTAGACAGAACTGATGCCCTTCTAATCACTGGGTTGCCTCCCAGTAAGCGCTTCTTTACCGTCTTTAGCTGGACCTTCACTGAAAATCACTCAAGTCTCAGTTTTGAGCATTCTTGCTCAAAATTGCTTTCAAGATAATGCTTCATCCTCTGTCCATTGACAATGAACTTCTTGTCAGAATCATTATCCTGAAGCTCAACATATCCATATGGTGATACTCCTGTAATCACATATGGACCCCTCCAGCGAGACTTAAGCTTTCCTGGAAACAATCTGAGCCTAGAGTTGAAGAGCAGGACCTTTTGTCCTGGCTCAAAGACTCTGGATGACAATTTCTTGTCATGCCACTTCTTTGCCTTTTCCTTATAGATTTTTGCATTTTCAAAGGCATTGAGTCTGAATTCCTCTAGCTCATTTAGCTGGAGCAATCTTTTTTCACCAGCTAACTTAGCATCCATGTTTAGGAATCTGGTTGCCCAGTAGGCTTTATGTTCCAGTTCCACGGGCAGATGACAGGCCTTCCCATACACCAGTTGGTATGGAGAGGTTCCTATAGGAGTCTTGTATGCTGTTCTGTATGCCCACAGAGCATCATCCAAGCTCTTTGCCCAATCCTTTCTACGGGCAATAACAGTCCGTTCCAGGATTCTTTTGAGCTCTCTGTTGGAGACCTCAGCTTGCCCATTTGTCTGTGGGTGATACGGAGTTGCTACTTTGTGGCTAATTCCATATCTAACCATAGCAGAGTACAGTTGTTTATTGCAGAAATGAGTGCCCCCATCACTGATCAGTACTCTGGGAACACCAAACCTGCTGAAGATGTGTTTCTGGAGGAATTTCAGCACAGTCTTAGTATCATTATTGGGTGCGGCAATTGCTTCCACCCATTTAGATACATAGTCTACTGCCACTAGAATATAAGTGTTTGAGTATGATGGTGGGAAGGGGCCCATGAAGTCAATTCTCCATACATCAAACAATTCAATCTCTAAGATCCCTTGCTGAGGCATGGCGTAACCATGAGGCAAGTTACCAGCTCTTTGGCAACTGTCACAGTTACGCACAAACTCTCGGGCATCTCTATAGAGAGTAGGCCAGTAGAATCCGCATTGGAGGACCTTGGTTGCTGTTTGCTCACCTTCAAAGTGCCCTCCATATTGTGATCCATGGCAATGCCACAGGATTCTTTGTGCTTTCTCTCTGGGTACACATCTGCGGATTATTCCGTCTGCACATCTCTTAAAGAGATAAGGCTCATCCCATAGGTAGTACTTGGCATCAGAAATCAATTTCTTTCTTTGCACTCTGCTGTACTCCTGGGGTATGAACCTCACAGCTTTATAATTTGCAATATCTGCAAACCATGGAGCTTCCTGAATGGCAAAGAGTTGCTCATCTGGGAAGGTCTTAGAGATCTCAGTAGAAGGGAGGGACGCCCCAGCTACTGGTTCTAGTCGGGACAGATGATCAGCTACTTGGTTCTCTGTCCCTTTTCTGTCTCTTATCTCTATATCAAACTCTTGCAGAAGCAATACCCACCTTATGAGCCTGGGTTTTGAATCCTGCTTTGTGAGTAAGTACTTAAGAGCAGCATGGTCAGTGTACACAATCACCTTTGATCCTACTAAATAGGATCTAAATTTGTCAATGGCATAGACCACTGCAAGTAACTCTTTTTCTGTGGTTGTGTAGTTCTTCTGTGCGTCATATAGAACACGGCTAGCATAATAAATGACGTGCAGAAGCTTGTTATGCCTCTGTCCCAACACTGCACCAATGGCATGGTCACTGGCATCACACATTAATTCGAATGGTAATGCCCAGTCTGGTGCAGAGATGACTGGTGCTGTGACCAGCTTAGCTTTCAGGGTCTCAAATGCCTGGAGACACTGTGTGTCAAACACAAATGGTGTGTCAGCAGCTAGCAGATTGCTCAGAGGTTTTGCAATTTTCAAAAAATCCTTTATAAACCTTCTGTAGAATCCTGCATGCCCCAGAAAGCTTCTGATTGCCTTAACATTGACAGGTGGTGGTAATTTTTCAATTACTTCTACCTTTGCCTTATCCACCTCTATTCCCTTGCTTGAAATTTTGTGCCCAAGGACAATTCCTTCAGTCACCATAAAGTGACATTTCTCCCAGTTTAAAACCAGGTTAGTCTCTTGGCACCTTTTCAGGACAAGTGCTAGGTGGTTAAGACAGGAGCTGAATGAATCTCCATATACTGAGAAGTCATCCATGAAGACTTCCAGGAATTTCTCTACCATATCAGAGAAGATGGATAGCATGCATCTCTGAAAGGTGGCAGGAGCATTACACAGACCAAAAGGCATCCTCCTGTAGGCAAACACGCCGGAAGGGCAAGTGAATGCTGTTTTCTCTTGGTCCTGAGGATCTACTGCAATTTGGTTGTAGCCTGAATAGCCATCCAAAAAGCAATAATAATCATGCCCAGCTAGTCTTTCTAGCATTTGGTCTATGAATGGCAAAGGAAAATGATCCTTTCTGGTGGCTGTATTGAGCCTTCTGTAGTCAATACACATGCGCCACCCTGTGACTGTTCTTGTAGGAACCAGTTCATTTTTTTCATTATGAACTACTGTCATGCCTCCCTTATTGGGGACAACTTGGATAGGGCTCACCCAGGGGCTATCAGAAATAGGATAAATAATCCCAGCCTCTAGTAATTTGGTGACCTCCTTCTGCACCACCTCCTTCATGGCTGGATTTAGCCGCCTTTGTGGTTAGACCACTGGTTTGGCATTATCCTCCAATAGTATCTTGTGCATGCATCTTGCTGGGCTAATGCCCTTAAGGTCACTTATAGACCACCCAAGAGCTGTCTTGTGTGTCCTTAGCACTTGAATCAGTGCTTCCTCTTCCTGTGGATTTAAAGCAGAGCTTATAATCACTGAAAAAGTGCCACCCTCTCCCAGGAATGCATACTTCAGGGATGGTGGTAGTGGTTTGAGTTCAGGTTTGGGAGGCTTATCCTCCTCCTGAGGAATTTTCAAAAATTCTTTTGTTTCCTCTGGTTCTTCCTGATCAGGCTGAGCATCCTTGAAGATGTCCTCAAGCTCTGATTCTAGACTTTCAGTCATATTGATCTCTTCTACCAAAGAGTCAATAATGTCAGCGCCCATGCAGTCATTTGGTGTGTCTGGATGCTGCATAGCTTTTACAGCATTCAACTTGAACTCATCCTCATTGACTCTTAGGGTTACTTCCCCTTTTTGTACATCAATGAGAGTTCGTCCAATTGCTAGGAAAGGTCTTCCTAGAATGAGAGTTGCACTCTTGTGCTCCTCCATTTCCAGCACTACAAAGTCAGTTGGAAAGGCAAATGGCCCAACCTTGACAATCATGTCCTCAATTATGCCTGATGGATATTTAATAGAGCCATCAGCAAGTTGGAGGCATATCTGGGTTGGTTTGACTTCTTCAGTCAACCCAAGCTTTCTGATAGTGGATGCAGGTATTAGATTGATACTTGCTCCAAGGTCACACAGGGCTATCTTGGTGCAAGCACCTTCTAATGTGCATGGTATCATAAAGCTTCCTGGATCTTGAAGCTTTTCTGGTAAGCTTTTCAGAATGACTGCACTGCATTCTTCAGTGAGAAACACTTTTTCAGTTTCTCTCCAATCCTTCTTATGGCTTAAGATCTCTTTCATGAACTTAGCATAAGATGGTATTTGCTCAAGTGCCTCTGCAAACGGAATCTTTATTTCAAGAGTCCTTAGATAGTCTGCAAAGCGGGCAAATTGCTTATCCTATTCCGCTTGGCGGAGTTTCTGTGGATAAGGCATCTTGGCTTTATACTCTTCAACCTTAGTTGCTGCAGGTTTATTCCTTACAGAGGTGGTTGGAGAAGCCTTTTTAGAGGGGTTACTATCAGCACTCTCAGGTGTCTGGTTCCCCTTTTGCGTTTGAACGCCAGGATTGGGTGGAAAATGGGCGTTTAACGCCAACTTTTCCCCCTTTTCTGGCGTTTGAACGCCAGAACTGGGCAGGAAATGGGCGTTTAACGCCAGCTTTCCCTCCTTTTCTAGCGTTTGAATGCCAATAGTATTCCTCTCTGGGCTCTTACTGTCCTCAGAGGGATTTTGGATAGTGGTTTGGCTATCCTCTGTCAATTGTTCCTTTACTGACTTTTTGCTACTTTGAGCAGTGTTATTCAGTGTCTTCCCACTCCTCAGTTGAACTGCTTGGCATTCTTCTGTTATCTGTTTAGATAGCTGCTGTTTTGCCTGATTCAACTGTGATTCCATGTTCTTGTTAGCAATTTTAGTCTCTTGGAGCATCTCTTTAAATTCTGCTAACTGTTTTGTCATCAGGTGTAATTGTTGAGTAAGCTCAACCATCTGTTCTTGAGGATTAGGATCAGTGGCTAATGCCATAACTTCTTCTTTTGTAGAGGACTCATGGCTAGAGTACAAATGTTGATTTCTAGCAACAGTATTTATAAGCTCTTGAGCCTCTTCAATAGTCTTCCTCATATGTATAGATCCACCAGCTGAGTGGTCTAGAGACATCTGAGCTTTTTCTGTAAGCCCATAGTAAAAGATGTCCAACTGCACCCACTCTGAAAACATTTCTGAGGGGCATTTTCTCAGCATACCTCTATACCTCTCCCAGGCATTGTAAAGGGATTCATTATCCTCTTGTTTAAAGCCTTGGATGTCCAGCCTTAGCTGTGTCATCCTTTTTGGAGGGTAAAAGTGATTCAGGAATTTGTCTGATAATTGTTTCCATGTCTTTATGCTTGCTGTAGGTTGATTATTCAACCACTTCTTAGCTTGATCTCTTACAGCAAATGGAAACAGTAATAATCTGTAGACATCCTGATTCACCTCTTTATCACGTACTGTGTCAGCAATTTGTAAGAACTGTGCCAGAAACTCAGTAGGTTCTTCCTGTGGAAGACCGGAATACTGGCAATTTTGCTGCACCATGATAATGAGTTGAGGGTTTAGCTCAAAGCTGCTTGCTTTGATGGGAGGTATACAGATGCTACTCCCATATGCAGCTGTAATGGGGTTGGCATATGACTCCAGAGTCCTTTTGGACTGTTCATTCCCATTTATGTCCATATTGGAGAAAAGGAAATTGATGTGAATAGTAATCAAGATATATATGTATATATATTTTTTTGAAAAGAGGAAAGATAAAAACAACAAAGAGACACCAAACTTAAAATTTTTCAGAAAATCAAACATGAATTTTCAAAATTTTAAAGAAAAAACACAAAGAAGACACCAAACTTAGAATTTTTAAAGATCCAAAAGGGACTAAGGACATGCAAATTCGAAAATTAAAAGAAAAACAAAAGCATGCAATTGACACCAAACTTAAAATATGAAATTATACTTAAATAAAAGACTCTAAACCAACAAAAACAAAACGGTCCTAATCTAAGCAACAAGATAAGCCGTCAGTTGTCCAAACTCGAACAATCCCCGGCAACGGCGCCAAAAACTTGGTGCACGAAATTGCAATGACACTTTGCAATCCCGCACAACTAACCAGCAAGTGCACTGGGTCGTCCAAGTAATACCTTACGTGAGTAAGGGTCGATCCCACGGAGATTGTCGGCTTGAAGCAAGCTATGGTTACCTTGTAACTCTTAGTCAGGATAGCAAAGATTATCAGGATTGATTGTAAAAAGCAAAAGAACATAAAACAGGTACTTGAATTGCAGTGATGGAGAATAGGTTGAGGTTTTGGAGATGCTCTGTCTTCTGAACCTCTGCTTTCCTACTGTCTTCTTCTTCAAACACGCAAGGCTCCTTCCATGGCAAGCTGTATGTAGGGTTTCACCGTTGTCAATGGCTACCTCCCATCCTCTCAGTGGAAATGTTCAACGCACCCTGTCACGGCACGGCTATCCAACTGTCGGTTCTCGATCATGTCGGAATAGAATCTAGTGATTCTTTTGTGTCTGTCACTAACGCCCCACAATCGCAAGTTTGAAGCTCGTCACAGTCATTCAATCATTGAATCCTACTCAGAATACCACAGACAAGGTTTAGACCTTCCGGATTCTCTTGAATGCCACCATCAATTATAGCTTATACCACGAAGATTCTGATTAAGGAATCCAAGAGATATCTACTCAATCTAAGGTAGAACGGAGGTGGTTGTCAGGCACGCGTTCATAGTTGAGAATATGATGAGTGTCACGGATCATCACATTCATCCGGGTTAAGAACAAGTGATATCTTAGAACGGAAGCAAGCATGATTGTATAAGAAACAGTAGTAATTGCATTAATCCATCAAGACACAGCAGAGCTCCTCACCCCCAACCATGGGGTTTAGAGACTCATGCTGTAGAAGATACAATGAGAAACGTGTAAAGTGTCATGAGGTCCAGATACAATGTCAAAAGATCCTATTAATAGTGAACTAGTAACCTAGGGTTTACAGAAATGAGTAAATGACAGAAAAATCCACTTCCGGGCCTACTTGGTGTGTGCTTGGGCTGAGCATTGAAGTATTTTCGTGTAGAGACTCTTCCTGGAGTTAAACGCCAGCTTTTATGCCAGTTTGGGCGTTTAACTCCAATTTTTATGCCAGTTCCAGCGTTAAACGCTGGGAATTTTGAAGCTGATTTGCAACGCCGTTTTGGGCCATCAAATCTCGGGCAAAGTATGGACTATTATACATTGCTGGAAAGCCCAGGATGTCTACTTTCCAACGCCGTTGAGAGCGCGCCAATTGGGCTTCTGTAGTTCCAGAAAATAAACATCGAGTGCAGGGAGGTCAGAATCCAACAGCATCTGCAGTCCTTTTCCGTCACTGAATCAGATTTTTGCTCAGGTCCCTCAATTTCAGCCAGAAAATACCTGAAATCACAGTAAAACACACAAACTCATAGTAAAGTCCAGAAAAGTGAATTTTAATTAAAAACTAATAAAAATATACTAAAAACTAACTAAATCATACTAAAAACATACTAAAAACAATGCCAAAAAGCGTATAAATTATCCGCTCATCAATGAGCGATTTGGAAATCCACGCGTATGCACGCATGGTTCGCATGCGTAGATTGAGGATTAACGTTCATAAGAAATGAACGCTACGTTCATTTGGAGCGAACACCTGCGATACTTTCAGAGTGTGAATTCGATGATGGGTATCGACGCGCACGCTTGCATGACGCGCACGCGTCCATATGACAAGTGTGGTGATGGCACTACAAGAAAAATACCCATTCAGCCACACTTTTTTTAAGCTACATTTGAAAAGCGTAGCCTATTCATAGAATAGGCTACGCTTTTCTCTGTGTTGCCTTTTTATAAGAGAAAAGGATACACAATTGTGGCATCATTTAAAAAGTGTAGCCTTAGGTATTATAGAAATCACTTATAAAGCGTAGCCGTAGATTGATACCTATGGATTCACTTTTCGTATCAAAGGGAACGCTTTTAGAGAGTAGCCTATATATTAAGTTTTGGGTACATTTTAAAAGTGATGCCTAATGTATCTAGAACTAAAAACTTAATACTTGTAAATTTTTTCCCTCTTAACACTTAAATTTTTTTCCTCTTAACTTTTTATCCAGTTCACACTTAGTGAAAATTTTCCCTGCAAGAGAAGAAAACCATTTCACTTTCACCTTTCACAAAGAAAAACCCTCAGCTCACAAAGAAAACCATTTCACCCTTTTAGAAGAAAACCCTCATCGTCATCACCCTCAGCTCCTCATCGATCACCCTCAGCTCCCTCGTCATCACCGTTAGAAAACCCTCCTGCATCCCGAATCGAAGCTAACCACTGACCCCCACTCACCACTCACCGCCACACACCACCCACCACTAACCACTAACTATCGCTCGAAGCTAAGTCGCCCTCTTGCACTGATCGTAGCGCGCCACCCAGACCGTTCATCTACCTTTGTAGTCTCTGCTCTCACCATCACTGGTCACCATCGTCGTATCTGCGCTCACCGTCGCCGCTCAACCAAGTTGTCTCTGCTCTCACTGTTGCATCTCACTCTTGTTGTCTCTGTGCCGACGGTCGCCGGGCGCCTAGCATCATCGTTCTCTCTGCTCACCATCATCGAGAAGGTGTGTATAGATTTTCATTTGGTTCTGAAATTGGAGGTTTAGGGTTCCGATTTAGGGTTTTTAATTTGGGGGTTTTGTACACTAATTGCCTGTTATCCGTGAAATCTGAAGTTTGGTTTAGTTCAAGTGATTCAGTTGTTGTTTACTGAAATCTGAATTGAGTAGAGGTTGCTTGTTGTTCTAAACCATACTTGTTTGGGTAATAGAAAAATGAAATGTAGTCACTGCCATCACATGGAACTAATTGGTTATGATTCTTTATTGCTTCCTTAATTGCCTCCGGTAAGACAAGGAAATCGAGATTTCTTAATATATTTCTGTCACGAATAATTCTATAAATCAAGGTTTCTTCTGTATAGAAAAAATCATTGAATAGTTCTTCTGCATAGAAATTAAAAGTAGTATATGGTTCTTTAATTAGAGGTCACAAGAGGGCAAAGTATATGGTTCTACTTGTATATGCATAGAGAGAAAGGGCTGAAACAGTTGATGGACAAAGATAGTGTGGTGCACAAAAAGGTGAAATAGATGAAGGATATGGCTGGAAAAGCTGTCCTTAATGGTGCTCTTCTTTGAATTCTGTTGAAGAACTAATTGAGGATATCGTAGGTAGCAATTTATAACTATTCTGTTGTGTTTCATGAATATAGTTTTCCTTTCTTAGAATCAATGAATAAATTAGTGTGATAGAGAATTTTCTGACTAATATGATATAAGTTAGAAATTAAATTATTGTAGTTGGTCTATCAATTTTTCTTGAACTGTTGCCAGATCTTTCTATTCCCATATGCTCTATTTTAATGTTGACTAAACCTCTATGATAGTGATGCTATTAGCATTAGCACTAAGTCATACTTATTATCATTAGTGGAAAATTACAAATTACAATTTTTTTTATCTTCGTGACCTACTTCCTTATATATACGTCTGCTGAATGGTGTTATCAAGTTTAAAAGCATTCAAACTGCATTAAACAGTTGAAAGAAAGATAAAAAAAAACTATGATACGAAATGCAACATAGTTAAGAAGTTATTAGATCTCTGCTTATCTGAGACAAAATCCTACTTAGTTTATTGAAATTCGATTGTTTTTAGGTTTTTTTATACTACAATATCTAGGAATATCAATATGTATCATTTATCCTTTTGTTCATGGTTGGTTTTTTCATTAGCTTATTCATTGATACTGAATCCTTGCCAGAAATATCATTTAATTTTTTTCCTTTAATAAAAACTCTCAACTTCTAATTCTAGTATCTTTAACATGCAATAGTTAGTTGTTGTTAAATTACTAAAATTCTGGGTCAGGTAAGGATCAGGATTCCTAAGATCACAGTATGATCTTTTGCAGAAGAATTACTAACTAGATCTTAATTTTGAATGAGTTCAACCATGGTAAGACTTTGACCTATTGAAGCTTAGTCCATTGTAAGACATGAAGCCACAATTTTTTGTAGTTTCCTAAGGAATGCTTGAGCACAATGTTGGTGGGTTTCGATTTGACCAGAGAGAGGTAGTTCATAGTTGCAAGATTGATCCTTGTGTTCAGAGAGTTTTATCAGTATGTTAAACTTGTGTTCCATGTGATTGTATTTGTATTTTTCTTACTTGTTTATTTTGAGTTTTTGACCTTAATTATGTGATGAATGTTGCAGGCAAGACGAGCTTTGAGGGCGTTGAGGGCAGTGGTGAGGCTGCAGGCTACATTTCGCGGAAGGCTAGCGAGGAAGCAAGCTGCTGTTACTCTAAAGTGCATGCAGGCTCTTGTTCGAGTTCAAGCTCGCGTCGCTAGGAATGTGAGGAACTCTCCAGAAGGGAAAGCCGTGCAGACACTATTAGATCAGTACCGCAACCAAGCTGATCCTATCAAGGAGGCTGAGGTATTGTAAAAGCTTTTCAAATTCCTCCCCCTAAAAAAGATTCTATAATGGAGAAAAATACTCATGTCATCCAAAGATATATACATAACACTCAAGTTAGTCCTACACTGATCTTAAATGTCATTGTAGTCTCTCTTTTTTGAAATTGATATAAATTTTTAGTTCTCTTAGACATCAATATGTATCATTGCCAACTTGCTCATTCTGGTAAACTTTTATTTTTTTAATTTTCCCCACTTAAATCACCTAAAGTGAAGATATTTCTGGTGCTTTTTCCAATTTTAATCTGTACCCCGTACTGGGTATTTCAATTTGATTAATTTATTTATTTTTCTTATATTAATATAATAATAATAATATTTTTTTTATTATGGTTATGAAATCTGGGTTCTGATTTTCTGATCTCCTGAAGGATATGTGTGTGTGAGTGTGGCTTTTTTCTGAATTACTTAAAATGCACAAGTGTTAGCTTGGATCTATGTCTTTTGGTTGGTCATCTTAATAAATGGGGTTGCTTGGTGGTTTAGTATTGAGGGTTGTTCTACCTGCTCTGTTTAACTGTTTTGAGGGTACGATTTATAATATTAGGAGTATGAGGGTGGTTGTTGTTCTGTCTTTGCTGAGGTTGATGGTGCACCTGTGTCACTTAATTAGGACATGTTGCTACAACACTATGCCATTGCCCATGTAATTTATCACACATTTCATGAAATATAACACAATTGATTACCTTGTTCTTGAAAGTTGGAGTCATCGATGCAAGAGTCCATGTCATCAAAACAAGATCCTTCAATTTTCACTCTTTATACTTGTCTGATTTTGTAGTCGATGGTTTTCCACCTTTTTTTAGCAAATTGAGATGAATTTTTTTCTTTTGAAAAATAATCTCCTAAAGATTGGCTCTGTACAGTGATGAGTATAGTTTTGTGCCATGTACTATCTAATTAAGATGCATGCCACATTATTATTGTGATAACAAATGATTATTATTTGTCTACTTTAACTTTAATCTTTGTTGATTGAGATTCAAGAAACTGCATGTAATTAAACAGGATTAGATTAAAGAGAGGTGGCATTTATTTCTTTGGTCTCTTTAATTATAGTAATAAAAAAAGTCAAAACCCAATGAAATTGAAAATGAATTGAATCTGAATTATTTGAATGAAAAAAGGAAACATTAAAATTCTCTCCGCTTAAAATTTCTTAATTCCTTCAAATTTGTGTGAAAAAATCAGCTTGCATAAAGTTAATTAGAACTGTTTCCCTAAAAATTACTATTATTACAACTCTTTTCATTATTATTAAAGAACATTCTTTGCCAACTGGATATATAGTTGCATTGCTTGGGTGCTCTGTTTTCCGAAAGAGCCATTCCCATTATGGAATAGCCAAACAAGGGTACACTAGTTATGAATATCATAAGCTATGTATATATATCATATTGATATAACATGCTGGAGTGGATCACAGAGCAGAAGAATATTAATTAATTAAAAAATTGGAGTGGTAAATATCACAGTTTTACACAATAATATTTTGTATTTTTACTTAATTAGATTGCCGTTATCTGTTAAATGATTTAATTGCTGTTGTTGCTGCTGGGTCCCAAATCTATTTGATTATATCAATTTAATTCTTTTTCAGATTCTTTTCACTATTCTTTTCCAGATTCTTTTCACTATTCTCTAAATGTATTTCATTGTCTGCTGCTGCTGCATGGATGACCCATGTGGTTTGCATGAATGGCTGCCAAGTTCATGGCTTACCAGTTACCAGGATAATATTTTGATTAGCTCATGACTTACCATTAAATCGTCTCACTTCTATTGACCTGAATTGAGTTTTGAGAAGCAAGATTGCTTCCTTTTATTTTTAGTTACTCAGTTACTCATGCTTTGGATTTGAATTTTGGGCTGTTATCAGATTGCTTTTATTTTCCAAATAAGTTACCGACCTGAATTGAGTTTTTTTTTATTTTTTTCCCCTTACATTTTAATTATATCAGTTTAGAATTTATGAAAATAAATCAAGAGTAAATAATATCATAGTCTAATCTCTTAGAATTTTACTTCGTAACAAACAGATTGAAGTTTTTGGTTAAAGCTCCCAAGTGAATTTTGTCAAAACATTGATCGTGTCATGGCAAGGTACAATGCATACTTTTTTTTTCACTTTATTATTATGCTATTAATTCATGTGTAGCTCCACTTTGATTGCTTTATTAGTTATGAAGTTGCAATTTAACTTATTATTTATGTACTATAAATTCTTTGTTTTCCTTAATTTGTTTTGCTTCAGCGAGTTTCTAGTAAAATGTTTAGAGAATTACTTCTAAAGATTAGGAACTATTTCCTAACCTAACTACAAGGCTATGAAGTCCGTTTCATAGCCCATGCCCCTTATATTTCATAACACCCTTCCTCCTCTACTCTTGTTATCTTCACTTTGCGACCCCTTATAAATTTTTTTCCAAAAAAATTTAATAATTATTGATTAGGTTTTGTGATATGCCGAAGGATTGGATGGATCTACCAAGGTATAGCGAAGAGTATATCAATGGTGTTATTAGTTTCTTAGAGTTTGCATACTCTGAGGGAGAACCGGACGGACAACAAATTCAATGTCCTTGTAAGAGGTGTTGTAACATTGAGTGGTATAGAAGAGATGTGGTATTTGACCATTTAGTAGCCGATGGATTTGTTAAGGGATATAGAACATGGATTAATCACGGGGAATGGACAATCCCGATGGTGGTTGATGATGACACGGATGATGAAGGTGCACGCGATGACATCGAAGGATTGCTTAATGATGCATTTGGAGATCATGCTGAGGGTGTTACTGTAGGTCCAAATGAAGAGGCTAAAAAGTTTTATAATTTAATAGATGGGGCAAGTCAGGAGTTATACCCGGGCTGCAAGAAATTTTCTACATTATCTTTTACCATCCGCCTGTACTTGTTAAAGTGTTTGCACGGTTGGAGCAATGCCTCCTTCACTTCCCTTCTTGAGCTATTGAAAGAGGCAATGCCTGAAATTAACATACCTCCATCTTTCCATAAGACGAAGGCTATGATAAGAGATTTAGGTCTGGATTATAAAAAAATTGATGCTTGTCCTAATGATTGCCTCCTGTATAGGAAAGAACTAAAGGATGAAACACAATGTCGTGTATGTGGAACATCTCGATATACTGAAAATTCTAGTGATAATAGCGAGAACCAACCTCACAAGAAAGGTCGTCCTATTCCTGCCAAGACTCTGAGATACTTTCCTATAATTCCAAGACTTCAGCGATTATTTATGTGCTCAAAAATGGCAGCTAGTCTGAGGTGGCATGATGAGGAGCGCGTTAAAGATGGGACGTTAAAGCATCCTGCTGATGGACTGGCATAGAAGTACTTTGATGAAATGAATGAAGATTTTGCAAAAGAATCATGCAATATTAGACAAGGCTTGTCAAGTGATGGGTTCAACCCATTTCGTAGCATGAATATTTCATGGAGCACGTGGCCCGTAATGTTGATGGTATACAACTTGCCTCCGTGGATGTGCATGAAACCTGAATATTGTATGCTTTCTTTGCTTATTCCTGGGCCACAATCACCTAGCAAAGATATTGACGTGTATCTACAACCATTGATGGAAGACTTGAAGTTGTTGTGGGAAATAGGGGTGGAAACTTATGATGCATCAAAGAATGAGACCTTTCAAATGCGGGCAGCTCTTTTGTTGACAATTAATGATTTTCCTGCGTATGCTATGTTGTCTGGGTGGAGTACAAAGGGAAAATTGGCTTGCCCTTGTTGCAACAAAAATACCTCTTCTCTACAACTAAAACATAGTCGGAAGACAGTTTATATGGACCATCGTGTCTTTTTACCCATGGATCATCCATGGAGAACCAATACAAGGTCTTTTAATGGGAAGCAAGAATTAAGATCCCCTCCACCTGTTATAGAAGGAACGGAAATTTTTGAGATGCTACAAAATGTTGAGAATGTTTTCGGGAAGAAGCAAAGTACATCTAATAGTTTCCCATGGAATTGGAAAAAAAGATCAATTTTCTTTGAATTGCCTTACTGGCACAAGAACCTGCTGCGTCATAACTTAGATGTCATGCACATAGAGAAGAACATACTTGACAGTATAATTGGAACTCTTTTGGATATCCCAGGCAAGACAAAGGATCATCTGAATGCTCGATATGACTTAAAAGATTTGGGGATCTGGAAAAATCTTCAACCAAAGGAGGTGAATAATGGCAAGAGAACAAAGTTGGCAAAGGCATGCTTTTCTATGACTGCTGCAGAGAAGTCAATTTTTTGTGGGGTTTTGAAAACAACAAAGCTACCTGATGGTAGTGCTTCGAATATATCACGGTGTGTACATCTAGCAGAAAGAAAAATTTCTGGGTATAAGACCCACGATGCTCATTTTTTGCTACACTACTTACTACCAATACCAATTAAAAGCATCCTTCCTGATCACGTGGCCATTCCGTTGATTCGACTAAGTTCCTTTTTTCGTCGCATATGCAAAAAGTTAATCACACTGGAAGAGATAGATCGACTGGAGTTAGAGATTGTGGAAACATTATGCCACCTTGAGAGGATCTTTCCCCCTAGTTTTTTTGACATAATGGTTCATCTTCCTATTCATTTAGCAAATGAGGTTAGATTGGGTGGTCCGGTGCAGTTTCATTGGATGTATCCTCCTGAAAGGTACATGTGTACATTAAAGTCGTATGTACGCAACAAAAGTCGCCCCGAAGGTTCTATTGCAGAGTCATATCTGGCTGAAGAGTGCTTAACTTTCTGCTCAAGATACTTGCATGGAGGTGTGCGAACAAGACTTAATAAGCAACCTCGGAATGATGATGATCCTAATGACGATGAAGTTTTGCCTTCAAAGTTGTTTTCTAACAAAGGTCGTTCGTTAGGCGTGGGAAATGGAGAACCAATTAATCTCGATGACATATCAAGTGCTCAAGCCCATGTATATGTATTATACAATTGTGAAGAAGTCGCAGATTATGTTAGGTAACTTAATATAACTTATGTTTATTCACTAAATCAAGTGCATTTAGATTTTTTCCGATTAAACATAACTATTATTAACTACAGAGAGCATGAGGATGAGGTTAACAATCAGCGGGGAACAAAATGGAGAAAAGCAAAAGTGCACAGTAGAACCTTCTCGCAGTGGTTTGAAACTCGGGCGAGGGATCCAGATGTGCCTGTTTGGCTAAAAGAATTATCTCGAGGTCCAAGCTCTGTTGCAAGAAGATTTTCTGGATATATAATTAATGGATATAGGTTTCACACTGTGGAGCGTGAGGCAAGGAGAAAAACACAAAATAGTGGTGTCACATTAACTGCTTTAACTTCAAGCTTTGCAAGTGCTAAAGATAAAAGTCCAATTCAAGACACTGTAGCTTATTATGGCAGGTTATTTGAGATAGTAGAGTTAGATTATTTTGGGCGTTTTAAGGTTGTATTGTTTCAGTGTGAGTGGTATGATGCTGAGAGAGACAAGTATGGTCTTACATTTGTTCAGTTCAATAAGAAATGCTACCAGAATGAACCTTTCATACTAGCATCTCAAGCACATCAGTGTTTTTATGTGCAAGATCCATATGAACATAACAAAAATTAAGTTATGGAAACTATCCCAAGAGACTTATTTAAAACAAATGACGAATCTGAGTCTGAGGCCAGTCAAACCTTCTATAGTGAACAACACGAGCATATAACAAGTCCTGCCATACCAGCTGATGATGGTGAACTTATTCTGGAGAGGAATGATCTACGACCTACAGTTATTGAAACGGTTCCCCAAGTGACTTCTGCCCAAGAATATGAGGCAGATTTCATTGGAGATTCTGATTCTGATGGGTCAGCCTAAGTAATTTATTGCTTAATATGTACATATGTATAACTAAGTTTTCTTCACCTTTTTATTTGTAAGTCATATTTTTGTTTTTATTTCTCATTTTGTTAGTGTTTCTTATAGGATATGTCATTTTATTGCTTATATTAACTCGAGTTAACTAATTTATTTGTGTAGGAATAAAGAATTTATTGATCTTAAAGCAACATCAAGTAAGAATTTGCTTCGACAATTTGAAGCCAAGAGACAAAGGATTGTAAATGAACGCAAGCAATATGTGATGCAAGGTGCAGCACGTAATGACAAGGAGGAAACTATGCCAAGGTTGGATGTAGTCGAAAGTCAAAAAGAGTTGAGTGCAACCAAAGGAGTGAAGAAGTGTACATCAAAGAAGCTGGATTTTACTCATTTACAAAGCACACTCAGTACAATCAACAAAAGGATGAATTTCACGCCTGAAACCCTGGAAGTACAGCCAAGCATTCCTGCGCAACAGCCAAAAAATAAAAAAAGAAAGAATCACTTGACTGTGGCTATGGCTGAGAAAAAGAAGCATGAAGTACAACATGATCCATTAACACAAGGCTTGAACAATTCTAAGCTTACAAAGGTGGGTGCAGATGAACTTAAAAGGAAGCTCGATGCAATTCGTAATATGAATAATAGTATGCCAACAACTGTAAGCCAAGATCGGAGTTGTGCAAATTCTACTCAGCCCACAATCAACCAAAGGCAGCAGCAGATTATTCAAGTCACACATGGTAGAACTCAAAAAAGGCAACATGACACTACTTTGCTGAGTTCAAACACTACCCCACAAGCTGAAGATTTAATGTCGGAGCAAGATGGATCAAGAAAGGAAAAGAGCAAGCCAAGGGTAAGGGCTACAACTATTGATGAATTTTTAAAAGAAAATGGGATAGATGTAGAAGTTGATGGACTAAGCTCTGAACTAAGTGATGATGTGGGAGATAGCTTTCCACTTGATGAAAATTATTATTCACATGTGATGGAGGACATTGATGATGACGAAGGTAATTTATTTCTATCATTTTTTATATTTTTTTGTAAATCATAATGCTTAATTTTTCAATTGGCATCACTAATTACTCCCTAATTTTCCCCCTACTGCATGAAACTAGGAGAGCCAAAGAAGAAGAAAACCCGGGGAAAAACAACTTGCAAAGAGATTTATGCAAGAACTATGGAACAGTGGGAAGAAGTTATTTTTGATATTGGACAGCCAGTAGGACCAACCGATCAAAGTGTGTCTAATTTAACTAGTTTCGTAGGAACAATTGGGAGAAATAAAAGATTTGTGAGTCTTTTGTACACTAGCTGGCATGCTGTAACTCCTAAAGCTAAGAAATTCATGTGGAACTATGTTAATGTAAGACTCTTCTATTATTATTAAATGTCGATTATTTTAAATATAGGAAGGTGCGTATAACACTGTTGATATCACGCAGACCAAGTTTATCCTCCCAGACAGTGGAGAAAAGTGGGTGATCCAAGCAATTCGGGATGCTTGGAAGCGGTTCAAGGGAAAGATTAAGCAGAAGCACTTTGTTCCCTTTGATACCATCGAAGATATGGTGAAAAATCGACCGACACAAGTTCCTGAAAGTCAATTCATAAAATTGATCTATTATTGGAGTCATCCTACAATCCAGGTAAAATAGTTGGTACTTTAATTGCAAATATATTATTGTTTGTTAAGACATAAGCAAAATAATGAAATTTCAATTGATAATGTTGGAATCTGTCCTCTCTCATGCTGTACAAACACATATCCATTCTGATGTAGGTTCTTGAACTGAATTGAATTTTTTTAGGATATATTGCTGCCAGTTCTATTCTGAACTTCTGAATTTCTGTATTTACAATTCTATTTTTGGCTACTTTGTTTGCTGTAATTTTAAGTTGCTGCAATTCTTTTTTCTATAGTTTTGTTTTGTGCAATTTTGTTTTCTGCAATTCTATTATGTGCAATTATACCTGTTACTATTCTGGTTGCTGTAATGTTGTTTGCCGAAGCATAATTTAATTATATTGTTCTCTGTTTCTATATGCTAACCCTTTATTCAATTATAGTCAATAAGTGAAAAAAATAAGAAACATAAAGAACAGCAAAAGTTTCCACATCGCATGGGGCCAATCAATTTCGGAAGAGTACGAGTGGCTCTGGTATACTTATTTCATATTTGTGCTGGGATTTGTTTAGTTAATTTTAGTTATGTTGTTATAGACTTACTTATTTAAGGCTTTATTTTATAGCGCGCGACAAAGGAAACAAATGAGGAACCAAAAAGGTTTGAAATGTTCCTTGCTACTCGAACAAGTCGAAAAAGGAAGGAAGTTGATCAGGAAACACAAGATGCAATTGTATGAGAATTCATTGAATTACTAATGATTATAAATCAAATTTAAGATACGGTAACTAATTCTATGTCAAATGTTTCTTTTAATTAGGATGAATTCCAAAACCGGCAAGCTGCTGGTGAAACAGATGAGGAAGCTTTTGAGTCTTTATTTGGAAAAGAACAACCAGGTCGGGTTAGGTGTTATGGAAGATCTATTACACGACGTGACTTAAAAAAGCATGCAGAAATTTCTGAACTCAAGCAACAACACCAGGAGGAAGTCACATCTTTGAAGGCTGAACTTGGAGACATGAAGGCCAAACAGCAGCACCAAGAGGCTGACCTTCATGGATTGCGAAACATGATTAAGTTACTAGTTCAGCGATCTGAACCTGGAATGAGGCCGGAAGAAATTGAAGCTTTGTTACAAGATGCCCAACACTCTCCAATTGATGCAAATAGCGCTCATGGATCAACACATATTCCAAACATAAATATGGTATGACTAGTTTTTTCTTATTCCCTAATATTTGTTTATATATTGTTAATTGTTAATTAGGATTTTGAGTTTAAAATTTTTATTTGTTAGAACTTAAGAGGATGCCATATCTTTTTAATTTGAACTGAAATTGAAGAAGATGGAAGCTGTGATTTGGTTTTTTGGTTTTATTTTTTCATTATGTAATTTTAATATTATTGTTATCAGGGTGAAAGCTGTAATTTTTCTGATTTTTCTGGTTTTTCTGATTTTTCTGGTTTTAGTTTTCTGATTTTTCTGATTTTAGTTCCCATTTAGTATGAAGTTGTATTAGTCCGTTTTTTAGTTGTCCTTTATGGTGATTTATAGTATCCCCCTGAATGTGATTGTTATTTTAAAGCAAAAGACTTTGGTGATATGAAAAGTGGAGTAGTTTCAATTATCCTATGCCTCTCGGATATTGTATGTGTTATTAATCTGTTAATTACTTTTTTCTTCTTGTACTTTTTCAAATTATAATTATTTTTCTATATAATTATGCAGGATAATTCTGAAGATGTGAATGAAGATTGAAATGCTTATCATGATGATTTTATTGACAAAGGTGGAAATTGAAAGATGTATGGTTGATGATGATGTCTTTTATTAGAAGCTAAGATACATTTATATGATATAATATTTTGATTTTTCCTAGTTTATTAGTAGTAAACTCTAAGTGCATTATATGAGTATACTTATTCTAGTTTGAGATGTATGAATGCTCAAAATTATGATCATTCCAATATTTTTGGTTCATTGTATACTTATATTTTGTTTCAGTATAATTTTTATTGTTTAAAGATTATTGTATGGTATTATTATATATATATATATATATATATATATATATATATATATATAAACAGAAATTTAAAAAAAAAAATGAGGGACAAAAGGCTACACTTATATAGAGTAGCTATAGGTATACTATTTGCTACATTTATAAAGTGATGCAGTAGCTCTGAAAAGTGTAGCCTATTCCTTAGAATTATGTTAACCATTAGTGCTGAAAAGCGTAGCCTTAGGTCCTGAACAGCATCACTTAAAAAGCGTACCCTATTCTCAAAGGCGAGAAGCGTAGCCTTTGCTACAGAAAAGCGTAGCCTTTGAGAATAGGTAACACTAGTATAGGCATCGCCTACAAAAGTGTCTCCGAAGCCTAAAAAGCGTAGCCTTTTCCTAAGGCATCATTTTTTTTGTTTTGGCTACACTTTTCAAGTGTACTTGAATTGGTGTTTTTCTTGTAGTTTGGGCGCAGACTGACGTTCGGATTAATTGATGGTAAAGAATTTCATAAAAATAATCACGTTGTAAGTATAGTTTCTAAACCAACAGAAAATCCTTTTGTACAAAAGTTTGGTTGTCACAAGTAACAAAACCCAATAAATTTATAAACCGAAGTATTCAAACCTTGGGTCGTCTTCTCAAGGAATTGCAGGGAGGTGTTTTTTATTATTGGTTATGGAAAACAATATTTTTGGGTTTTAAAAAGGTTGAACAAGAAAAGTGATTGCAAGAAATTAAATTAATAACTAATAAAGCTCTTGGGAAGGTATGAAAATTAGAAGTCCTATCCTAGTTATCCTTATCAATTGTGATGAGAATTGGCTTTTGCTCCCACTTGGTCAACCTCTAACTATAAAGGTATGTTAAGTGGATAAATCAATTTGATTCCTCAAGTCCTAGTCAATTCCTAAGAAAAGACTAGAGTTAGGGAAATTTAATTCAATCAGCAAGAATTCCAATTTTCAATCATTAGCTGAGTTTGATAACTCAAGAGTCTCTAATTACTCAACCAAAGCTAAGAGTGTAAAAAGATAAATTAAAATCATATATCTAAAATACCTCAAATTATATTAAATAGAAAGTTAGATTGAACATAAGAATCCATAAACCAAATTGGCAACATCAAGTAATCAACTAAAGTAATAGAATAAATAAAAGTAGAAGAAAACATAAAGAAAAGTAAAGGAATATTAAACCTGAAAATTGAGAAGTAGAAATACTAATCCTAAAAGAAATCCTAAATCCTAAAACCTAAGAGAGAGGAGAGAGCATCTCTCTCTAAAAACTACATCTAAACCTCAAATTGTGAATATGAAAGTTGTGTTAAGTATGGATGGATTCTCCCACTTTATAGCCTCTAATATGTGTTTTCTGGGCCGAAAACTGGATCAAAACGCGGTCCAAAATCGTTGGGGGCGAATTTTGCCACATGCAGGTCGCTGATTTTTCTGCAGAACGATGCGTCCGCGTGATTCACGCGTGCACGTCGTTTTTCTGTATGGGCACTATATAGAATTATATATCAAATCGAAGCTCCGGATGTTAGCTTTCCAATGCAATTAGAACCGCCTCATTTGAACCTCTGTAGCTCAACTTATGACCGTTTGATTGCGAAGACGTCAGGCTGGACAGCTTAGCAATTTCTTCAACTTCTTGTATTCCTTCCACTTTTGCATGCTTCCTTTCCATCCTCTAAGCCATTCCTGCCCTGTAATATCTGAAATCACTTAACACACATATCAAGGCATTGAATGGTAATAAGAGAGGATTAAACGTAGCAAATTTAAAGCACAAAGAAGCATGTTTTCAATTATAGCACAAAATCCGGAAGGAAAAAGTAAAACCATGCAAATAGTATGAATAAGTGGATAAATGATGACAAGTCATCATATACCCATTTTTCAAGCTAATTTCACTTGTTTTGTTAGCATTTATGCACTTTCTTGCATCCTAAGTAAGTGATTTAGAGTGAAAATGCATAACTTCTTTTAATCAGGCAACCACCATGAAATTAATGTTAAATCATGAGGTTTAAGCTAATTTTAATTGAATTTTAATTGATTTATAAGCCTCTTGAATTTAGTGATACTTTGAGTGGTTGTTTTGGTTTATTGTAGGTGAAGAAAAGAAAAAAAGAGAAAAGCGTGGCCTAAGAAAGCGTGACCCAAGGAGAAGGAAGCGTGGTCAAAGGAAGGAAAAGTGTGTCGCATGCAATGAGGGAGGCAAGCATTGCCCTCCACAAGGGCACACTGCCCTCTAGGAGGGCAACATAAGGGAACTAAGAAAGGAAGGCAACTCTGCCCTGCCCACTACAAGGGCAGAGCACAAATTTGTGCCTTGGAATCAAGAGGAATAAAATGTTGCCCTGCCCTCCACAAGGGCAGTATCGGGCTCACCAAGGAAGAAAATCAAAGGAAAATGTCTCCAAATGCTTGCCACAAGAGTTGAACACGGGACCATGAGGAAGCAAGGAACTAAGGTCCATTACCGTGCCAAGAAACCAAGGAAAATGATTGAGCGTGTGTTTCTGCCCAGATTCGAACACGGGACCTCATTTTGGAAACACTGCCCTGCCCTCCGCGAGGGCAGGGCAGCATTTTGTTGGTGCACAACTCTGGCGCACCAAGAAGTGAGTCTGGCGCACCAAATCAATACCCTGGCAGCACCAGCACGCACCACACACGATCCTGGCAGCACCACGTTTTTCTGCCCTGCCCTCCGCGAGGGCAGGGCAGCGTTTTGCGCACCAAGACTGCACCAAGCCGCACCAAGGAAGCACCAACACGCACCAAATCCTGCCCTGCCCTCCACAAGGGCAGGGCAGCCTCCTGGGAGCTACCATTTTGGGCCGAAAAATTCAATTAAAATTCCAATTGAATTCATTTCTTCACCAAATCAAAAGCCCATCCAAATCCCAATATCCAAGAATAGAAAGTGTATAAATAGGAGTTAGTTTGATGTAATTAGGACTTTTACTTTCACCTTTACTTTGAACTTTTAGCTTTGCTTTTGAATTTGGCACTTTCTTTGAGCTTTGAGCTTTTGCACTTTCCTTGAGAAATTTGACCGAGAGTTCAGAGAATTGGGGAGGAGAATTAATCTCTCTTCTTCCTCATTCTTGCCTGAGCACTTTTAATTTTCTTGTTTTGAGTTTTGGGTGTGAAGAGTTGAGGAAATTCTGTCTCAACCTCCATTCAAAATCTCTTCAATCACCTTCTGCATAATTGAATTCAATTTCAATTTCCTTTACTGCTTCTTCTTCTAATTCTTGTTAATTTCTTTGATTACTTGGATCTGGGAAGGTAATTGAGATCTAGGCTCTGCTACCTAGTCTCTTGAACCCTGAGATCCCAATTTCCTTTTGGTTCATCTGTGAACCTTGCTGCATTTTAATTTCAATTTCTGTTAGAATCATCATAGCTTCCAATTCAATTTCTGCCTTATTAATTGTGGCAATTCAATTTCTCTTTGTTTAGATTCTGCAATCCCAGTCCTCAAACCCCTTTTATATTCAAGCAATTTACATTCCTTGCAATTTAAGTTACTGCAATTTACATTTCTTGCACTTTAAGTTTCAGTCATTTACTTTCTTGTTCTTTAAGATTCTGCAAGTTTACTTTCCTGCTCTTTAATTTACTGCAATTTGCCCTTCCCCCTTTACATTTACTGTCATTTACTTCCTGTTAACCACAAATCACTCAACCAACACTTGATTCGCTTGACTAAACCAACCACTAAACTAAAATTGCTCAATCCTTCAATCCCTGTGGGATCGACCTCACTCATGTGAGTTATTATTACTTGATGCGACCCGGTACACTTGCCGGTGAGTTTTGTGTCGGATCGTTTTCCGCACATCAAGTTTTTGGCGCCGTTGCGGGGGATTGAAATAGATTGACAATGATTAAGTGAAGTGGAGGTCTAGATTAAGCACTTTTTCTTTTCTGTTTCTCTAACACACTAACTGTTTGAATTTTTGCTTAAACTAACTAAACCTCATTCTAGCAATAGATTGAAGTTTTATTGATTTTCTGGGTCTGTGTGTTTATTGTTCTGTGTTTGTATGTCAGGTACAGGAAGATCTTCCCCTATCCTCTCTGAAATTGGCCAAAGAACTCTTCGAAGAATAAGAAGAGCTGAAAGGGGAAAGAACGTTATTGGAGAGGAAGAATCTGAGGAGGAATTCCAAGAGATGGAAGGAGATCCCAACCAACCAGGAGAAGGAGCCAACAATAACCAACAACAACGCAGAGTCTTGGCTTCATACACATTTGCAAATGCTAGACACTGTGGGAGTAGCATTCTTCCTCCCAATGTCAATGCAAACAACTTTGAATTAAAGCCACAACTCATCACTTTGGTTCAAAACAACTGTTCCTTTGGAGGAGGACCATTGGAGGACCCAAATCAACACTTATCCACCTTCTTGAGGATTTGTGACACTGTTAAAACCAATGGTGTGCCCCCTGACAGTTACAAATTGTTGCTCTTTCCATTCTCTCTCAGAGACAAAGCCACTCAATGGCTAGAAACGTTCCCAAAGGAAAGCATCAACACTTGGGATGACTTGGTGAGCAAGTTCCTTGCCAAATTTTATCCCCCTCAAAGAATCTTAAGATTGAAGACAGAGGTGCAGACATTCACTCAAATGGAGGCTGAGAATTTATATGAAGCATGGGAAAGATACAAAGCTCTATTGAGAAAGTGTCCACCAGAGATGTTTACTGAATGGGATAAGTTGCAAAACTTCTATGAAGGACTCACTCTAAAAGCTCAAGAAGCACTTGATCATTCAGCTGGAGGCTCATTACAACTCATGAAAACCACAGAGGAAGCTCAAAACCTCATTGATATGGTGGCCAACAACCAATATTTCTTTGCTCATCAAAGACAACGCCAACCATCACAAAGAAGAGGAGTAATGGAGTTGGAAGGAGTGGATTCAATTCTAGCTCAGAACAAGATGATGCAGCAGCAGATTCAACAACAGTTTGAGCAAATGGCCAAAAGAATTGATGGATTGCAAGTGGCAGCAGTAAGCACCACAAGCCAACCACCAACCACTTGGGTGCAAAGTGAAGAAACTCAAAAGGAGCAACAGCAAGAGCAAGTCCAATACATGCACAACCAAAATCCTGGAACAAATGAAGTCTATGGGGATACTTACAATCCATATTGGAAGAACCATCCCAACCTCAGATGGGGAGACAACCACAATCAAAACCAACAATCATGGCAAAGAAACTCAAGTCAGAACAATTGGAAGAACACAAACCACAACCCCCAGCCAAACACTAACCAAAACACATACAGAAAACCACAAAACAACTACCCCAATTCTAACCATCACCTACCCAATAACCACCCAACTAACCAAGGCACTTACCATCATCCATCAACACCCCAAAATCAACCAATCTCACAAGATTCACAGAGGATCACTAATCTAGAGCTGCTCATGGAGAAAATGATGAAGAACTAAGAATTGACAACAAAGAACCAAGAAGCTTCCATGAAGAATCTAGAGAGGCAGATTGGACAAATCTCCAAACAGATTTCTGTTGAAAAACCATCAAGCTCACTACCAAGTGACACCATTCCCAACCCAAAGGAAGAATGCAAGGTCGTGCAACTAAGAAGTGGAAAAGTGTTATTGGATGGTAACCAAGGAACAACCAAGAACAATGACAATGAGCCAACAAAGAATAATGAAGCCATCAACAAGGACATGACAACTAAGAATGTTCCAGGAAAACTCACAGAAGAAAACAACAAACCACAAAATTTGAAGAAAGGGAAGCAAATCATGGAGGAACCAAACCCAAGACAACATCAAGAGGAGAAGAGCTCAACACCACCACTGCCTTATCCACAGAAATTCCACAAGGAAACAAAGGATCACCACTTCCACAAATTTCTTGAGACTTTCAAGAAGCTAGAAATCAACATACCTTTGGCTGAGGCATTAGAGCAAATGCCTCTGTATGCCAAGTTTCTAAAGGAGCTCATCAACAAGAAGAGAAGTTGGAATGAGAAGGAGACTGTAATGCTTAGTGAAGAATGCAGTGCACTCATCAGAAAGGGACTCCCTCCTAAGCTTGAAGATCCTGGAGGTTTCTTCCTACCCTGCACTATTGGAAACCTATTCATCAACAAGGGGATGTGTGATTTAGGAGCAAGCATAAATCTAATCCCATCTTCTTTAGTGAAAAAGCTTGGCATAGAGGAGGTGAAACCAATACAGATATCCTTGGAATTGGTGGATCAATCAGTAGTGTATCCTAAGGGGCTGATTGAGAACCTTTTAGTTAAGGTTGACAAGTTCATCTATCCGGCAGATTTTGTGATCTTGGATTCTTCAGAAAATGGAAATGACTCCATAATACTTGGTCGACCATTTTTGGCCACTGCTAGAGCCATTGTGGATATAGAACAGGGAGAGCTAACCCTCAGGATGCATGAGGAAAGCATCACCTTGAAAGTCTTTCCAGAATCACAAAGGAATGAAGAACCAAGCAAGACAAGTGGTGACTTCCTTCCAAAGCAAGCAACCGACAAAATAATAAAACAAGAGAGTGAGATTGTACAAGAAGAAAAAGGAAATCAAGAGGAAGCAGGGGTGATGAACAAGAAGGAAGGTATCACAACTCAAGTCACTGTCAAGAAAGAAAGATCAACAAGAAAGAAAAAGATGAAGAGTAAGAAAAAAGCTCACAAAGGGTGGAAGAACAAGAAAATCCCAACTGAAGGATTTTCTAAAGGTGACAAGGTGCAACTAGTGTATCAACAGCTGGGAACAAAGGATTATTACACTGTCAATCAAGTACTCTCTCTTGAGCACATTGAAATTGAGCATCAAGGAACACAGAGAAAGCTTACAGTGAGAGGTGACAAGTTGAGACATCACCAACATCAACCACCTTAAAGGGAGTTCAATGTCAAGCTAGTGACAATAAAAGAGCGCTTCATGGGAGGCAACCCATGATTTAAAATTTCTGTCTTCTCTTTAATAAGCTATGATTTCCTGAGTATGATTTTGAACTTTCATATTTGATAAATGCACATTTTAGAGCATAAGTCAGACTTCTAAGTTTGGTGTCCCTTAAGGCACACTTAATTTTTGCTTTTCAAAAAGAAAGGGAGTTATTCTTGGAACATATGCATAATTCTTTTTGATGAAGCATAGGATCAAACACTAAGTTGGTGTCTGCATGTGTAACAATGTTCAGAAGATCATTTCCCAATCATGGACTCAAAACCATACAAAAAAAAGGGAATCATACATCAAATTTTTTTTAAATGCATCAATTGTGAAGAACGGTTTGCAATGTTAAGCCATCCCCTCAATAAAAGATAAGTTTGGTGTTCACCAAATTTTAGCATTTTTATTTAGGGACACAATTGATCACAAAAAAATTTTAATAACTATTAAACAAACCAAAACAATTTATTTTATTCTTGCAAATAAATTGCCAACGAGTATATTAATGCTCTAAGCTAGCTAATTTGGTTCATGCAGGAGAAAAAGATTGAGACAAAAGCAAGGAGGGGCCACGGCTAGGATCAGCTATGAGAAGATGGTCACATGTGCCTAGAAGAACGCGCTCATGGGGAACAGAATTTGCATGCATGCAACATTGAACACCTAAATGCATGCAGCCAATGAGAGAAGGATCCTCGTCAAAGCCTCAACAATACATGCAGGCCGTCCATTTCATGCATTCCTTGGATGAACAACTCAATCTTGGCCATTCATGAGCACTAACGGGTTCCTTCTTCATTCATTCATTGTGGTTTTGTTGAGAAGCTTGAAGACTTGGCCTATTAATAGCCGTTGCACCAAACGGTTTGCAGACTCACTCAAGCTACCCTCATATGAGAATCATAATCCTCTTTACTCCTAAAACCAACATAATCCCCTTGTCTCACAATAGAACCGAACCAAAACTCTCCCCAAACACAACACAAACTTCTTCTTTTCTCACTTCTTCTTTCTTTTCACCTCAACTTCAATGGCCTCCGCAAGTTCAAAAAGGAGGCCGGGAAAGGAACCTATGGTGGCCGAACCTCCATCCTTTGATGCAACCAAATTTAGATCCCAATTCCATGAAGGGAGATATCATAGGTTCATGAAGGCAAAGAATGTCATCTATGAGAAAGGTCTTGATTTGAAGGAAGGAGAATACCCCATCATGAGGCAAATTACTAAAGAAAGAAGGTGGGAACTCTTGTGTGCTCCTTTAACTGACATCGGTGCAGTCATGATCAGGGAGTTCTATGCAAATGCTGTGAAAGAAAACAAAGATAGTGCTCCTTACACAAGTTATGTCAGAGGAGTTGAAGTGAGCTTTAGCCCAGCTGCCATCACAAGAGCCCTCAAGTTGAGAACCATAACCTATGCAGAGCCCAGTTATGAAACTAGATTGCAAATGGAAAATAATCCTGATGAGATCCTGCAAGGGTTATGTGTGGAAAATACAGATTGGGAAAGAGATTCAAAGGGAGTTCCAAGTCACTTAAGGAGGATAAATCTCACTCCTGTGGCTAAGGGATGGTATGAAATAGTGAGAAGATCTAATCTTCCTACTGGAAACGCTTCTTGGGTCACAATCAAACGAGCACTCTTGACATACTGCATCTTGCATGGAGGTGAGATCAACCTCGCACAACTCATAGCTGACAGTATTCAAGAAATGGCCGATAGCACAAGCAAATCAAAGGGTCTTGGACATCCAAGTACCATCCTCAGGCTATGTGACAAAGCTGGAGTAATCTTTGAAGATGAGGACACAGAAAAAGTAAAAAAGGGAAAAGGGATCACTAAGAAGAGTATGGAAGGAATAAATGAGGAAGATGATCCAGAGGGGGTGGTAGCTCCCAGACAAAGGAGAACCCAAAGAGAGGAAGGACGAAATCAAGCTCATGATGCCATAGACATGAGCCATCTACACAGAGCAATAGAAGAGCTATCCCAACAACTCATGCAAACTAAACAAGGGCAAAATCAGGGGTGCCCAGCGCAATATCTAGAGCCCCATCCAGAGTTTAGGGAGCAATATCTGAAAGACAAAGAGGAACGAGAAGCTTGGCAGCATCAAATGGAGGAGAAACAAGAGAGATGGCAACAACAAATGATGACTCAGCAGCAAGAATTTCAAGCACAGATTCTTGAAGGACAAAAAGAGCAATACAAAGAGTTCAAAGAATCATATGATAAACTGTATTTTAGTCAAGCTAAAGCAGGGGAATATAGTCACAACCTGTATCAATGGAAGAATTTTCATCACACCATGGGAGAAGTTAGATACGCCCAAAGAATGGAGAATGATGAAAACATGCAAGCAAGGTTGGAGTACTTGACCCACAATTTGCCAACACTCAATCCTGAGATCAAGCCATTTGAGCAATGCCCTGAATTTTTAGCCAAGCAACAGGCAAGATCTCATCAATATACTGAGGCAACCTTTAAAAGATTGGAAGATGTTGGGCTCTCAGGACTCTTAGATTCCGTTTGGGGTAGAAGATGTCCTGGTGAAGAGATCCGAGATTATTCCAAGACAGGGAAGAGAAAGAAGAAGAAGGGAGAATCAAGCAGCAGCCACGACCATTAGAAGGTGGCAAAGTTCTTTCATGCTTCTTTTTATGCCTTTAATAAGGAGATGCATGTCTGAAACATGATATGCCTCCATCATTTATTTCTTTTACTTCATGCAATTTTTGTTCTTTGTTTTTCATTTTAGTTAGTTAATAAATAGCTAGAAAAATGCTAAATCTGCATAATACTTGTTATCCATCACTTAGCTTTAAATTTTGTTTTGTTTCCCATATGCTTGAATAAAAGAGATTTGGTTTGAATTGAAAAGTGAAATATCCAATGTTGCATAAGTAAGAATGGAAGTTGGTGGTGGTATATGTGTTTGATTAAATGCATAACTCATGAAATAACTGCTGCATAATATCATTCTCATTCAAGTGTGAGTTAGCTTGCTGTTGTAAAGACTCTTATCAATAATGAAAAAGCCCTTGGTAACAAAAACAGAAAGAAAAGGGAAAGAAAAAGCCAAAATGGCAATAAAAACAAAAAATAAAGGTTGGACACCAATAGCTTGGACCCTAGGACATATGCCTGTGGTGTTCTTGTACTGAGATATGCTTGGATGAGTAAATTCTAAGGGGTATTTTAAAACCCGGTCACTTAGATCAACTGATTTGGGATGGCCAATTGAAAGTCCACAATAAAGAGCAACTTAGATACAAAACATTTAGTTATCCAAAGAGATGTTGGGCATCAATGATCCTAGGAAAAATTAGTGAGCCAAGTGTCTGTGGTGGAGAGATGTTGAGTAAAAGAAAGAAACAAATAAAGCCAAAGGCTATCACTGCAACATTTGACACCAAACCTCCAAAAGAATAATAAGCTTGTTAAGCATTGTAAGCCAAGAAAAGTTAGCAAGGGAGGAATTAAAAAGTGAGTCTTATGACAGCAAGTTTAGCAAACCTTTGATGAAAAATGTGTATTATGTAACAGCAAACAATAACTTGAGTTATCATTATCTGCATAAAGACCCCATAGATCAAGTTCTGCTATATGCCTAATAAGGATATGTGTTCTTTTCTTATTCATTTCATTTACTCTTAGTTTTGATGCTTGCTTGGGGACAAGCAAGATTAAGTTTGGTGTTGTGATGACAAGTCATCATATACCCATTTTTCAAGCTAATTTCACTTGTTTTGTTAGCATTTATGCACTTTCTTGCATCCTAAGTAAGTGATTTGGAGTGAAAATGCATAACTTCTTTTAATCAAGCAACCACCATGAAATTAATGTTAAATCATGAGGTTTAAGCTAATTTTAATTGAATTTTAATTGATTTATAAGCCTCTTGAATTTAGTGATACTTTGAGTGGTTGTTTTGGTTTATTGTAGGTGAAGAAAAGAAAAAAAGAGAAAAGCGTGGCCTAAGAAAGCGTGACCCAAGGAGAAGGAAGCGTGGTCAAAGGAAGGAAAAGTGTGTCGCATGCAATGAGGGAGGCAAGCATTGCCCTCCACAAGGGCACACTGCCCTCTAGGAGGGCAACATAAGGGAACTAAGAAAGGAAGGCAACTCTGCCCTGCCCACTACAAGGGCAGAGCACAAATTTGTGCCTTGGAATCAAGAGGAATAAAATGTTGCCCTGCCCTCCACAAGGGCAGTATCGGGCTCACCAAGGAAGAAAATCAAAGGAAAATGTCTCCAAATGCTTGCCACAAGAGTTGAACACGGGACCATGAGGAAGCAAGGAACTAAGGTCCATTACCGTGCCAAGAAACCAAGGAAAATGATTGAGCGTGTGTTTCTGCCCAGATTCGAACACGGGACCTCATTTTGGAAACACTGCCCTGCCCTCCGCGAGGGCAGGGCAGCATTTTGTTGGTGCACAACTCTGGCGCACCAAGAAGTGAGTCTGGCGCACCAAATCAATACCCTGGCAGCACCAGCGCGCACCACACACGATCCTGGCAGCACCACGTTTTTCTGCCCTGCCCTCCGCGAGGGCAGGGCAGCGTTTTGCGCACCAAGACTGCACCAAGCCGCACCAAGGAAGCACCAACACGCACCAAATCCTGCCCTGCCCTCCACAAGGGCAGGGCAGCCTCCTGGGAGCTACCATTTTGGGCCGAAAAATTCAATTAAAATTCCAATTGAATTCATTTCTTCACCAAATCAAAAGCCCATCCAAATCCCAATATCCAAGAATAGAAAGTGTATAAATAGGAGTTAGTTTGATGTAATTAGGACTTTTACTTTCACCTTTACTTTGAACTTTTAGCTTTGCTTTTGAATTTGGCACTTTCTTTGAGCTTTGAGCTTTTGCACTTTCCTTGAGAAATTTGACCGAGAGTTCAGAGAATTGGGGAGGAGAATTGATCTCTCTTCTTCCTCATTCTTGCCTGAGCACTTTTAATTTTCTTGTTTTGAGTTTTGGGTGTGAAGAGTTGAGGAAATTCTGTCTCAACCTCCATTCAAAATCTCTTCAATCACCTTCTGCATAATTGAATTCAATTTCAATTTCCTTTACTGCTTCTTCTTCTAATTCTTGTTAATTTCTTGATTACTTGGATCTGGGAAGGTAATTGAGATCTAGGCTCTGCTACC
Source organism: Arachis stenosperma (assembly GCF_014773155.1). Lineage (NCBI taxonomy): Eukaryota > Viridiplantae > Streptophyta > Magnoliopsida > Fabales > Fabaceae > Arachis > Arachis stenosperma. Next base: position 80,897,369 of record NC_080382.1, read on the forward strand.
TAGTCTCTTGAACCCTGAGATCCCAATTTCCTTTTGGTTCATCTGTGAACCTTGCTGCATTTTAATTTCAATTTCTGTTAGAATCATCATAGCTTCCAATTCAATTTCTGCCTTATTAATTGTGGCAATTCAATTTCTCTTTGTTTAGATTCTGCAATCCCAGTCCTCAAACCCCTTTTATATTCAAGCAATTTACATTCCTTGCAATTTAAGTTACTGCAATTTACATTTCTTGCACTTTAAGTTTCAGTCATTTACTTTCTTGTTCTTTAAGATTCTGCAAGTTTACTTTCCTGCTCTTTAATTTACTGCAATTTGCCCTTCCCCCTTTACATTTACTGTCATTTACTTCCTGTTAACCACAAATCACTCAACCAACACTTGATTCGCTTGACTAAACCAACCACTAAACTAAAATTGCTCAATCCTTCAATCCCTGTGGGATCGACCTCACTCATGTGAGTTATTATTACTTGATGCGACCCGGTACACTTGCCGGTGAGTTTTGTGTCGGATCGTTTTCCGCACATCAATAAAGAGTTGATAAAAACCACTCAATTGAGCACAAGATAAACCATGAAATAGTGGTTTATCACAGACGCATACATGACACTAGACGCAGAAGTGGCATTTCATCATCCACGCACACGCGCACAAGACACGCATGCCTAGAGAGCGTTTATGGCGCGAACGTAGCATTCAGTTTGTGAACACTACCATGGACGCGGACGCACACATGGTATGCCGCGAACATGGTTGAGACAGAAGACAGCATCGACGCGCACGTGTCGATAGGAAAAAACGCAAGGGATGCGCACGCACTAAGGGCGCGCACGCATCGGTGAATGAACGCAGCGTTCACTTTGAGAATGCTACGTTCTCTTGAAGCAAGCCCCAACCACATCAGCTGAGAACCCATTATGATCAGTTTCATCAAAGGCCAGAAAGTCCACTCCAAGTATTGGAATGACTAATTTATAAGGTGTATAAATAAGAGAACATTCAATTTTCAAGGGGCTTCCTCTTTGGATATTTTTTTCAGCTTTCTCTTAGTTCTTTCTTTGAGTTTTAGATCTGAGTTGATTTTTCCCTTTATGTTCTTCATTTTCTTCTTCTGCATTTTATTTTCTGTTTTGGGTACTAGAGCAATGATGAACTAAATCCCACCTTCATTAGGGGAAGGAGCTCTATTGTATTTCCCATGATTCAGTGAAATTCTTCTTCTTCTCAACTCATCTTTTTAGCTATTGGGTATCTTCTGTTTTGATTTAGAATTCTTCACTCTGGAAGGAGGTTGAATTCATGAATGCTTGTGTGAGCCTCGGAAGGGGAAATACTTGCATTAGAATTGGAGTTCTATCCTTCACTACTCTCTTGATCAACACCATTCGGGAAGAATTGAGATCTTGAGAGCTAGTGTGGCTTATGGATGAGAGATTTGCACTTAACCTCTTCTCATTGCAATTAGATCAAGGAATTGGTAAGATTGATTATGATTTGAGAGATTGGATTGCCAAGGAATTGGGATCCAATCAATTTCAATCCGCCATAGATCTACTAGATGATTGAGAAAAGAGTTGAGACCCAATTGATTCTTGAAGGATTATAGTATCTCCAATCCCTGATGAAACATTTACTTTAAATTTCTTTCACTTTGATCCTCTGCACTTGCTGTTACATTTATCAGTTCTGTTTGATTCCCAATACCCAATTCCTTTTACTATTCATGCAATTTAAGTTTCTTGTTATTTAGTATTCCTGCCTCCTTTAAGATTCAGCTGTTTACTTTTCTTGCACTTTAAGATTCAGCACTTTTAATTTCTTGCACCTTAAGTTTCAGTCAAATTTAGTTTTCTGCCACTTCCTGCCAATTTACTGTCAGCAATTTAAATTCCTTGTCATTTACTTTCTGTTAAATCAATTCCATTCAATTCATCACTATTCGCTTAACTAAATTCATCACCTAACTAAAGTTGCTCAATCCTTCAATCCCTATGGGATCGACCTCACTCTTGTGAGTTATTATTACTTGATGCGACCCGGTACACTTGCCGGTTAGTGTGTGTGGAAATCCAATTTTCCAGCCATCAGTAAGTACTCTTAATTTTCTCTTTAATTAAAGCACTTTTACTTTCATTTCTTTTGGTTTAAGTTACTTTGTTCATATTTGCAATTTTGTGTTTCTTGAAGTTTTGATTGATGAATTTAATATTTCATGCTTTCTTTATGCTTGATTGCTTGTTTATATTTGGTTTTGTGAATAGTTGGTTATAGTTTTCTAATTTTCCTTGTAATTTCTCATGTTTTGGTTTTGTGCCCACCAAGTGTTTGTGAAAATGCCAATTTTGAGTTTTGAGTAGATTTTCACACCTTGGCTTGGGATTTGAGTTCCTAGGATACTAGAGTCATAATGTCCGACATTTAGTGGTAATTCTTTGGGAGTTAGTTGACTCTTGTTTCAATTAAAGCTAGTTTTCTATCAACTAGTTTGATAAGTTAGCTAGGACTTATGGATTAAGATCAATTATGCTTGCTTGACCTACTCCTCGATGTTAGGGGTTAACTAAGTGAGATTGATTCATCATAATTATCATAGTTGTGGTTATGACCATTATAGGATTCCTTGAATTCTCAATTCCCAAGTCAAGGATCTTTTATGCATTCTTAGCATTTTCACTAGTTTTGATCATATCTTCTTTTTACTTACTTTAATTCAAATTTTGCTCATCTCTTAGTTCTTTTATTTTTTTTAGTTCTTTTAATCTTTCATTCCTTGATTCAAAATCCTTTTTCTTAACAACCAAAAAGTGACATTTCAATTGCATCCTAGGGAAGAACGACCTGAGGTTTCATTATACTCGGTTGATATAATTGATTTGAATTAAACTTTGATGTTGAGGATTGTTTGTTGGTTAAGAAACTACTATTTTGTGGTTTATCTTGTGCTAAATTGAGTGGTTTTTATTAGTTCTTTGCACACTTATTCATACAAAATGCATGGTTTTACAAATCCTTCCCAATTTTATTATATGATTGAAAACTTGCTTCCTAAGCCGTTAAATTGTGTATTTTTAATTCCCCTTCATACCATTCGATGCTGTGATCCATGTGTTAAGTGTTTTTAGGCTTTATAGGGCAGGAATGGCTTAGAGGATGGAAAGGAGGCTTGCAGAAATGGAAGGAACACAAGAAACTAAGGAGCTTACCAGCGAGGATCGACGCGCACGCACGACTCACGCGTGCGCGTAACTTGGGACATTCCACAGCGACGCGCACGCGTAACTGACGCGAACGCGTAACACGCGCAGAAGACCATCGACGCGTACGCGTGACCGACACATACGCGTGACATGCGGCACGTGCATAAATTGCAGAAGACGCTGGGGGCGATTTTGGGCTGAGTTTGGACGCAGTTTTCGGCCCAGAAACCCAGACTAGAGCCAGGGGACAGCAGCAACTCAAAATAGACTCACATATTCTCATTCACTAGTTTAGTTTTGGTTTTTGAATCTTGGAAAGAGGAATTACTACTTCCTATAGGGTTTTTCATATTCATAGATTCTTAGATTTCTAGTTTTATGCTTTTTGATTGGATATTGAGAAGAGTTAACTACCTCCATTGAAGTCTCTATTATCATAGTTTGTTTTCTTATTCCTTTACTCTTTTATTTCCCATTTATCTTGTTTAAGGTTACATATGGATATCTTCAAGTTTGGAATTTATTAATGCAAGGAGTATTTTTCTATTTAATTTCTTTGTTTCCTTAATTATCGCAATTCAATTTTAATTACCATGTCTTCTTTCTACTCCCTTTACATGTATGAGAAAATGGCATCCATGTCAATGGAGTAGGTTCTCAACTTGACTTTGGAGTTAATTAATAGGAGACCCTTGAGTTGGAATACTCAAGAGTTAACTTGTAATTAGAAGTTGTTGGCTGACTCTCTAGTCACTAACGATAATCCTTTCCAAGGGAGAGGATTAGGACTTGTAAATAAGAGTTGGCTCAATTACTTGACTTTTCTTTATTCGGTAAGGGTTAACTAAGTAAAAATAACAACCTCTTACTATTACTCTTGGGAAAATCCAACAAGGATAGAACTTCCGATTAATCTTCTCCTAGTCAAGGCTTTTTATATTAATTACATAAAATCTCTCCTCAATTTCCACTGCTTTAATTTATAATCATTTATTTATCCATTCTCCAAACTCCAAATTTCGTGAAAAATTCCTTACCAATAAATAGCACTCTCTTAGCAACTCGTTGGGAGACGACCTAGGAATTCTACTCCCAGTATTTTATTCTTGATTTGTGACAAACCCCTTTTAAATTGATACGCGGAATTTTCATCGGTTAAGAACTGTACTTGCAACGTTATTTCCAATATAAATTCTTAATCGGTTATTTTTTGCACGTCATTGGTCTAGGCTATACTTACAACGAAGAAACTCATATTTTGATAAATTCTAGATCGACACTAATTTTTCTCATCACGTAATACCTTTAATTGCTGGCCACGTATTGCTTTAAGTGGATCATATGGCAGCAATGACGCGTGCGCGTACAGTGCACGTGCGCATCACCAAACGTGTAGCAACTATGGCAAATCTTATATCATTTCGAAGCCCCGGATATTAGCTTTCCAACCCAAGTAGAACCGCATCATTTGGACCTCTGTAGCTCAAGTTATGGTCGATTAAGTGCGAAGAGGTCGGCTTGACAGCTTTTGCGATTCCTACATTTTTTCATGAGTTCTCCATCTTTACATGCTTTTCCTTCATTCCCTTGATCCAATCTTTGCCTCCTAAATCTGAAATCACTTAACAAACATATCAAGGCATCTAGTGGAATCAAGGAGAATTAAATTTAGCTATTTTAAGACCTAAAAAGCATGTTTTCACTCTTAAGCACAATTAAAGGAGAAGTTATAAAACCATGCTATTTCATTGAATAAATGTGGGTAAAAGGTCATAAAATCCCTTAAATGAAGCATAAGATAAACCCTACAAATGGGGTTTATCACTCATCACAACACCAAACTTAAGCTGTTGCTTTTCCCTAAGCAACTAAAAACACAGTAGGATGGACAAAAAATTAAGATACAATAAATTTCTAAGTTTCAAATGAAGCTTAGTTAAAATTAGATGAGCGGGACTTAGTAGCTTTTTGCTTCTGACTAGTTTTGGCATCTCACTATCCATTGAAACTCAGAGATGTTGGCATCTTTAGGAACTTAGAATCCCGATAATATTATTGACTATCATAGTTAAGCTTATTTTTATTCTTGAACACAGCTTTTTGAGTCTTGGCCGTGACCTAAGCGCTCTGTTTTCCAGTATTACCACCGGATACATTCATGCCACAGACACTTTACCTGGGTAAACTTTTTCAGATTATGACTCAGCTTTGCTAGAGTCCCCAGATAGAGGTGTCCAGAGTTTTTAAGCACACTCTTTTTGCTTTGGACCACGACTTTAACCGCTCAGTCTCAAGTTTTTCAGTTGACACCTTCATGCCACAAGCACATGGTTAGGGACAACTTAGATTGAGCCGCTTAGGCCAGGATTTTATTCCTTTGGGCCCTCTTAACCACTGATGCTCAAAGCCTTGGGCCATTTTACCCTTGCCTTTTGGTTTAAAGTGTTATTGGATTTTTATGCTCACTTTTTATTTTTTTTCTTTCTTTTTATTTATTTTTTTATTTTTTTGCATGCAAGCTTTTTATTTTTCTTTTTGCTGCTTTTTCTTGCTTCAAGAATTAATTTTTAGATTTTTTAGATCATTAATAATACTTTTCCTTTTTTCTTATTCTTTCAAGAGCCAACATTCATAAATTTTAACTTCAAATATGCATTGTTTAATCATACATTTAGAAAACAAAAGCAAATGACACCACATCAAACCAATTAAACTAATCTTATTTTAAACTTAAAATTCATGCATCTCTCAATTCTTTTCAAATAAAAATGTTTCATTTAAGCAAGGTGAGAGATATATGGAATATGTTACAGCTTTTAAGACATCAAATGCAAATGATCATGCAACTAGAATAAGAGAGCAAATAAAACAGACAGAAAACAAAAAACAAAAATAAGAGGAAAGGGGTGAAAAAAAGAACGAATCCACCTGAATGATGGTGGCTAGTGCTCCTCCTTGAGGATCCAATGTAGTGCTTGATCTCTTCGATGTCACTCATTTGTCTTTGTTAAGGTGGCTGCACAGGCTCATGTGCATACTATCTAGTTTGCTCCATCCTCTTCTTCTATACTTAAGAGTGGTAGAAGTCACAAAAGTAAAGCTTTTGCCCAACACCAAACTTAAGAGTTTTGCTCCTCCTCGAGCAAACATGATCAATGAAGAAGAAGAAGGTGCGGTAGGTGGAGCTTCTGTGGGACCTCTTAGTCCTGAGAGGCTAGGGAATTCTAGACTCCCTGATCTCTTGCACTGGGGTTTGAACGCCCAGGGGCTATTCCCTGGCTGGCATTCAACGCCAGCAATGCTACCCTCTTAGGGCATTGAATGCCCAATAGGGGCTCCTTGGCTGGCGTTCAACTTTAACACTCCATCTGGAGTGTTCTATTTTTACTGATGTGAATTCTGTCTCTTGACTAATGCACATGATCATGGTGAAAACCATGATGGGATAAGTGAATACCACCATCTTCCATGGTGAAAAGCCCTCAGTAGGGATATTTTTGTTTTTTCAGCCCCTATGTATCTTCCTTTTAGGGCCTTCCTCCTAGGTGGATGGTGTACATCCAACAACAAACTTACGTTTGGTCTTAGGATGGATTGAATAAGTTCCATCCAAGGGTGGAGGCTTGGATGCTGAATCCTTTATGCAAGTGCCTCCCTTGTCAAGGGGTAATGGAGGTTTGAGAACGTTGAATATTATCGAGTCCTTATGCAAGGTAACCTCTTGGATTCTTAGCTTCTCCATTTCGTTAGAGGTTTCCAGAATTTTCTCTGAGTCAGGCTGAGTATCATCAAGGATATCATCAAGCCTGTCCTTGAAGCTTTTGGCCATGTTGACTTCTTCCACCAGGGAATCAATGAAGTCAATGCTCATGCATTCCTCAGGAATGTCTGGATGCTGCATAGCCTTCACAGCATTCAGTACGAACTTCTCCTTATTGACTCTTAGGGTTACTTCCCCTTTTTCAACATCAATGAAGGTTTGTCCTGTAACTAGGAAGGGTCTTCCTAGGATGAGAGATGCACTCTTGTGCCCCTCTATGTCCAATACCACAATGTCAGTGGGAAAGGCAAAAAACCAACCTTGACAATCATGTCCTCTATCACTCCTGATGGTATCTTAATAGACCCATCAGCAAGTTGATGGAACATGCGGGTTGGTTTGACTTCCTCAATCAAACAGAGCTTATTTATTAAAGAAGTAGGTATTAGGTTGATGCTTGCTCCAAGGTCACATAGAGCTGTCCTTGTACAAGCATCACCTAGAATGTATGGTATCATAAAGCTTCCAGGATCTTTAAGCTTCTTTGGTAAGCTGTTCTGAATGATTGCACTATATTCCTCAGTGAGGATGACTGTTTGTGTCTCCCTCCAATCTTTCTTATGACTTAGAATATCCTTCATGAACTTTGCATAAGAAGGTATCTGTTCAAGAGCTTCTACAAAAGGGATCTTTATCTCTAGTGTTTTGAGATACACCACAAAGCGAGCAAACTGTTTATCCCTTTCCTCTTGACAGAGTTTCTGAGGAAATGGCATCTTAGCCTTGTACTCATCAACCTTGGTTGAAGGAGGCCAAATACCATTTGATTTGGAAGGGGGAATACTAGTTTGTTTAGGAGGGTTGTTATCAATGAATGACTGACCTCCCTTGCATGGACGTTTGATGAGCGGATTATTTATACGCTTTTTGGCATTGTTTTTAGTATGTTTTTAGTATATTTTAGTTAGTTTTTATTATATTTTTATTAGTTTTTATTTAAAATTCACTTTTTTGGACTTTACTATGAGTTTGTGTGTTTTTCTGTGATTTCAGGTATTTTCTGGCTAAAATTGAGAGACCTGAGCAAAAATCTGATTCAGAGGCTGAAAAGGACTGCAGATGCTGTTGGATTCTGACCTCCCTGCACTCGAAGTAGATTTTCTGGAGCTACAGAAGCCCAATTAGCGCGCTCTCAATTGCTTTTGAAAATAGACATCCTGGGCTTTCCCGCAATATATAATAGTCCATACTTTGCTCGAGATTTGATGGCCCAAACCGGCGTTCCAAATCAGCTCAAGATTGCCCGGTGTTAAACGCCGGAACTGGCACAAAAGTGGGAGTTAAACGCCCAAACTGGCACAAAAGCTAGCGTTTAACTCCAAGAAAAGTCTCTACACATGTAAGCTTCAATGCTCAGCCCAAGCACACACCAAGTGGGCCTGGAAGTGGATTTTTACGTCATTTACTCATTTTTGTAAACCCTAAGCTACTAGTTCTCTATAAATAGGACCTTTTGCTATTGTATTTTCATCTTTGGATCACTTTAGATCTTCTGATCATCTTTGGACGTCTAGTTCTTAGATCATGGGGGCTGGCCTCACAGCCATGCCTGAACCTTCTTCTTATGTATTTTCAACGGTGGAGTTTCTACACACTATAGATTAAGGTGTGGAGCTCTACTGTACCTCGAGTATTAATGCAATTACTATTGTTCTTCTATTCAATTCAGCTTATTCTTGTTCTAAGATATTCATTTGCACCCAAGAACATGATGAATGTGATGATTATGTGACGCTCATCATCATTCTCACTTATGAACGCGTGCCTGACAACCACTTCCGTTCTACATGCAAATAAGGCTTGAATGTTTATCACTTGGATTCCTTAATTAGAATCTTCGTGGTATAAGCTAGAATTGATGGCGGCATTCTTGAGAATCCGAAAAGTCTAAACCTTGTCTGTGGTATTCCGAGTAGGATTCAAGGATTGAATGACTGTGACGAGCTTCAAACTCACAATTGTGGGGTGTTAGTGACAGACGCAAAAGAATCACTGGATTCTATTCCGACATGATCGAGAGCCGACAGATGAATAGCGGTGCTGTGACAAAGCGCGTTGAACATTTTCACTGAGAGGACGGGACTGTAGCCATTGACAACGGTGATGCCCAACATACAGCTCACCATGGAAAGGAGTACGAAGGATTGGATGAAGACAGTAGGAAAGCAGAGAGACGGAAGGGACAAAGCATCTCCATACGCTTATCTAAAATTCTCACCAATGAATTACATAAGTATCTCTATCTTTATTTTATGTTTTATTCATCTTTTAATTATCAATCCTCCATAACCATTTGAATCCGCCTGACTGAGATTTACAAGATGACCATAGCTTGCTTCATACCAACAATCTCCGTGGGATCGACCCTTACTCGCGTAAGGTTTATTACTTGGACGACCCAGTGCACTTGCTGGTTAGTTGTGTGAAGTTTTGATAAAGAGTTGAGATTGTAATTGAGCGTACCATGTTGATGGCGCCATTGATGATCACAATTTTGTGCACCAAGTTTTTGGCGCCGTTGCCGGGGACTGTTCGAGTTTGGTCAACTGACGGTTCATCTTGTTGCTTAGATTAGGTATCTTTTCTTCAGAATTTTTAAGAATGAATTCTAGAGTTTCAAGGTGATGTTCTTATCATCACAAAAGCTGATTGATTCTCATCAATTTAGCTATTGAATGTAATGTCCTGTTGAAGCTTGGCCAGACATGTCTAATCCTTTTTAAACTGAAGCTTTAGACTAACATTGCATGATTCCTGGAATTCTTATTAAAAGTTTTGATCCTCTTTATTTTTTTTTTCCATATAATTTTCGAAAAATCCAAAAAAAATTATAAAATCTTAAAATCAAAAAAACACTTTTATGTTTCTTGTTTGAGTCTAGTGTCTAATTTTAAATTTGGTGTCAATTGCATGTCTTTATTCTTCTAATTTTCGAAAATTACATGCATTATGTTCTTCATTGATCTTCAAGTTGTTCTTGATGATTTCCTTGCTTTGATCTTTAAATTCTCTTGTCTTGAGTATTTTGTTGTTTCTCATATGCATTCTCAATTTGTTAGTGTCAATAGTATACAAACTTCTAAGTTTGGTGTCTTACATGCATTGTTTATTTGATCTTAGTTTCATTTTGATTATTCATCATCATTAAAAATTCAAAAAAAAATTTTAATTTGTGTCTTTTCAAGTCAATAATACAGAGAATTGAAGATTCAGAACATATAGCAGAGGAATTACACAGAAAAAGCTGGGCGTTCAAAACGCCCAGTGAAGAAGGAAAACTGGCATTTAAACGCCAGCCAGGGTACCTGGCTGGGCGTTTAACGCCCAAAAAGGTAGAGTTTTGGGCGTTAAACACCAGAATGGATACCATTCTGGGCGTTCAACGCCAGGATGGCACAAGAGGGAAGATTTTGTTTTTAATTCAGATTTTTTTCAAGTTTCCATAATTTTTCAAAATCAAATCTTTTTCAAATCATATCTTCTCAATCATATATTTTCAAAATCAATTTCTTTCCATTTTTCAAAAATACTTGCTAACAATTAATGATTTGATTCAACATTTCAAGTATGTTGCCTTTTCCGTTGAGAAAGGTTTAATGTTTGAATCATATCTTTTAAATTTCTTGTTAGCCAAGTCATTAATTTTAAAAATCAAATCTTTTTAAATTATTTTTCAATCATATCTTTTCAATCATATCATCTTAAAAGCATAACTTTTCAATCATATCTTCTTGATCACATCTTTTTTTAATAGTTTTCAATCATATCTTTTGATTTCTAATTTCAAAATCTTTTTCAAAAATCACGTTATTTCTTTCCCAACTTTAATTTTCGAAAATCATTCTTCAATTTTTTAAATTTCTTCAAAATCTTTTAATTTATTTTCAAAAATTCTTCCCCTCTTCTCACATCCTTCTATTTATGGACTAACACTCCTCCTCAATACACAATTCGAACTCTATCCCTCTTGATAAGTTCAAATTCTTCTACCTCCTCCTTTTATTCTTCTTTTCTTCTGACACCTCAAGAAATCTCTATCCTATGACATAGAGGATTCCATATTTTCTTGTTCTCTTCTCTTTCATATGAGCAGGAGTAAAGACAAAAGCATTCTTGTTGAGGCTGACCCTGAACCTGAAAGGACCTTAAAGCGAAAGCTAAGAGAAGCCAAAGCACTACTCTCTGTAGAGGACCCAACAGAAATCTTCAAACAAGAAGAAGACATGGCAGCCGAAAACAACAACAATGCCAACAATGCAAGGAAGGTGCTGGGTGACTTTACTGCACCTACTCCCGACTTCTATGGGAGAAGCATCTCTATTCTTGCCATTGGAGCAAACAACTTTGAGCTTAAGCCTCAATTAGTTTCTCTAATGCAACAGAATTGCAAGTTCCATGGACTTCCATTGGAAGATCCTCATTAGTTTTTAGCTGAATTCTTGCAATGTCACTATCAAGACCAATGGGGTTGACCCTGAGGTCTACAGACTTATGCTATTCCCCTTTGCTGTAAGAGACAGAGCTAGGATATGGTTGGACTCACAACCTAAAGAAAGCCTGAACTCTTGGGAAAAGCTAGTCAATGCCTTCTTGGCAAAGTTCTTTCCACCTCAAAAATTGAGTAAGCTTAGAGTGGAAGTCCAAACCTTCAGACAGAAGGAAGGTGAATCCCTCTATGAAGCTTGGGAAAGATACAAATAATTTATCAGAAAGTGTCCTTCTGACATGCTTTCTGAATGGAGCATCATAGGTATCTTCTATGATGGTCTGTCTGAACTGTCCAAGATGTCATTGGATAGCTCTGTTGGAGGATCTCTTCATCTGAAGAAGACGCCTACAGAAGCTCAAGAACTCATTGAAATGGTTGCAAATAACCAATTCATGTACACTTCTGAAAGGAATCCTGTGAACAATGGGACGAATCAGAAGAAAGGAGTTCTTGAGATTGATACTCTGAATGCCATATTGGCTCAGAACAAAATATTGACTCAGCAAGTCAATATGATTTCTCAAAGTCTGTCTGGAATGTAAGCTGCACCAAGCAGTACTAAGGACGCTTCATCTGAAGAAGAAGCTTATGATCCTGAGAACCCATCAATGGAAGAGGTGAATTACATGGGAGAACCCTATGGAAACACCTATAATCCTTCATGGAGAAATCATCCAAATCTCTCATGGAAGGATCAACAGAGACCTCAACAAGGTTTCAACAACAATAATGGTGGAAGAAACAGGTTTAGCAATGGCAAGCCTTTTCCATCATCTTCTCAGCAACAGACAGAGAATTCTAAGCAGAGCCACTCTGACTTAGCAACTATGGTCTCAGATCTAATCAAAACCACTCAAAGTTTCATGACTGAAATAAGGTCCTCCATTAGAAACTTGGAGGCACAAGTGGGTCAGCTGAGTAAGAAAGTTACTGAACTCCCTCCTAGTACTCTTCTAAGTAATACAGAAGAGAATCCAAAAGGAGAGTGTAAGGCCATAAACATGGCCGAATTTGGAGAGGAGAAAGAGGCAGTGATCGCCACTGAGGAAGACCTCAACCGACGTCCACTGGCCTCCATGAGTTCCCTAATGAGGAACCATGGGAATCTGAGGCTCACACTGAGACCATAGAGATTCCATTGGATTTACTTCTGCCATTCATGAGCTCTGATGAGTATTCTTCCTCTGAAGAGGATGAAGATGTCACTGAAGAGCAAGTTGCTAAGTACCTTGGAGCAATCATGAAGCTAAATGACAAGTTATTTGGTAATGAGACTTGGGAGGATGAACACCCTTTGCTCACCAAAGAATTGGATGACTTGACTAGGCAGAGATTACCTCAAAAGAGACAGGACCCTGGGAAGTTCTCAATACCTTGTACATTAGGCACCATGACCTTCGAGAAGGCTCTGTGTGACCTAGGGTCAAGCATAAACCTCATGCCTCTCTCTGTAATGGAGAAGCTAGGGATCTTTGAGGTACAAGCTGCAAGAATCTCACTAGAGATGGCAGACAATTCAAGAAAACAAGCTTATGGACTTGTAGAGGATGTTCTGGTAAAGGTTGAAGACCATTACTTCCCTGCTGATTTCATAGTCCTAGAGACTGGGAAATGCATGGATGAATCCATCATCCTTGGCAAACCCTTCCTAGCCACAGCAAAGGCTGTGATTGATGTTGACAGAGGAGAATTGATCATTCAAGTGAATGAAGACTCCCTTGTGTTTAAGGCTCAAGGGTATCCCTCTGTAACCATGGAGAGGAAGCATGAAGAGCTTCTCTCAAAATAGAGTCAAACAGAGCCCCCCACAGTCAAACTCTAAGTTTGGTGTTGGGAGGCCACAACCAAATTCTAAGTTTGGTGTTAAACCCCCACATTCAAACTCTAAGTTTGGTGTTGGGAGGTTCCATGAGAGCCCACTGTCAAGCTACTGACATTAAAGAAGCGCTTGTTGGGAGGCAACCCAATGTTATATTTTATGTTTTCTGTAGGTTGATGATCATGTGAAGTCACAAAAACAATTGAAAAAGCAAAAATAGAATGAAAAACAGAAAGAAAAATAGCATGATGACAAGTCATCTTAGCCTAGTTTCACTAGCCTTTTTCTTTTGTTTTCACTTGAATTATGCACTTTCTTGAGCTCTAAGCAAGCCAATTTAGGTAGATTTTCATGCTTCCTTTGATCGAATCAACCATAGATGAATTAATGCAATTTCATGAGGTTTTATGCTATGTTTGTTGCATATTGTGAAAGAATGAATATCTCATGATTTTGAGCATAGCTTTGATGTGTTTGGTTGATTAATGATAGGTGAAGAAAGCTTGGAGAAAGGTTGAAGCAAGAAGGAATGGCTAGGAGGAAGAGAGGACAATGGAATAAGTGAAAATGAACCAGGAAGCAAAAAGCTGGACCAAAAGTTAGCCTCAAACTTTTGCACAAACTTTTGGGTGAAAAGTTAGCCCCAACGTTAGCCCCTAACTTTTGGGCTAACGTTGGCGCATGAAAAGAACACCCTGGGCACCAAAAGTTTGTGCCAACGTTAGCCCCTAACTTTTGGGCTAACGTTGGCACATGAAGAATGCACCCTGGGAGCAAAAGTTTGCGCCAACGTTAGCCTCTAACTTTTGGGCTAACGTTGACGCCATAAGTACACATAAGGAGGCCAACGTTGGAGCAAAAGTTAGACCCCTAACTTTTGCCCCAACGTGGATAGCAGCAAAGCATGGAGGCTGATATGAAAAGTTCGAGTAAAAGTTAGCCTCAAACTTTTACTCAAACTTTTACTCAAACTTTTGCAAAACTTCAACCCGGTTCAATTGGTTCACTTTGGTTCCTCTCCAAACTCCAAGAGCAATCAACCAAGGCCTCTCTTAACCCAATTCCACCAAGAGCGAAGGCCCAATTCAAGGCTTGAAGATCATTTGAAGAAAGTGTATAAATAGGATAGAATTCAAGTTATTCGAGGAGGATTTTCTTTGGAACTTTTTCTTTGATGTTTTCAGAATAGTTTTTGGGGTATTGAGTGATTTTAAGTTTCTTAGTCTCGGGGAAGGAGAATTCACTTCTCTTCCTCTTAGTTTTATTGCTTTCAATTTCAATTACAATTGCTTGGATCTTGGGTTGGAGAATTGAAGGAATTCTGTTTCAATCTCATCCTTGGATCTCTCTGTTTCTTTACTGCTTAATTGAATTTAAATTTTCTGTTAATTGCTCTTCATCTACTTTCTTTGCAATTTACATTTCCCTTGCAATTGTTCTTGTTGGATCAAGGAAGGTAGTGAGATCTAGACTTGGTTTTCTAGTCTCTGGACCCCTGAGATCTGAATTTCCCACTTCAATTCTTTGTTTACTGCTTGCTATGTTCATTTACTTTTCTGCCTCATATCCGATTCAATCCCAAACCCCTTTTACTCTTCTGTTTGATGCAATTTACTTTTCCTTGTTTAATTTCTGCAAATCCAACTCCTAATTCCCTTTACAATTCAAGCCATTTACATTTCTTGCAATTTAAGATTCTGCAATTTACATTTCTTGTGTTCTAAGTTTTTGCCCTTTAATTTCTTGTTCTTTAAGATTCAGCACTTTAATTTCCTTGCCCTCTTTAATTTCATGCAATTTACACATTCCCTTTACTTTCAATGCAATTTCATTTCTGCAAATCACAAATCACTCAGCCAAATCTTGATTCGCTTGACTAAATCAACCACTAAACCAAAATTGCTCAATCCTTCAATCCCTGTGGGATCGACCTCACTCCCGTGAGTTATTATTACTTGATGCGACCCGGTGCACTTGCCGGTGAGTTTTGTGTCAGATCGTTTTCTGCACATCATAGCACACCCTGGAGGAAAAGCTTACTGGCGTTTAAACGCCAGTAAGGGCAGCAAATGGGCGTTTAACGCCCAGTCTGGCACCATTCTGAGCGTTTAACGCCAGAAAGGGGCACCAGACTGGCATTTAACGCCAAAAAAGGGCAGCAGCCCGGCGTTTAACGCCAGGATTGGCAGAAAGAGCATTTTACACGCCACTTGGTGCAGGGATGAGCTATCCTTGATACCTCAGGATCTGTGGACCCCACAAGATCCCTACCTACCCCACCACTCTCTCTCTTTTTCACCCATTCACCATTCACCTCAATTCCTCTTCCCCAAAAACCCCTCACCTATCAAATCCCACCATTCTCTTTACCACTCACATCCATCCTTCATAAAACTCCACCTACCTCACCATTCAAATTCAAACCACTTTCCCTCCCAAACCCACCCAAAATGGCCGAACCCTACCCCTCTCTCCACCCTTATATAAACCCTTCTTTACTCCTTCATTTTCACACAACCTAAACACTACTTCTCCCCCTTGGCCGAAACACAAAGCCCCCCTCCATCTCCTCTATTTCTTCTTCTTCTACTCTCTTCTTTATTCTTTTGCTCGAGGACGAGCAAAACTTCTAAGTTTGGTGTGGTAAAAGCGTTGCTTTTTGTTTTTCCATAACCATTTATGGCACCTAAGGCCGGAGAAACCTCTAGAAAGAGGAAAGGGAAGGAAAAAGCTTCCACCTCCGAGTCATGGGAGATGGAGAGATTCATCTCAAGGGTGCATCAAGACCACTTCTATGAAATTGTGGCCATGAAGAAGGTGATCCCCGAGGTCCCTTTCAAACTCAAAAAGAGTGAATATCCGGAGATCCAACATAAGATCTGGAGAGGTTGGGAAGTTCTTACCAACCCCATTCAACAAGTCAGAATCTTAATGGTTCAAGAGTTCTATGCCAATGCATGGATCACCAAGAACTATGATCAAAGTGTGAACCCGGACCCAAAGAATTGGCTTACAATGGTTCGGGGGAAATGCTTAGATTTTAGTCCGAAAAATGTAAGGTTGGCATTCAACTTGCCCATGATGCAAGGAGATGAACACCCCTACACTAGAAGGGTCAACTTTGATCAAAGGTTGGACCAAGTCCTCATAGACATTTGTGAAGAGGGCGCTCAATGGAAGAGAGATTCAAGAGGGAAGCCGGTTCAACTGAGAAGGCACGACCTCAAGCCCGTGGCTAGGGGACGGTCGGAGTTTACCCAACGCTCAATCATTCTCACAAGCAACCGGTCCGAAGCTACTATAGACCGGGCTATCATGATTCATAGCATCATGATTAGAGAGGAAGTAGAAGTTCATGAGGTTATATCCCAAGAACATTATAAGGTGGCGGACAAGTCCTCTACCTTGGCAACGTTAGCCTTCCCTCATCTCATTTGTCACCTCTATAATTCAGTTGGAATTAACATAGAGGGAGACATCCTCATTGATGAGGACAAGCCCATCACTAAGAAGAGGATGGAGCAAACAAGAGATCCCACTCATGGACATGAGGAAATTCCTCATCATGAAATCCCTGAGATGCCTCAAGGGATGTACTTTCCTCCACAAAACTATTGGGAGCAAATCAACACCTCCCTAGGAGAATTAAGTTCCAACATGGGACAACTAAGGGTGGAGCACCAAGAACATTCCATCCTCCTCCATGAAATTAGAGAAGATCAAAGAATCATGAGAGAGGAGCAACAAAGGCAAGGAAGAGACATTGAGGAGCTCAAGCACTCCATAAGATCTTCAAAAGGAAGAACAAGTCGCCATCACTAAGGTGGACCCATTCTTTAATCTCCTTGTTCTTTATTTTTCTGTTTTTCGAAAATTATGCTTTTTGTTTTATTTATGTTTATGTCTTATGATCATTAGTGTCTTAGTGTTTATGACTTAAAGTTGTGAATGTCCTATGAATCCATCACCTTTCTTAAATGAAAAATGTTCTTAATTGAAAAAGAGAAGAATTGCATGAATTTCGAATTTTATAACAGATTAATTATTTTGATGTGGTGGCAATACTTTTGATTTCTAAATGTATGCTTGAGCAGTGCATATGTCTTTTGAATTTGTTGTTCATGAATGTTAAAATTGTTGGCTCTTGAAAGAATGATGAAAAAGGAGACATGTTACTGAGGATTTGAAAAATCATAAAAATGATTCTTGAAGCAAGAAAAAGCAGTTGAATTCAAAAAAAAAAAGAGCAAGCAGAAAAAGCCAATAGCCCTTTAAACCAAAAGGCAAGGGTAAAAATGAAAAGGATCCAAGACTTTGAGCATCAGTGGATAGGAGGGCCCACAAGAATAATATCCTGGCCTAACCGGCTAAACCAAGCTGTCCCTAACCATGTGCTTGTGGCGTGAAGGTGTCAAGTGAAAACTTGAGACTAAGCGGTTAAAGTCGTGATCCGAAGCAAAAAGAGTGTGCTTAAGAACCCTAGACACCTCTAATTGGGGACTCTTGCAAAGCTGAGTCACAATCTGAAAAAGTTCACCCAGTTTTGTGTCTGTGGCATGGATGTATCCGGTAGTAATACTAGAAAACAGAGTGCTTTGGGCCACGGCCAAGACTCATAAAGTAGCTGTGTTCAAGAATCATCATACATAACTAAGAAAATCAATAACACTATTCGGATTCTGAGTTCCTATAGAAGCCAATCATTCTGAATTTCAAAGGATAAAGTGAGATGCCAAAACTGATCAGAGGCAAAAAGCTAAAAGCCCCGCTCATCTAATTAATACTGATCTTCATAGATGTTTTTGAAATTCATTGTGTATTCTCTTCTTTTTATCCTTTTTGATTTTCAGTTGCTTGGGGACAAGCAACAATTTAAGTTTGGTGTTGTGATGAGCGGATAATTTATACGGTTTTTGGCATTATTTTTAGTATATTTTAGTTAGTTTTTATTATATTTTTATTAGTTTTTATTTAAAATTCACTTTTCTGAACTTTACTATGAGTTTGTGTGTTTTTCTATGATTTCAGGTATTTTCTGGCTGAAATTGAGGGACCTGAGCAAAAATCTGATTCAGAGGCTCAAAAGGACTGCAGATGCTGTTGGATTCTGACCTCCCTGCACTCAAAGTGGATTTCTGGAGCTACAGAAGTCCAATTGGCGCGCTCTCAATCTCGTTGGAAATTAGACATCTTGGGCTTTCCAGAAATATATAATAGTCCATACTTTTCTCGAGATTTGATGGCCCAAACTGGCGTTCTAAATCCGCTCAAGACTGCCCGGCGTTAAACGCCGGAACTGGCACAAAAGTGGGAGTTAAACGCCCAAACTGGCACAAAAGCTGGCGTTTAACTCCAAGAAAAGTCTCTACACATGTAAGCTTCAATGCTCAGCCCAAGCACACACCAAGTGGGCCCAGAAGTGGATTTTTACGTCATTTACTCATTTTTGTAAACCCTAAGCTACTAGTTCTCTATTAATAGGACCTTTTGCTATTGTATTTTCATCTTTTGATCACTTTAGATATTCTGATCATCTTTGGACGTCTAGTTCTTAGATCATGGGGGCTGGCCTCACGGCAATGCCTGAACCTTGTTCTTATGTATTTTCAACGGCGGAGTTTCTACACACCATAGATTAAGGTATGGAGCTCTGCTGTACCTCGAGTATTAATGCAATTACTATTGTTTTTCTATTCAATTCAGCTTATTCTTGTTCTAAGATATTCATTTGCATCCAAGAACATGATGAATGTGATGATTATGTGACGCTCATCATCATTCTCACTTATGAACGCGTGCCTGACAACCACTTCCGTTCTACATGCAAATAAGGCTTGAATATTTATCTCTTGGATTCCTTAATCAGAATCTTCGTGGTATAAGCTAGAATTGATGGCGACATTCTTGAGAATACGGAAAGTCTAAACCTTGTCTGTGGTATTCCGAGTAGGATTCAAGGATTGAATGACTGTGACGAGCTTCAAACTCGCGATTGTGGGGCGTTAGTGACAGACGCAAAAGAATCACTGGATTCTATTCCGACATGATCAAGAACCGACAGATGAATAGCGGTGCTGTGACAGAGCGCGTTGAACATTTTCACTGAGAGGACGGGACTGTAGCCATTGACAACGGTGATGCCCAACATACATCTTGCCATGGAAAGGAGT
The DNA here is from genome assembly GCF_014773155.1 of Arachis stenosperma. NCBI lineage: Eukaryota > Viridiplantae > Streptophyta > Magnoliopsida > Fabales > Fabaceae > Arachis > Arachis stenosperma. The sequence continues at coordinate 80,916,867 of NC_080382.1, forward strand.
AAGAAGGATTGGATGAAGATAGTAGGAAAGCAGAGAGACGGAAGGGACAAAGCATCTCCATACGCGTATCTGAAATTCTCACCAATGAATTACATAAGTATCTCTATCTTTATTTTATGTTTTATTCATCTTTTAATTATCAATCCTCCATAACTATTTGAATCCGCCTGACTGAGATTTATAAGATGACCATAGCTTGCTTCATACCAACAATCTCCGTGGGATCGACCCTTACTCGCGTAAGGTTTATTACTTGGATAACCCAGTGCACTTGCTGGTTAGTTGTGCGAAGTTGTGATAAAGAGTTGAGATTGCAATTGAGCGTACCATGTTGGTGGCGCCATTGATGATCACAATTTCGTGCACCAACGTTCAACGCCCATGCTACTGTTCCTTTGGGTGTTTGGACGCCCAATCTCTCCCCTTTCTTAGCGTTCAACGCCAATAAGGTCACCTTCCTGGGCATTTAAACACCCATCCTCTGCCTTTCCTGGCGTTCAATGCCAAAAGGGATACCTCTCTCTGCATTGAAACGCCAAGAGTTATCTTGTGCAGAGACCTGATTCTCCTCTGTTGGCTTTTTGTTTTTATTATACTGGGGTTGGGTTTTCAAAGTTTTCCAACTCTTCAGTTGGATAGCCTAGCATTCGTCTGTTATCTGCTTAGATAATTGATGCCAGGTTTGCCTCAACTGGGCTTCTATATTTCTATTAGAAGCCTGAGTTTCTCTTAGAGCCTCTTGCAGTTCCAGCATTTGTTGGGCAAGGGCATGCAGTTGTTGAGTCAATGGGCTATCCTGCTCTGAAGGATTAGGTTCAATAACTATTGCCTTAACTTCTCCTTTTATAGAAGTCTCAAGAGATGAGTACAGATGCTGATTAATGGCAACTGTCTCAATAAGCTCTTGAGCTTCTCCTATGGTCTTTCTCATGTGTATGGAACCACCAACAGCGTGGTCCAAGGCCATTCTAGCCATGCTTATAAGACCATAGTAGAAGATGTCTAGCTATACCCATTCTGAAAACATTTCAGTGGGACATTTTCTTAACATCCTCTTATACCTCCCCAAACATCATAAAGAGATTCATTGTCCCCTTGTTTGAATCCTTGGATGTCTAGTCTTAACTGGGTCTTCTTTCTAGGGGGAAAGTAATGGTTTAAAAACTTGTCCACTAACTGTTTCCAAGTTTTTAAACTATCTTTAGGCTGGTTATCCAACCACCTTTTTGCTTGATCCTTTAAAGCAAAAGGGAAGAGCAATAACCTGTAGACCTCTTGGTCTTCTCCCTCCTTATGTACTGTGTCAGCAATCCTTAAGAAATCTGTCAGGAATTCTGTAGGTTCTTCCTGAAGAAGCCCAAAATATTGGCAGTTCTGCTGCAGGAGAGTAATAAGTTGAGGGTTTAATTCAAAGATACTAGCTCTGATTTGAGGTATGCTGATACTTCTTCTATAGAAGTCAGCAGTGGGAGTTGTATAAGATCCCAGAGTTCTCTTGAATTTTTCATTCCCACTTGGATTCATGATTAAGAAAGGTAGAAAATGAGGAAGGAAGAAGATAGAAGGGGTAGAAAAAGAGATAGAAGTAAAAGAGGTGAAATAAGAATTAAAATATTTTTCTTTTTATTTAATTTATTAATTTATTAATTTTCAAAAATTAAAATTAAATTAATTTAAAAAGATTTGAATTTTAATTGTTAAATTTTCAAAAATAGAGGAGGGAAGAGAAGAAGAAATTTTCGAAAATTAGGAGAGATGAGAGTTAGTTAGGAAGTTTTGAAAAAGAAGAGAGAGAAGGGGAGATCTTTTCAAAAATTAAGGAGGGAAGAGTTAGTTAGCTGATTTTGAAAAAGATGAGAGAGAAAATAAGATATTAATTAAGAAAAGATTTTTAATTTAAAAATAAAATAAAAGATCAGATAAGAAAAGATTTTGAAATTAGAAAAAGATAAGATAAGAAATAATTTATTTTGAAAAAGATTGAATTTTAAGAATGGAAGTTAGAAAAAATAAGATAAGAAACTTAAAAAGATGAGATTTTGAAAAATATTTTTAAAGAGATAAGATTTTGAAATTTTGATTTAAAAAAAAAGATATGAGTTTAAAAATTTGAAATTTGAAAAAGATATGAATTGATTTTGAAAAAAAAAAGATAAGATTTTTGAAAACTTGACAACTAAGATAAGATAAGATAAAATTTAAAATTGAAATCTGAATTTTTAAATGTAAGTTTCAAAAATATAGTTAAAAATTAGTTAGAAAAGATATTTTTTGATTTTTGAATTTTATGATAAAAGAGAAAAACACAAAAAAGACACAAGACTTAAAAATTTTAGATCTAGCACCTTCTTTTTTCAAAAATTTTTGGAGAGAAATACCAAGGGACACCAAACTTAAAAATTTTAAGATAAAAACACATGCAAGACTCAAGAACACTTTGAAGACTTACAAGAATACAAAGAACAAAATTTAAAGACTCAAAGAACTCAAGAACATAAAAAAAGAATACCAAACTTAAAATTTTTAGAAAATTAAGACACTATTTTCGAAAAAAAGCCAAGAAAATTAACAAGAAAACACCAAACTAAAAAAATTGAAACAAGAATTAAACAAATAAAGATTATTTTGAAAAGTTTTTGAAAGAAGGACTCAAAGGGTCACTGTTACCTTAATTCATAAGCCAACGCTCTAACCAATTGAACACAACAAATAAAAAATATTTTTGAAAAATCTTTTAAAAGTTTTCAAAAAATTGAAAGGAAAAATAAAATAAAAGACTCAACACGAACACAAGACTCAAGCAAGAACATTAACATTGTGACTCAAAGACTCAAACTAAGAACATAGAAACATTCAAAAAATGCAAGGATTAAACAAAGAAAAGAAAAATATTTTTGAAAAACTTTAGAATTTTCGAAAATTTGAAGAAGAAAATAAAAAATTAATGATTCAAACAAAATAAAATAAAATAAATTACGTGATCTAAGGAGTAAGACAATCCAACAGTTTGTCCAAACTCAACAATCCCTAGCAACGCTGCCAGAAACATGGTGCGCATGTACGCAAAACCCACACTATTTTGTACAGCAGCAGCAGTACCAGCAAGTGCACTATGGTTGTCTTGCAAGTCTTAGTCAGGCAGAATCAGAAGGAGGTGTAAATTAGCTATTAAGAAGTTACCTATTAAGAATTATATGCTAGGAATGGTAATAGAGTTGAGAGTTGTAGTTGCTTTGTCTTTCTGAAGTAACTCTGGTACTATTGTCTTCTTTGCTTGTGAATGATCTTCTTCTATGGTAGGCTGTAAGTGATCAAAGACACGCCAAGGGTCCTTGATCTCCTCTGCTACAGATTGAACACGGCCATGGCTAGTGGTCATGATATTCAATCTGACAAAGGGTGAAACGCATAGCAGTCCATTCTCTTGGCGATACTACTTAAAATGCCACAAACAAGGTCGTATCTTCCGGATCAGAGAACGCTGCTTCTTTGGATTCTAGCCTATACCACAGAGACCTTAATCTCCCCAGAGATCGGCTGAACTGGTGGCTCGAGAAGTCCCCAATGAAATCGTGGATTAACCGTCTAAAAGATTTAAATCCATAGCTGTTGGCTCGTGCTTCTCTTCCAGGTACTCACACGAACCCAAGTAGACACGGGTGTTTGTCAGGCACGTTCATCTTAATGTGATGAACAGAGCCAATTTGTCAGATCGTCATGTTCATCATGATGAAGATCGGGATATACATATTAGAGATAGATCAAACACAGATCGAAGAAGAAAAATAGTACTTTTATTAATTCATAGGAGTTAGTAGGACTCCTCCCATCAACCTACGAGGTTTAGAAACTCATACCGAGGTAAACCATAATAGTGAAAAAGGAAAATAGCAAAATGTGGTATGAATTACATAGATTTAATCCTTTAAATACTAAAACAGATGACTAATAAGGGTGAAACAGTATATTTAGTGCTAAAATCCACTTTCTAGGCCCACTTGGTGAGTGCTTGGCTGAGCTTTGATATGATCCACGTGCTATGAGGCTCCTTGTGCGTGGAATGCCAGCTAGGGAGTCTTCTCTAGGCATTTGGACACTAGGCTCTGCTCTTTGGGTGCTGGACGCCTGGAAGGGGGCAGGAAGCTGGCGTTGAATGCCAGTTTTTGGCCTTCTAATCCAAAGCAAAGTATGAACTGTTATATATTTCTAGAAAGCTCTAAAAGTCAGATTTTTATAGCCATTGAGAGTGCTCCATTTGGACTTCTGTAGCTCTAGAAAAGCTCTTCTAAAAGCAAGTAGGTCAGATCTGGATAGCATCTGCAGTGCTTTCTCTGTCTCTGAATCAAACTTTTGCTCCAACTCCTCAATTTCAGCCATAAAATACCTGAAATTACCCAAAAACACAAAAACTATAGTAAAATCCAAAAATGTGATTTTAACACTAAAACCTATGAAAACTCAATAAAAACTAAATAAAAACTACTAAAAACTATATGAAAGTGATGTCAAAAAGCGTATAAAATATCCGCTCATCAGGGGTGGTGGTTGCCCTGAGTGTTACTCAAACGCATACGGTTCCTCCCTCAATTGATTCTCCAACTCTATGATGCAATCCCAATTTGAATTCATGATACCGTACAATATGATCACAACCAAACTCCAAGCAACAAGGGAGATATCTCATAGAGAAAGTAGAAAATAAAAGGAAAACATCAATAAACAAGAAAAAAATAACCAAATAACCAAAAAAGTAAGCTATTTACACTATTAACATATTCACAACAACCTAAAATATAACACCATTTGTATTGTCCCCAGTAATGGCACCTAAAACTTGGTGCATGGCCTAAAGCGGGTTAGGAATTTTTCTTAAAATAGAATTAGCGTTGCAAGTCCCAACCCAACAATCGGCCAACATTAAAGTTTAATTTCAAATAAAAATAACTGAGAGTAATTAAACCTCGGGTCATCTCCCTCGGAAAATGAAACTAAGATGTCACACTCTTGGTTGTGAAGAAAAGAGGGGTTTTGAATCAAGGAACAAAAAATTAAAAGAACCAAGAAATAAAAGAACTAATAAATGATCAAAAAGGAAATTTAATGCAAGTAAAAAAAGGGCATAAGGTCAAAACTAGTGATAATGATATAGATGTATAAGAGAGCCTTGACTTGGGAATGAGAATTAAGGAATCTTATCATCATCATAACCATAACTATGGAAACTATGATGAGTCAGTCTCGCTTTGTCAACCCCTAATATCGAGGAGTAAGTCAAGAAAGTATAATTGACCTTAATCCATAAGTCCTAGCTAACTTACTAATTACTTGTAAAAAGCTAGCGTCAATGGAAATAAGAGCCAACTAACTACCCAAGAATTACCACTAAATGTCATGACTCTAGTATCCTAAGAACTCATTTCCCAAGCCAAGGTATGAAAATCTATTCAAAATTACCAAGTGCCATTTTCACAAACACTTGGTGGGCATAAAAGTAAATCATGTAAAATTGTAAAGGAAAATGAAAACTAAAACCAAACTATTAACAATATCCACAATAGAAACTCAATCAAGAAATCAAAATTACATATATTAACAAACTGCTTGAACCATAAGACAAAGTAGCAAGAGTAGTGACATTAAAGAGGAAATTAAAGAGTACTTACAATGAGATAAGCAAAATCCAAGATCAAAACTTAACTATAAAAGGCTACAATGGAAATTAAGTAAACCCTAAGAGAGAATTTTCTATACTACACTACTCCTAGTTCTAATGTGTTTTCTACTTGATAAACCCCAATTTTGTGGTTTATCTTGTGTTGAATTTAAGGGATTTTATCAACTTATCTCACATTTATTCAATGAAATAGCATGGTTTCATGAATTTCTCCTAATTGTGCTTAATGGTTAAAAACATGCTTTTTAGGCCTTTAATTAGTCAATTTTAATTCACTTTTGATTCCACTTGATGCCTTGATATGTTTGTTAGTGATTTCAGGATTAAAAGGTAAGGAATGGATCAAAGGAGTGAAGAGAAAAGCATGCAAGATGGAGAATTCATGGAAAATAAGGATTTGGAGGATTCAAGGCGACGCATACGTGTCAAAAAGGAAATCGTCAAGGCGACGCGTACATGTGAAGAAGGAAATCGTCAAGGCGATGCTTACACGTGACCGACGCGTACGCGTGATAAGCAAAGTTGCCAGTGACGCATACGCGTGACCCATGCGTACGCGTGACAAGCGGCATGTGACCTCATTAAAGGCAACACGCTGGGGGCGATTTCTGAGCTGAAGGAGGCCCAAATCCAACTCATTTCTGACGCTTTTGAACCCAGGAATTGGAAGAGAATGAGGGGAAGGAGGAAGTAGTCATAGTTTAGTTTTTAGCCATGTTTTAGGTTAGAGTTCTAGAGAGAGAAGCTCTGTCTTTTCTCTAGAATTTAGGGTAGCTTAGGTCAAATTTTCTTAGATCCAAGTTTTAATTCTTGTTTTTAGATAAACTCTCTTTATATTTTAATGTTCTATTATCTTAATCTTCTTAGTTTTTCTTATTGGTTTCTTCATGTTGCCATTTTTACTTTCATGAACCCTTGTTAGATTTTTATTTTCTTTAATGCAATTTTATGTTTCCATGTCTTTTTATATTTATCTTAGTTGCTATTGTTGATTTCTTGTTTGTGTTAGTTATGGTTTTCATTAATTCTTGCAATTTATGATACTCAGTTTTATTGCATTCTAGGTGTTTAATAAAATGTTTTCACTAGTTATAGAGTAGTTTTTGACACTCTTGGCCTAGGCTAAGGGAATTGAGTGTCCTTGAGTCATTGGGTCTAATTGGATTGGTGATTTTGGGTCTCTTGTTGTTTAATTTGATACCCATTAACACTAGCCTACTATTAAGTCAATTAGTGGCTAGGTTGGGACTTATGGGTTGATGTTGATCAAGCCTATTTGACATACTTCAAGTATAGAAGTAGACTTGATGGGTTTGGTCCCTTATAATTGTCAATATATTGTTTGTAGACAAGGATGGTGATCTCAGTTTCCATGCCTTAACCAAGAGTTCTTTTCCTTTCCTTTATTAGTTAATTGTCATTTACTTTCTTGTTATTTACTTTTCTTGTCAATCACCAAATCAAACCCCCGTGTTCCTTCATAGACAATAATTGAGCACTTCATTGCAATTCCTTGAGGGACGACCCGAGGTTTAAATACTTCGAGTTTTTTTTAATTGGGGTTTGTACTTGTGACAAACTAATTAAAACTTTGATTGAAGGCTGTTTGTTAGTTGGATCTATACTTCAACAGAATTAATTGTGTGAAAATTCCTAACCGACGAAAACGTTTCTTTCACTACCCTAAAAGAGAGCTTCCTAAAACTAATCCTAAGCTAATGCTTTTATATGGAATGATGTCCCCTTTATATAGCATCCAAAAAATGGCTTCATCACTCCAAAAATTTGGCCAAGAAAGCCCCAATTCGCGAGCCACATGACATTTTAATGAGATCACGTGCAGGGACTTGTGCGTACGCACAGTTGTGTGCGTACGCACAGTTGTGTGCATACACACACTTGTTGATTTTGCCATTTGTGCGTACGCACACTTGACTGAGTGCTTCTCCTTTGTTTTCTTCATGTGTTCTACCTTCTTGCATGCTTCCTTCCACTTTTACCTATCTGTTCTTGCCCATTGGACATGAAATTACTCACAAAAAATATATCACGACATCGAATGGAATAAAAGTGGGATTAAATTGCTCAATTTAAGCATAAAAATGCATGATTTCACATTTAGGTTCAATTTAGGGATAAAACACGTTAGAAACTATTTCTTGAGGTTACTCAGTTACTTATCTTGTTCTTTCATCGTTGCTTTGAAATTCCTATTTGAGATCTCTTTCTTGGTAAGTTAACTGATTATTCTCCAACCCTATTTTTCTATTCGTATGCTTTCTCGTTTGATTCTAACCGCATTTGTTTACTTAACGTCCTTGGTGTGTTTGCTTTTCTTTGTTTAAACTCTTTTCTTTATCCATGTATTCTTTGGAACAACTTTGAACTTGTTTCGATGCAGTGTATTCCTTTAAGCTCTTATTCTAAGTTTTTTTTAAGAAGTTGTGATTTAATTTTTCTCTTGACTATATTTACAACCATTATTCTTAAAACCTTTATAAAATCATTTTGATTCGATATAACCTTTTCTATCTAAAACTTTGAAAAATCTTTATGCAATTTAAAAACTATTTACTCCCAATACCTCGCCAGTTCTTTTACTGGTTTATGAAAATATACTTATTTTAAAATACAACTTGAGTTTCTAACAACTATATTACAATTTTTATGAATATCTTTATTTGATTATGTATTTAGATATTCTTCAAAGAAAGATTTTGTCTCTTTCCAGCTGATTTTTGTTTGATAAACTTCACCTAATTTATTTTTTATTTGAGTTTGGTTTAGCATACTACATTGTTTATGCAATTGTTATTTTGAAAATGTTGGACTCAAATCTTTCTTCTTATGAACGAACCAATTCTCTTCTTAAGCTTTTCATTTCTATAGATGTCATATTTGATTCTGTTTTTTAATTACACCCTTACTTTTGTGAACGTCACCATTAACCTTAGTTTTCCTTCTCTTGTGGATCTCATATTCATCTGAGTTAGCTTGATTTTGTCTCAACCTAGTGCACCATTTGTCCTCTTATTATTTTTACCAAAGTTCTTTAGTCAATGATTCTTTCTTGAAAATTTACTATGAATTGAGTTGTCTTTCCTTGAGCGTTTTGTATTCTTTTGGATCAATTAAAAACTTATTCGACATTCCATGCCTAGTGTATTTTGTTAGGAATTCCCTTGATCTAAAGATCCTTTCCTGTATGGGTTGATTTCCTTTTAAGTGCATCTTAACATTCTTGAATGTTCTTTTGAGATGGTGATTTCAAGTATATTCTCGAAGTTTTGAGATGAATTTTTAAAACAAGATTTGGACACCTTTTTTAAGAGATTTTAAATAAATTTTTCTCACTTAATTGCATCCATAGCCATTCTTTAAATTTGTCAAAGTTTTTTTAAATTTAGTATTAACTCCTTTATATGAAACTTTGAAAACCTGATATATGCGTATGCGGCAGTGGCGTGCATACGCGAAGGTGCACTTTTGAACACTCACCTATGCGGAACCCTGTTTTTGCTGAAAATGAGTTTACCAAAAAAAAATTGCACCTCAAATTTTTCCTTTCTAAATAGAGTTTGAATTTTCTTCTATCCTTGTTGTAACTCTTATACCCGTTTTGCTTAAATGAGAACCAAATTAACTTTCAAAAATTTTGAGAAATTACCTTTGGCCTTTAACCCTATTGAATTTCATTTTTAAACCTCACATATTCTATCTATAATTTGGAAAATTGTTTTAAAGTAATGCAACTTGATTCTCTTCCGAGTTTTATTGCATGCAACTTCAAAAGTTTTTCATTCTTCATGAGCAATGCTTTCAAAAGTATTTTTAAACCTCATGTTCCTTGACTCGACTTGATTTTGTTTCAAACTACTACACTTCTTTTTTTATTATTCTTATCGGATTTCGTTGATTCGGGAGTCATTTTTGAGGTTGCCAAACTAATTTTCTTTCTGGCACTCTTCATTCCTTGTGCATCCCTGATTACTTGTGATCTCAACAATCCTTTCAAGCTCTTGCGGATTTTGTCCTTGTCGCTTGTCTTTTTCCAAGGTCTTGTATCCTTCTGAATAAACTCAAGGATTGCTTTAGAGTCATATATGACCTTTAGGCGTACCAAGCGAAGCGTTAATTTCTTTAGAATGTAGTTCGTGAACGTGAAAAGGTATAGCGGTAAGTGTGCAACATTATGAGGAGTTGTGGTGGGTTTTGTTCCTTGCGAGAGAGTTTGCGGGTGTTAGGCTTGTGACCGATTATGGAGTTGTAAAGTGATTGATGGAGTTGAGAAGTTGAAATTCTGAAGTGCGTACGATATCTGTGAGCGAATGTTATATCTGTTGCCTTAATACCAGCCTGTTCTATAGCCTTTTGCCACATTAACTACCGCGTTGCTTTATAAACGGCTATCCTGACTTACACCCTATTTTGTTCCTTCAAGTTTTTGTGAAGTCTTGAAACCTTTTTTACATCGGGCCTATCTCATGTCTTCTGCCTTACACCATACTTTGCCCTTATATTTAAATCCTATGGTTATCCGGTATTTGAACATTTATATATATGTGTGTGTGTGTGTGTGTGTGTGTGTGTGTGTGTGTGTGTGTGTGTGTGTGTGTGTCATGATTTCTTACTTTTCTAAAAAGTATTTAAAAGTAAAATACTAAGACTATGTATTATGTTATGCCTTACTTTAATTTTCGAGGACAAAAATTTTTATAAGTGGGGTAGAATGTAAGACCTAGAACTTTTGAAAAATCTTATTTTGAGCTGATTTCAAATTTTATTCATTTATTAGAGATTTTATTTTCATATATTATTTCATTGAAAATAATTAAAGTAGGTTTTGATAATTAAATTAGATTTTTATCTAATTTTACAATTATTGGATAATTTTCATATTTAAATTATAAAGTTTGGTAATTGTTAAATAATAAGAATTTTACATGATCTGATTTAAATAATAAAGATTTGGAGTTTAATACTTTCATTTTTTATGAATAAAGAAAATTAAGTATATTATCTTGTATTTTAAATTAGGATACTTATTTAAAAATAATTAGCAATTTGATGAATAAACAGTATTTTTATATATAATTATTGTTTGATTAAATTGGTTTTCAATTATTATATTATCCTTAGTTTTATTTAAAAAAAGTAATACAAAATTACCCTAGCCTTAAATATCCAAATCAACCCACACTAACCCTAATTTCATAAACCCCTACACTCCTATGTTTTCATCAGCAGCTTCCCTTTCCCCCACTTCACTGAGTGTACATACATCATCATCATCATCATCATCGAAAGAGAGAGAGAGAGAGAGAGAGAGAGATCTGTGAGAAGAGAATGAAGGAGATGCGTAGTTGTGCCACGCACAACCGCATCTCTGGTCGCCGACTGAGGTTGTTGTTCGCGTCATGCCGCTGCCCAACCGCCAAAGTACTGCACGTGAGAAGACGTGCCGTTGCCGCCATTGTCGTCCCATCCATGGAGCCCGCTCCTTGCCGTCGTGCTGCCGTTAAGGGAGAAAGGAGTGTGAACCATAGCCACCGACGGAGAAGAGAGCAAGCATGCAGAAAAGATGCAGTCATCACTATCACAATCGCGTATGGAGTCACCACCGTGCTCAGCCACAGTCACATCCTGCCACACCGTGGCCACAGAGCAACCGATCCGCCATTGAGCTGCCGCCAGGAGATAGACTAGCGAAGAGAGAAAGAGAGGGAGCTCGTGCTGCCTTATCTTCGCCGTCAGATTTGCCGTTTGTCACCACCAGTCGCTGCAGTGCTGTATTTTCCGCCGCTGAGTGACGAGAGGATTTTCGCCGGTAAAAAATTTCATAAAAGAAATCGCGTTGTAAGTATAGTTTCTAAACCAACGGAGAATCCTTTCGTGCAAAAGTTTTGGTTGTCACAAGTAACAAACCCAGTAAAATTTATAAACCGAAGTATTCAAACCTCGGGTTGTCTTCTCAAGGAATTACAGGGAGGTGTGTTTTATTATTGGTTTTGGAAAACAGTATTTTTGGGTTTTGAAAGGTTGAACAAGAGAAATAAATTGCATAAATTAATAAATCAATAGCTAAGAAAACTCTTGGCAAGGTATGAAAATTAGAAGTCCTATCTTAGTTATCCTTATCAATTGTGATGAGAATTGCTCGTTGCTCCCACTTAGTCAACCTCTAACTATGAAGGTAAGTCAAGTGGATAAATCAATATGAATCCTCAAGTCATAGTCAATTCCCAAAGAAAGACTAGAGTTAGTGGAATTCAAGTCAATTAGCAACTTTCAATTATCAATCAACAAAAGAGTTTGATAACTCAAGAGTCTCTAATTACTCAACCAAAGCCAAGAATATAGAAAGCTAAATAAAAATCATATATCTAAAATACCTCAAATTGCATTAAATAGAATATTCAAATCTAACATAAAGAGTTCATAAGCCAATTTGGCAACATAAGTCAAATACAAGTAAAAGTATTAGAATAAATAAAAGTAGAAGATAAACATAAATTAAAGGAACATTGAACATGGAATGAAGAGAAGTAGCCTAATCATAATAGAAATCCTAAATCCTAATCCTAATCCTAAATCCTAAGAGAGAGGAGAGAGCCTCTCTCTCTAAAAACTACATCTAAACCTAAAATTATGAATTATGAATGTTGTGTGAATTGTTGAATGAATGGATGCATTCCCCCACTTTATAGCCTCTAATCTGTGTTTTCTGGGCTTGAATTTGGACTAAAAGAGGGTCCAGAAATCGCTGGGGGCGACTTCTGTAATTTTTTGCACGTGGGGTCCGTCACGCGTTTGCGTGGGTCACGCGTCCGCGTCATCTGGAGTTTTTCTCTTCCACGCGTCTGCGTCAGTCACACGTCTGCGTCAGTTGTGTTTTGCGCTAGTCATGCGTCCGCGTTGTTCACGCGTTCGCGTCGCTGCCGATTCTTTAAAAACTCCATTTTGTGCGTTCCTTCCATTTTTGCGTGTTTCCTTTCTGTTCTCTAAGCCATTCCTGCCCTATAAAGCCTGAAAAATACTCAACACACAGATCACGGCATCGAATGGTAATAAAGGATAATTAAATTTAACATTTTTAAGGCATAGGAAACATATTTTCACATATATCATGAAATAAGGAAGGAATTGTAAAACCATGCAATTCATATGAATATGTGGGTGAAGAATTGATAAAATCACTCAATTGAGTATAAGATAAATCATAAAATAGTGGGTTATCAACCTCCCCACACTAAAACATTAGCATGTCCTCGTGCTAAGCTCAAGAGAACTAAAAGAGTGAAGGAGAATGGTAGAATGTATGAAATGTAACATATCTATATGAATGCAACTACATGCAAAATGATTATACCTACTTGGTGAAAAGTAAATAAATCTTTCAAGAACAAATATGAACCGGATTTCACTAATTCAAATCACAAAATAAAGTACAAGTAAACTTGCAGAAGAAAGTAGCTCATGAAAGCCGGGAACAAAGAATCGAGCATCGAACCCTCACTAAAAGTGTATTGATAAACCATTATTTTATGAATTATATTGTGTTTAATTGAGTGATTTTATCAAGTCTTCACCCACTTATTCATATAATTTGCATGTATTTACGATTCCTTCTTGAAAATGTTCCATGATTAAAACTTGCTTCCTGAAGATCTTTTAATTGTATATTTTTTATTCTCTCCTTCGTACCATTCGATGCTGTGATCTGTGTGTTAAGTGTTTCAGGCTGCATAGGGCAGGAATGGCATAAGGAATGGAGAAGAAGCTTGCAAAAATAGAAGAAACACAAGGAATTGAGGAGATGACCAGCGAGAAGTGACGCGGGCGCATGGCTCACGCGGCCGCGCGAAATGGAGGAAATCACAGTGACGCGCTCGCAAGCCTGACGCGACTGCGTGGATTGGAAGCTGCACAAGTGACGCAAATGTGTGGACGACGCACATGCGTGGCACGGAAAACGCTGAGTGACGCGAACGCGTAGATGACGCGGTCGCGTGACGTGCGCGATCTGCAGAATTACAGAAGACGCTGGCATAGATTCTGGGCCACGTTTCAACCCAGTTTTCGGCCCAGAAACACAGATTAGAGCCAGGGAACATGCAGAGACAAAGAGAATAATTTTCATTCCGGATAATTTTCTAGTTTTTTAGATCTGATTTTACTCCTCCCCTAGGTTTCTTCTTTTTGACATTCATAATTTAGTATTTGAAGATTTTTGGCTTTGGCTTTTGAGAAGAGTCTACCTCCAGAACTGGTCATTATAGTTTGTTATTTACTTTTCATTTACTCTTCCATATTCTTAATTTGTCCAGAGTTGATATTGGATTATTTTTAGAGTTCATTAATACAAGACTATTTTTACTTTTAATTAATCTCTTTGATTATTATTTATTATGTCTCTTTTTATTTTCCCCATTAATTTTGTGAAGTAAATATTTATGATGATGGAGTAGTTCCCCAACTTGATTGGGAGTTGATTAAGAGGAGAACCTTGAGTTGGAATACTCAAGAGTTCAATTATAATTGGTTCATTGTTCGTTAGCTTGTTAGTCACTAACACTAATCCTTCCCAAGGGAGAGGGTTAGGACTTGTGAATAGAAGTTGACTTTTAATTTGACTTTCCTTCATTCGTTGAGGGTTGACTAAATGAAAACAATGACTAATTATTAATTGATCTTGACAAAATTCCAACAAGGATAGAACTTCCAATTAATCTTCTCACGGTCAAGATTTTTTTAAATCATACAAATTCTCTAATTTAATTTTTTGTTCATCAAACTCAAAACCTATTTGGAAAACCTCTGATTGATAAAATAGCACATTTTCCTGCAACTTGTTGGGAGACGACCTGGGACTCATACTCCCAATATTTTATTTCTAAAATTGTGACAACTCTTTTCTAAATTGATAAGTGGATTTTCGCCGGTTAAGAACTGTACTTGCAACGTCATTTTTCTAATTAATTCTTAGTCTGCCAATTTCCGCTTACGTCATTTTTTGGCGCCGTTGCCGGGGAGTTGCAATAGTGTGCTAATTTATTAATTGGAATTTATTTAATTGCATTTTTCTTTTTATTTTGCTACTATGAGCTGCATGTTTCTTTCATTGAATGACGCATTCACTTCCTGATCCAAGCTTGCCAGTATTTGACCCTGAGATTGAAAGAACTATTTCATGTATAAGGCAAGCTCGGCATCGGTTAGTCCTCTCTGAGGACGAATCTGAAACGTCACTTAAGGAAGAAATAAGCTCCCTTTCTACTGATTCGGTTGATTTAAGTGTAGGTGACATGGCAGCACCTAGGAGAGTCACTATCCAGGAGGCTGGAGCCCCTGATTTTACACTGCAGCCGTATCAGGCGCACCACCCATCGGTGGCTGTAGATTTTGAAATAAAGACTGCACTACTCAACTTCATGCCCAAGTTTCATGGCTTACATGCTCAAGAGCCTATCAAGCACCTTAGAGATTTTCAAACAGCTGTTCTACTGTTAAGTGTGATGGTGTTGATGAAACTTCTATTCTGTAAAAAGCCTTCCCGTTCTCTCTTGAGGGAAAGGCAAGAGAGTGGTACTACACTCAACCCGGGGCAACTGTTTCTAACTGGGATACGCTTAGAAGAGAATTTTTGGAAAAATTCTTTCCAGCTGAGGTTACCGATAAATTGAGGAAAGACATTTCCATGATCATTCAGGACAAATCTGAGACTCTCTACAAATATTGGGAGCGCTTCAATAATCTTCTGGAAGCATGTCCCCAACATATGATTGACAAGATAGTGTTGCTCGGCTACTTTACACAGGGCATTAAGCCTCAAGATAAGACCACATTAGAAGGTGCTAGCAATGGGTCTATGAAAAAGTACAAGACTACTGATGAGGCATGGCAATTGATCAGCGACTTAGCTGAATCTACTAGGAATCACAGGCAGAAACAAAGTCGGTCAAGAGCTGTTGCAGAGGTATCCTCTAGCAAAGAGACTACTGCTCCAACCCAGAGTATATGCGAAATGACCAACTTACTGAAGCAGATGCAGTTGAGTCAACAACAGGCTCAACCTACTCTGCCACAGCAAAGCCAACAGTTGGTTCCACTAAGAGTATGTGGGATCTATACCGATTACAGTCATTATACTGATGAATGTTCGCAACTCCAACAGGAAGACAACACTGTGGCAACCACTCATAACTTTTATGACCGCCCCAATCAAGGGTACAATCAAGGTGGCAGCTACAACCAGGATGGCAGGATAACTCCAACCAAGGTTGGAGAGATAATTCTAACCAGGGTTAGAGGGATAATCATAACAAAGTAGGCAGAGATAATAATGGAAACCAGAGGTGGAATAACAATAACAACTTCAGGCAGCAGAATCAAAATCAGGCCTACAGAGCACCTCATCTAAGGCATCCTCAAGCATCTCAGCAGACCCCTCAGATAACTTATCCCTCCTCATCTTCTAATGATGAGTTACTACAATCTATTGATCGGAGACAGCAAGCCATGCAAAACAACCTTACTTCTACTCTAAATGGTCTGAACTCTACCTTGCAAGCCCTTATCTCACAGATTGGGTCACTGAATAACTCTAACAACCAGTCTTCGAGCTCTGGTGGACTCCCCTCTCAACCATTATCCAACCCCAAGGGTGGCATCAATGCCATTACCCTAAGATCTGGAACCATACTGCAAGAGAGGAATCTGGAGGAACCAAGCCCGCCAGAATACACCCCAGCTGCGGACACAGTTGAGGTAGAGGATATTGAAGAAGAAGATGAAGCATAAGGCATGGCTGAAGCAGAAGCAGCCCAACCAAGGAATGCAGAACCCCAGCAAGCTGAAGCTGTAAAAGACGCCACTCCTATTCCATTTCCACACCTTGCTAAGAAGCCCAGAAAGCAGATGGAACTTAACCCCAAAATGGTAGAGATCTTCAAAAAGGTTGAGGTAACTGATGAGCGGATATTTTATACGCTTTTTGGGGGTAATTTCATGTAGATTTTAGTATATTCTAGTTAGTTTTTAGTATAATTTTATTAGTTTTTATGAAAAATTTATATTTCTAGACTTTACTATGTGTTTGTGTGTTTTTCTGTAATTTCAGGTATTTTCTGGCTGAAATTGAGGGAGCTGAGCAAAAATCTGATTTAGGCTGAAAAAGAACTACTGATGCTGTTGGATTCTGACCTCCCTGCACTCGGAATATATTTTTTGGAGCTGTAGGAGTCTAATTGGCACGCTCTTAATTGGGTTGGAAATTAGACATCCAGGGCTTTCCAGAAATATATAATAGTCCATACTTTACACGAAGATAGATGACGTAAACTGGCGTTCAACGCCAGTTTCATGTTGCAGTTTGGCGTTCAGCGCCAGAAATAGGTTGCAAGTTGGAGTTCAACGCCAGAAACAGGTTACAACCTGGCGTTCAACTCCAGAAACAGCCCAGGCACGTGAGAAGCTTAAGTCTCAGCCCCAGCACACACCAAGTGGGCCCCAGAAGTGAATTTCTGCACTATCCATCTTAGTTTACTCATTTTCTGTAAACCTAGGTTACTAGTTTAGTATTTAAACAACCTTTAGAGATTTATTTTGTATCTCATGACATTTTTAGATCTGAATTTTTATACTCTTTGACGGCTTGAGTCTCTAAACTCTATTGTTGGGGGTGAGAAGCTCTGCTGCGTCTCGATGAATTAATGCAATTATTTCTGTTTTCCATTCAAAACATGCTTGTTCCTATCTAAGATGTTCATTCATGCTTCTCTATGAAGAAGGTGATGATCCGTGGCACTCATCACCTTCCTCAATCCATGAACGTGTGCCTGACAACCACCTCCGTTCTACATCAGATTGAATGAGTATCTCTTAGATTTCTTAATCAGAATCTTTGTGGTATAAGCTAGAATTTATGGCGGCATTCATGAGAATCTGGAAAGTCTAAACCTTGTCTGTGGTATTCCGAGTAGGATTCAATGATTGAATGGCTATGACGAGCTTCAAACTCGTGATTGTTGGGCGTAGTGACAGACGCAAAAGGATCAATGGATCCTATTCCGACATGATCGAGAACCAACAAATGATTAGTCGTGCTGTGACAGAGCATTTGGACCATTTTCAGTGAGAGAATGGGAGCTAGCCATTGACAACGGTGACACCCTACATACAGCTTGCCATGGAAGGAGCCTTGCATTTATTAAAGTGAGAAAGCATTATGTTACAGGAATTCAGAAGACAAAGCATCTCCAAAACTCTAACATATTCTCCATTATTGAGTAACAATTACTTATTCCAAACACTTTCACTTTTTACAATTAAATTCAAAAAACCTTATTGGCATCCTGACTAAGATTAATAAGATAACCATAGCTTGCTTCATACCAACAATCTCCGTGGGATCGACCCTTACTCACGTAAGGTATTACTTGGACGACCAAGTGCACTTGCTGGATAGTTGTGCGAATTGCAAAATTGTGATTGCAATTTCGTGCACCAAGTTTTGGGCGCCGTTGCTGGGGATTGTTCGAGTTTGAACAACTAAAGGTTTATTTTGTTGCTTAGATTAGGAATAATTTATTTTTGTTGCTATAGAGTCATTAAATCTGAGTCCTTTATTTTCTTTTCAAAAATTTTTCAAAAATATTATTTTTCCTTATTAATTTTTAATTTTTATGTGAGTTTAGTTTTATACTTTAAGTTTGGTGTCAATTGCATATTTTATATTTTCCTTTAAATTTTCGAATTTGTGTTCTTTATTCTTCCTTGATCTTCAAGTTGTTCTGGTTTATTTTTCTTGTTTGATCTTTGGTTTTTCTTGTTTTGTGTCTTTTCTCGTTTTTCTTGTGCTTTTTCAAAACATTAGTTTTCAAAAAAATTATTTTTAGTTATTAAAAATACCTTTTTAAAACACGTTACATTTATAGCTCAATTGGCTAGAGCATTGGTTTATGTTCTTGGTAATTAGGTATCTTCGTTTTAAAATCTTTTTCAAAAATAATTTTTCTTTGATTGAATCTTGTGCCAAACTTTAAGTTTGGTGTTCTCTTGTTAATTTTCTTTAATTTTTGAAAATTTAATTGTGGTTTTCTAAAAATTTAAGTTTGGTGTTCTACCTTTTGTTCTTGTTGTTCTTGTGAATCTTCAAAGTGTTCTTGAGTCTTTGATGAGCGGATAATTTATACGCTTTTTGGCATTGTTTTTAGTATGTTTTTAGTATGATTTAGTTAGTTTTTAGTATATTTTTATTAGTTTTTAATTAAAATTCACTTTTCTGGACTTTACTATGAGTTTGTGTGTTTTTCTGTGATTTCAGGTATTTTATGGCTGAAATTGAGGGACCTGAGCAAAAATCTGATTCAGAGGCTGAAAAGGACTGCAGATGCTGTTGGATTCTGACCTCCCTGCACTCGAAGTAGATTTTCTGGAGCTACAGAAGCCCAATTGGCGCGCTCTCAACGGCGTTGGAAAGTCGACATCCTGGGCTTTCCAGAAATGTATAATAGTCCATACTTTGCTCGAGATTTGATGGCCCAAACCGGCGTTGCAAATCAGGTTCAGAATTCCCAGCGTTTAACGCTGGAACTGGCATAAAACTTAGAGTTAAACGCCCAAACTGGCATAAAAGCTGGCGTTTAACTCCAGGAAGAGTCTCTACACGAAAATGCTTCAATGCTCAGCCCAAGCACACACCAAGTGGGCCCGGAAGTGGATTTTTCTGTCATTTACTCATTTCTGTAAACCCTAGATCACTAGTTCACTATTAATAGGATCTTTTGACATTGTATCGGTACCTCATGACACTTTACACGTTTCTCATTGTATCTTCTACAGCATGAGTCTCTAAACCCCATGGTTGGGGGTGAGGATCTCTACTGTGTCTTGATGGATTAATGCAATTACTACTGTTTCTCATTCAATCATGCTTGCTTCCGTTCTAAGATATCACTTGTTCTTAACCCGGATGAATGTGATGATCCGTGACACTCATCATCATTCTCAACTATGAACGCGTGCCTGACAACCACCTCTGTTCTATCTTAGATTGAGTAGATATCTCTTGAATTCCTTAATCAGAATCTTCGTGGTATAAGCTAGAAATGATGGCGGCATTCAAGAGAATCCGGAAGGTCTAAACCTTGTCTGTGGTATTCTGAGTAGGGTTCAATGATTGAATGACTGTGACAAGCTTCAAACTCGCGATTGTGGGGCGTTAGTGATAGACGCAAAAGAATCACTGAATTCTATTCCGACATGATTGAGAACCGACAGCTGAATAGCCGTGCCGTGACAGGGTGCGTTGAACATTTTCACTGAGAGGATGGGAGGTAGCCATTGACAACAGTGAAGCCCTACATACAGCTTGCCATGGAAGGAACCTTGCGTGATTGAAGAAGAAGACAGCAGGAAAGCAGAGGTTCGGAAGACAGAGCATCTCCAAAACCTCAACCTGTTCCCCATTACTACAAAACAAGTACTTATTTCATGTTCTTTTGCTTTTTACAATCAAACCTGATAATTATTGATATCTTGACTAAGAGTTACAAGATAACCATAGCTTGCTTCAAGCCGACAATCTCCGTGGGATCGACCCTTACTCACGTAAGGTATTACTTGGACGACCCAGTGCACTTGCTGGTTAGTTGTGCGAGATTGCAAAAGTGTGATTGCAATTTCGTGCACCAAGTTTTTGGCACCGTTGCTGGGGATTGTTCGAGTTTGGACAACTAACGGCTTATCTTGTTGCTTAGATTAGGACTGTTTTATTTTTGTTGGTTTAGAGTCTTTTATTTGAGTCTAGTTTCATATTTTAAGTTTGGTGTCAATTGCATGCCTTTGTTTTCTTTTAATTTTTCGAATTTGCATGTTCTTAGTCCTTTCTTGTTCTTTAAAAATTCTAAGTTTGGTGTCCTCCTTGTGTTTTTCCTTTAAAATTTTCGAAAATTTGTGTTTGGTTTTCTAAAAATTTTAAGTTTGGTGTCATTTTGTTGTTTTTCTCTTTCCTCATTTCAAAAAAATCAAATCTTTTTCAAAATAATTTTCAATCGTATCTTTTCAATTGCTGATTTCAAAATCTTTTTAATTAACTAATTGATTCAGTTTTCAATTTGCTTTGATCTTATTTTCTATTAATTTTCGAAATTTTATTTTATTCTCTATTTATTTTATTTTATATTTTTTTCGGTCACTTTTAAAATAAATAAATAAATAAATAAATAAATAAATAAATAATCTACTTGCAATCCATATCATTCCCCTTTCTCCATCATGGACCTAAGTGGAATTGAGCAGTCCAGAAGGACTCTGGGGTCATATGCTAACCCCATTACAGCTGCATATGGGAGTAGCATCTGTATACCTTCCATTAAAGCAAGCAGCTTTGAGCTAAATCCTTAACTCATTATCATAGTGCAGCAAAATTGCCAGTATTCCAGTCTTCCACAGGAAGAACCTACTGAGTTTCTGGCACAATTCATACAAATTACTGACACAGTACGTGATAAAGAGGTGGATCAGGATGTCTACAAACTATTACTGTTTCCATTTGCTGTAAAAGATCAAGCTAAGAGGTGGTTGAATAACCAACCTACAGCAAGCATAAAGACATGGAAACAGTTATCAGACAAATTCCTGAATCAATTTTACCCTCCAAAAAGGATGACACAGCTAAGGCTGGACATCCAAGGCTTTAAACAAGAGGATAATGAATCCCTTTATAATGCCTGGGAGAGGTATAGAGGTATGCTAAGAAAATGCCCCTCTGAAATGTTTTCAGAGTGGGTACAGTTAGACATCTTCTACTATGGGCTTATAGAAAAAGCTCAGATGTCTCTGGACCACTCAGCTGGTGGATCTATACATATGAGGAAGATGATTGAAGAGGCTCAAGAGCTTATAGATACTGTTGCTAGAAATTAACATTTGTACTCTAGCAACGAGTTCTCTACAAAAGAAGAAGTTATGGCAGTAGCCACTGATCCTAATCCTCAAGAACAGATGGTTGAGCTTAATCAGCAATTACACCTGATGACAAAACAGTTAGCAGAATTTAAAGAGATGCTCCAAGAAACTAAAATTGCTAACAAGAACATAGAATCACAGTTGAATCAGGCAAAACAGCAGCTATCTAAACAGATAACAGAAGAATGCCAAGCAGTTCAACTGAGGAGTGGGAAGACATTGAATAACACTGCTCAAAGTAGCAAAAAGCCAATAAAGGAACAATTGACAGAGGATAGCCAAACCACTATCCAAAATCCCTCTGAGGACAGTAAGAGCCCAGAGAGGAATACTCTTGGCATTCAAACGCCAGAAAAGGGGGGAAAGCTGGCGTTAAACGCCCATTCCCTGCCCAGTTTTGGCGTTCAAACGCCAGAAAAGGGGGAAAAGTTGGCGTTAAACGCCCATTTTCCACCCAACCCTGGCATTCAAACGCCAAAAGGGAATCAGACACCTGAGAGTGCTGATAGTAACCCCTCTAAAAAGGCTTCTCCAACCACTTCTGTAAGGAATAAACCTGCAGCAACTAAGGTTGAAGAATATAAAGCCAAGATGCCTTATCCTCAGAAACTCCGCCAAGCGGAGCAGGATAAGCAATTTTCCCGCTTTGCAGACTACCTAAGGACTCTTGAAATAAAGATTCCGTTTGCAGAGGCACTTGAACAAATACCTTCTTATGCTAAGTTCATGAAAGAGATCTTAAGTCATAAGAAGGATTGGAGAGAAACTGAAAAAGTATTTCTCACTGAAGAATGCAGTGCAGTCATTCTGAAAAGCTTACCAGAAAAGCTTCAAGATCCAGGAAGCTTTATGATACCATGCACATTAGAAGGTGCTTGCACCAAGACAGCCCTGTGTGACCTTGGAGCAAGCATCAATCTAATACCTGCATCCACTATCAGAAAGCTTGGGTTGACTGAAGAAGTCAAACCAACCCGGATATGCCTCCAACTTGCTGATGGCTCCATTAAATATCCATCAGGCATAATTGAGGACATGATTGTCAAGGTTGGGCCATTTGCCTTTCCAACTGACTTTGTAGTGCTGGAAATGGAGGAGCACAAGAGTGCAACTCTCATTCTAGGAAGACCTTTCCTAGCAATTGGACAAACTCTCATTGATGTACAAAAAGGAGAAATAACCCTGAGAGTCAATGAGGATGAGTTCAAGTTGAATGTTGTCAAAGCTATGCAGCATCTAGACACATCAAATGACTGCATGAGCACTGATATTATTGACTCTTTGGTGGAGGAGGTCAATATGACTGAAAGTCTTGAATCAGAGCTAGATGACATCTTTAAAGATGTTCAGCTTGATTTGGAGGAACTAAAGGAAATAAAAGAAATTCTGAAAATTCCTCAGGAAGAAGATAAGCCTCCTAAACCAGAGCTCAAGCCACTACCACCATCCCTGAAATATGCATCTCTGGGAGAAGGTGACACTTTTCCAGTGATCATAAGCTCTGCTCTAAATCCACAGGAAAAGGAAGCACTAATTCAAGTGCTAAGGACACACAAGACAGCTCTTGGGTGGTCCACAAGTGATCTTAAGGGCATTAGCCCAGCAAGATGCATGCACAAGATCTTATTGGAGGATGATGCTAAGCCAGTGGTTCAACCACAAAGGCGGCTAAATCCAGCCATGAAGGAGGTGGTGCAGAAAGAGGTCACTAAGTTACTAGAGGCTGGGATTATTTATCCTATTTCTGATAGCCCCTGGGTGAGCCCTGTCCACGTTGTCCCTAAGAAGGGAGGCATGACAGTGGTTCATAATGAAAAGAATGAACTAGTTCCTACAAGAACAGTTACAGGGTGGCGCATGTGTATTGACTACAGAAGGCTCAATACAGTCACCAGAAAGGATCATTTTCCTTTACCATTCATAGACCAGATGCTAGAGAGACTAGCAGGTCATGAATACTACTGCTTTTTGGACGGCTACTCAGGTTACAACCAAATTGCAGTAGATCCTCAGGACCAAGAGAAAACAGCATTTACATGTCCTTCTGGAGTATTTGCCTACAGAAGGATGCCTTTTGGTCTGTGCAATACACCTGCAACCTTTCAGAGGTGCATGCTCTCTATCTTCTAAGATATGGTAGAGAAATTTCTGGAAGTCTTCATGGATGACTTTTCAGTATTTGGAGACTCATTCAGCTCCTGCCTTAACCATCTAGCACTTGTTCTGAAAAGATGCCAAGAGACCAACCTAGTTTTAAACTGGGAAAAATGTCACTTTATGGTGACTGAAGGAATTGTTCTTGGGCATAAAATTTCAAACAAAGGAATAGAGGTGGATCAAGCTAAAGTTGAAGTAATTGAAAAATTACCACCACCTACCAATGTTAAGGCAATCAGAAGCTTTTTGGGGCATGCAGGATTCTACAGAAGGTTTATAAAGGATTTTTCAAAAATTGCCAAACCTCTGAGTAATCTGCTAGCTGCTAACACTCTATTTATTTTTGATAATGAGTGTCTGCAGGCGTTTGAAACTCTGAAAGCTAAGCTGGTTACAGCACCAGTCATCTCTGCACCAGACTGGACATTACCATTTGAACTAATGTGTGATGCCAGTGACCATGCCATTGGTGCAGTACTAGGACAAAGGCATGGTAAGCTTCTGCACGTCATTTATTATGGCAGCCGTATTCTAAATGATGCACAGAAGAACTACACAACCACAGAAAAGGAGTTACTTGCTGTGGTTTATGCCATTGACAAGTCCAGATCTTATTTAGTAGGATCAAAAGTGATTTTGTGCACTGACCATGCTGCTCTTAAATATCTACTCACAAAGCAGGATTCAAAACCCAGGCTCATAAGATGGGTGTTGCTTCTGCAAGAGTTTGATATAGAAATAAGAGACAGAAAAGGGACAGAGAATCAAGTGGCTGATGACCTGTCCCGGATAGAACCAGTAGCAGGAGCATCCCTCCCTCCTACTGAGATCTATGAAACCTTTCCGGATGAGCAATTGTTTGCTATTCAGGAAGCTCCGTGGCTTGCAGACAGTGCAAACTATAAGACTCAAGGTTCTCCTTCTGTAACCATAGAGAGGAAGCATGAAGAGCTTCTCTCAAAACAGAGTCAAACAGAGCCCCCACAGTCAAACTCTAAGTTTGGTGTTGGGAGGCCACCACCAACTTCTAAGTTTGGTGTTGAACCCCCACATTCAAACTCTAAGTTTGGTGTTGGGAGGTTCCAACATTGCTCTGAACATCTGTGAGGCTCCATGAGAGCCCACTGTCAAGCTACTGACATTAAAGAAGCGCTTGTTGGGAGGCAACCCAATGTTATATTTATTATTTTCCTTTGTTATTTTATGTTTTCTATAGGTTGATGATCATGGGAAGTCACAAATTCAATTGAAAAAGCAGAAACAGAGTGAAAAACAGAAAGAAAAATAGCACACCCTGGAGGAAAACCTTGCTGGCGTTTAAACGCCAGTAAGGGCAGCAAATGGGCGTTTAACGCCCAGTCTGGCACTATTCTGGGCGTTTAACGCCAGAAAGGGGAACCAGACTGGCGTTAAACGCCAGGAATAGGCACCAAGCTGGCGTTAAATGCCAGAAATGGGCACCAGCCCGGCGTTTAACGCCAGGATTGGTAGTAGGAGCATTTTTGCTCGCCACTTGGTGCAGGGATGAATTATCCTTGACACCTCAGGATCTGTGGACCCCACAGGATCCCCACCTACCCCACCACTCTCTCTCTTCTTTCTTCTTTTGCTCGAGGACGAGCAAACCTTCTAAGTTTGGTGTGGTAAAAGCGTTGCTTTTTGTTTCTCCATAACCATTTATGGCACCTAAGGCCGGAGAAACCTCTAGAAAAAGGAAAGGGAAGGCAAAAGCTTCCACCTCCGAGCCATGGGAGATTGAGAGATTCATCTCAAGGGATGCACTTTTCTCCACAAACCTATTGGGAGCAAATCAACACCTCCCTAGGAGAATTGAGTTCCAACATGGGACAACTAAGGGTGGAGCACCAAGAACATTCCATCCTCCTCCATGAAATTAAAGAAGATCATAGAATCATGAGAGAGGAGCAACAAAGGCAAGGAAGAGACATTGAGGAGCTCAAGCACTCCATAAGATCTTCAAAAGGAAGAACAAGCCGCCATCACTAAGGTGGACCCGTTCTTTAATCTCCTTGTTCTTTATTTTCTATTTTTCGAATTTTTATGCTTATGTTTATCTATGTTTGTGTCTTATTACATGATCATTAGTATCTTAGTGTCTATGCCTTAAAGCTATGAATGTCCTATGAATCCATCACCTCTCTTAAATGAAAAATGCTTTAATCACAAAAGAACAAGAAGTACAGGATTTTGAATTCATCTTTGAAACTAGTTGAATTAGTTTGATGTGGTGACAATACTTTTTGTTTTCTGAATGAATGCTTGAACAGTACATATGTCTTTTGAATTTGTTGTTTTAAGAATGTTAAAATTGTTGGCTCTGGAAAGAATGATGGAAAAGGAGAACTGTTATTGAGAATCTGAAAAATCATCAAATTGATTCTTGAAGCATGAAAAAGCAGTGAAAAAAAAATGAAAGAAAAGAAAGAGAAAAAGAAAAAGAAAGAAATAAAGTTGTGATCCAAGGCAAAAAGAGTGTGCTTAAGAACCCTGGACACCTCTAATTGGGGACTCTAGCAAAGCTGAGTCACAATCTGAAAAGGTTCACCCAATTATGTGTCTGTGGCATGTATGTATCCGGTGGTAATACTGGAAGACAGAGTGCTTTGGGCCACGGCCAAGACTCATAAAGTAGCTGTGTTCAGGAATCATCATACCTAACTAGGAGAATCAATAACACTATCTGAATTCTGAGTTCCTATAGATGCCAATCATTCTGAACCTCAAAGGATAAAGCGAGATGCCAAAACTGTTCAGGGGCAAAAAGCTACTAGTCCTGCTCATCTAATTGGAGCTAAGTTTCATTGATAGTTTGGAGTTTATAGTATATTCTCTTCTTTTTATCCTATTTGATTTTCAGTTGCTTGGGGACAAGCAACAATTTAAGTTTGGTGTTGTGATGAGCGGATAATTTATACGCTTTTTGGCATTGTTTTTAGTATGATTTAGTTAGTTTTTAGTATATTTTTATTAGTTTTTAATTAAAATTCACTTTTCTGGACTTTACTATGAGTTTGTGTGTTTTTCTGTGATTTCAGGTATTTTCTGGCTGAAATTGAGGGACCTGAGCAAAAATCTGATTCAGAGGCTAAAAAGGACTGCAGATGTTGTTGGATTCTGACCTCCCTGCACTCGAAGTGGATTTTCTGGAGCTACAAAAGCCCAATTGGCGCGCTCTCAACGGAGTTGGAAAGTAGACATCCTGGGCTTTCCAGCAATGTATAATAGTTCATACTTTGCCCGAGATTTGATGGCCCAAACTGGCGTTGCAAATCAGCTTCAGAATTCCCAGCGTTTAACGCTGCAACTGGCATAAAAATTGGAGTTAAACGCCCAAACTGGCATAAAAGCTGGCGTTTAACTCCAGGAAGAGTCTCTACACGAAAATGCTTCAATGCTCAGCCCAAGCACACACCAAGTGGGCCCGGAAGTGGATTTTTCTGTCAATTACTCATTTCTGTAAACCCTAGATCACTAGTTCACTATTAATAGGATCTTTTGACATTGTATCGGTACCTCATGACACTTTACACGTTTCTCATTGTATCTTCTACAACATGAGTCTCTAAACCCCATGCTTGGGGGTGAGGAGCTCTGCTGTGTCTTGATGGATTAATGCAATTACTACTGTTTCTCATTCAATCATGCTTGCTTCCGTTCTAAGATATCACATGTTCTTAACCCGGATGAATGTGATGATCCGTGACACTCATCATCATTCTCAACTATGAACGCGTGCCTGACAACCACCTCCGTTCTATCTTAGATTGAGTAGATATCTCTTGGATTCCTTAATCAGAATCTTCGTGGTATAAGCTAGAATTGATGGCGGCATTCAAGAGAATCCGGAAGGTCTAAACCTTGTCTGTGGTATTCTGAGTAGGGTTCAATGATTGAATGACTGTGACGAGCTTCAAACTCGCGATTGAGAACCGACATGATTGAGAACCGACAGCTGGATGACTTTTCAGTATTTGGAGACTCATTCAGCTCCTGTCTTGACCATCTAGCACTTGTTCTAAAGAGGTGCCAAGAGACTAACCTGGTTTTAAACTGGGAGAAATGTCACTTTATGGTGACTGAAGGAATTGTCCTTGGGCACAAAATTCCGAACAAGGGAATAGAGGTGGATCAAGCTAAGGTGGAGGTAATTGAAAAATTACTACCACCTGCCAATGTTAAGGCAATCAGAAGTTTTCTGGGGCATGCAGGATTCTATAGGAGGTTTATAAAATATTTTTCAAAAATCACCAAACCTCTGAGTAATCTGCTAGCTGCTGACATGCCATTCATCTTTGATAAAGAGTGTCTGCAGGCGTTTGAGACTCTGAAAGCTAAGCTGGTCACAACACCAGTCATCTCTTCACTAGACTAGACACTACCATTTGAACTGATGTGTGACGCCAGTGACCATGCCATTGGTGTAGTGTTAAGACAAAGGCATGACAAGCTTCTGCACGTTATTTACTATGCCAGTCGTGTTTTAAATGACGCACAGAAGAACTACACAACCACAGAAAAAGAGTTACTTGCAGTGGTTTACGCCATTGACAAGTTCAGATCTTATTTAGTAGGATCAAAAGTGATTGTGTATACTAACCATGCTGCTCTTAAATATCTACTCACAAAGCAGGATTCAAAACCCAGACTCATCAGATGGGTGTTACTTCTGCAAGAGTTTGATATAGAAATAAGAGACAGAAAAAGGGACATAGAACCAAGTGGCAGATCATCTATCCCGAATAGAATCAGTAGAAGGGGCGTCCCTCCATCTTACTGAAATCTCTGAAAACTTTTCGGATGAGCACCTCTTTGCCATCCAGGAAGTGCCATGGTTTGCAGACATTGCAAACTACAAGGCAGTGAGATTCATACCCAAAGAGTACAGTAGGCAGCAAACAAAGAAATTGATCACGGATGTAAAATATTATCTTTGGGATTAACCATATCTCTTCAAGAGATGTGCAAACGGAGTAATCCGTAGATGTGTGCCTAAAGAAGAAGCACAGAAGATCCTCTGGCACTGCCATGGATCACAATATGGAGGACATTTCGGAAGTGAGCGAACAGCTACAAGAGTCCTCCAATGTGGCTTCTACGGGCCTACTCTCTATAAAGACTCCCGAGTGTTTGTACTTAATTGTGACAGTTGCCAAAGATCTGGCAATCTGCATCACAGTTATGCCATGCCTCAACAAGGGATCTTGGAGATTGAGTTGTTTGATGTATGGGGTATTGACTTCTTGGGACCTTTCCCACCATCATATTCAAACACTTACATTCTGGTGGCAGTGGATTATGTATCCAAATGGGTGGAAGCTATTGCAATACCCACTGATGATACTAAGACAGTGCTGAAATTCCTCTAGAAACACATCTTCAGCAGATTTGGTATCCCTAGAGTACTAATTAGTGATGGGGGCACTCATTTCTGCAATAAACAGCTTTACTCTGCTTTGGTTCGATATGGAGTTAGCCACAGGGTAGCTACTCCATATCATCCACAGACAAATGGGCAAGATAAAGTCTCTAATAGGAAACTTAAAAGAATTCTGGAACAGACTGTGATTAACCGTAGAAGGGATTGGGCAAGAAGCTTGGATGATGCTCTGTGGGCATATAGAACAGCATTCAAGACACCTATAGGAACTTCTCCATACCAACTGGTGTATGGAAAAGCCTGTCACTTGCCAGTGGAACTGGAACATAAGGCTTATTGGGAAACTAGATTCCTAAACCTTGATGCCAAGTTAGCTGTAGAAAAACGATTGTTCCAGTTAAATGAGCTAGAGGAATTCAGACTCAATGCTTTCGAAAATGCAACAATTTACAAAGAGAAAGCAAAAAGATGGCATGATAAGAAATTATCATCCAGAGTCTTTGAGCCAGGGCAGAAAGTTCTGCTATTTAATTCTAGGCTCAAATTATTCCCCGGGAAATTGAAATCCCGGTGGAGAGGTCCATATGTGATTACAAGTGTGTCACCAAATGGATACGTGGAGCTTCAAGATAATGATTCTAACAAAAAGTTCATTGTTAATGGACAAAGAGTTAAACATTATCTTGAAAGCAATTTTGAGCAAGATTGCTCAAAACTGAGACTTGATTAAAGCTCAGTAATAGTCCAGCTAAAGACAATAAAGAAGCGCTTGCTGGGAGGCAACCCAACCATTTACAAGGCTTATTTGTTAGTTAATTAATTTTTACAGGTTTATGTCAATTATCTTTAAGGTAAAATAGCAATTGCTTGAGTTCACAGAGTTACAGAAGGATTCAGAGGATAAAACAACAAAAAGAAGCTAACTAGTGCGAAAAAAGCCAGTAAGAGCTATTTTGGGCGCTGAACGCCCAAAAGAAGCACTCACTGGGCATTCAACGCCAGTAAGGATAGCCATCTGGGCGTTGAACAATAGAAAGAAGCATCTTCTGGGTGTTGAACGCCAAAAGGAAGAACCTTCTGGGTGTTCAACGCCAGATTTATAGCATCCTGGGCGTTCAGAAAAACGCCCAGTGACAAAGGAGTTCCTGGCGTTCAATGCCAGCTAGAAGCAACAGATGGGCGTTGAATGCCCAGGAGAAGCTGAAAACGGGCGTTAAACGCCCAAAACATGCAGCGTTTGGGCGTTAATTGTAGGGAGGAGGTAATTTCGTTTTTACTTCACATTTTTTTCAAATTTTCATATTTCAATTCATGAGTCCTTGCATAAACATGTTACAAACTCTCATCCTTCAATTCCAAAAATTTTAATCTTAATTTCTAAAATCCCTTTTTCAAAAAATATCAAATGTGTCTTAATTCATAAACACATATCCTTTTTTAAATCCCATCCAACTTCTTTTCAAATCTTTTTCAAAAAAAAAAACAATCAATTATCTTTTCAAATTAATCCCAAATCTTTTTTTAAAATATTCAGATTTATCTTTTTCAAATATCTTCTATATCTTTCCAAATTTCAATTATATCTTTTTTCTATCATATTTATCTTTTACAAATCATATATTCTATCATATCTTTCTTCAAAATTTTCGAAACCCACCCCCTCCCTTTAAATCCACATTCGGCCTCCCTCCTCTCCTCAACAATTCGAAAACTAGCTCTCCTTCCCTCCCTCTCCTTTTTTTTCGTTTGCTTGAGGACAAGCAAACCTCTAAGTTTGGTGTGTTTATCCGTGATCACTATACCCACTAAGATCATGGCCCCTAAAGGAAAACAACCCACTCCAAGAGGCAAGAAAGGGAGTATTCCAAAACCACTTTGGAATCAAGGAAAGTTCTTAACCAAAGAACTTTCAGACCATTATTACAAATAATGGGTCTAAGGTCAGTGATCCCGGAAGTCAAATTTGATCTGAAAGAAGATGAATATCTGGAGATCCAAGAGCAAATTCGAAACAGGAGCTGGGAAATTCTAACTAATCCTGAAATAAAAGTTAGGAAGAAACATGGTTCAAGAACTCTACGCTAATCTGTGGCAAACAGACTGGCAGAGAATATATGGAACTGCTCTCTATGACTATCGGACCTTGGTCAGAGGAAAGATTGTTCACATCCACTTTGATAAAATCAGGGAGATCTTTAAGCTACCTCATCTGAAAGATGACCCAGACTCTTTTAATAGGAGAATGATGAGAACAAATAAGGGATTGGACAAGATTCTAGAGGATATATGCATCGTTGGAGCCAGGTGGACCACCAGCACCAAGGGCGTCCCAAATCAACTCAAGAGAGAAGATCTCAAACCAGTCGCCAGAGGCTGGCTAGACTTCATTGGGCGTTCTATACTGCCCACTAGCAACCATTCTGAAGTCACCGTTAAAAGAGCTGTGATGATCCATTGCATTATGTTGGGAAGAGAAGTAGAAGTTCATCATCTAATTTCGTGTGAACTTTACATAATTGCAAACAAGAACTCCAAAGATGCCAAATTGGCTTATCCAAGCTTAATCTCTTTGCTATGTAAAGATGTTGGAGTAAAGATGGGAATAACTGAGTATATCTCAGTTGAGCGGCCAATTACCAAAATATCAATGGAAAAACAGCAAGTGCAGGATGACCCCATCAAGAGAAGATCATAGGAATTTCTCCCGGAATTCCCAACAATTTGAATACTGGGAGCATCTTGAAGCATCTGTTACCAAGTTGCAAGAAGCTATGGACCAAATAAAGGAAGAACAGAATAATCAAAATAGCATGCTTTGCAAACTGCTTGGGGAACAAAAAGAGCAAAGGCGTGACTTGAAGGAACTGAAGCGTCAAAAACTATCTCTTGAAGGACCAAGCACCCCACAGACAAGAGAAATATCCAGTTCTCAAAATAAAGGTTGTTGAGTCCTAATCTTAGTTTTAATTCTGTGATAGTTGTTCTTATAGGAATTTACCTTAGAAGTTATAATGAGTAGTAGTAATTAGTATATCTATTTTAATTTTATTTCAATTAAGTTATAATTTATTTTTCTCATCAGCATTAAACATGAATAAAATAGTAGAATTTTAGAATAAAGAGGCAATATTTTTCGAGTTCTTAATAAGGAAAATTCTAATTATTCAGATGTGGTGGCAATACTTTTTGTTTTCTGAATGAATGCCTGAACAGTGCATATTTTTATATTGAATTTCATGAATGTTAAAATTGTTGGCTCTTGAAAGAATGATGAACAAGAGACATATTATTGATGATCTGAAAAATCATGAAATTGATTCTTGAAGCAAGAAAAAGTAGTGAAAAAAAACAAGGAATCATTGGATAAAGAAAAAGAAAAAGCCAATATCCCTTAAAACCAAAAGGCAAGGGTGAAAAAGATCCAAGGCTTATGAGAGAGCCGGAGCTGAACGGAAGTTGCAACTGCAAGAATTAGAGAACCTTCTCCTAGAAGCTTATGAAAACTCTAGGCTGTATAAAGAGAAGGTGAAGGCTATGCATGACAAAAACATCAAGAGAAGAGAGTTCCAACCTGGGAACTTAGTCCTCCTTTACAACTCCAGAATGCAACTCAAGCCAGGCAAGCTGAGATCTAGATGGGACGGTCCCTATCGAGTAGAGAGGGTGGAACCATACGGAGTCTTTCACTTGAGCCATCCTTCAAGCTCTGAACTTATTAAAGTCGATGGACATCGCTTGAAGTTATTCCATGGCAAAAAGATGGCGAAAAACCAGGAACTAGAGATCTTCCTCTTGGAAGATCTGCCCACAGCAGAAGACTGAGCTAGTGGAGTGTCCAACTTAAGGACGTTAAAGCAAAGTGCTAGGTGGGAGACAACCCACCATGGTATGATCGTTCCTTTCCCTCCCCTTAATTTCCTTCGTCAATAATTCTTCTCAGTACTAATGCCTATATTCTGCATCTCATCCGCATATTGCATATTGCATATATAAAAAAAAGGGATTAAGGCATGCGACGCACCGGCATCGTTGACGTGCTCGCGTCATAGTGCCTTCGCAACATTGAAGAAAAGAAACAGAGAGTTATGCAAGAGTGTGGCTAGAGGCGTGCCCCTGGCACCATTTGACCCACGCGACCACGTGGATGACGCAATCGCGTCATTTGTAAAATGGCCTCCCCACGCGTCCGCGTCAACCATGTGAACGCGTGGCTCTGCAATTCGACGTAAAAGGGTGTATGACAGTGAGTTGCGCTGGAGCTGGGCTGAACCTGTGCTAGCCGCACAAGCCCTGCCGCGCAAACGCGTGCCACACGCATCTGCGCCATTTTCATAATTTGGCCATCCACTCGATCGCGTCAACCACGCGACCGCGCCACCCAAAAATTTGGCAAAACATATTTTACACAGAGAGTTGTGCGAGCGCGAAGCTGCACTCGCGCCACTAGCGCAAATCATGTCACGCGTCCGCGTGACCGACGCGTCCGCGTCACCTCATTCAAGGGCTCAACGCGCAACCGCGTGACCCACGCATCCGCGTCACTTGCGCCGCCCAGCTCATTCAAATCTGCCAGATTATCTTATCTTTTCTTACCCCAATCCTACTTTTTTCCCCTTTTTCCTTCTCCCTTCTTCCCCCCTTCTACTCCCTCTTTCTCACCACTATTATCAAGGTTTTTCTTCTCTTCTTCCCTCCCTACTTTTTCATTCTTCTTCTTATTTTTATGTTTTCTTTTTCTTTCTCTTCTACTTTCCCTATCCATGTTTTCTTTTGCTTTCTTTTTCCACCTATTGGTGTTGGAGATTTATTTGGGTCATTATTTTCATATGTTGTTTGTGGATTGTTTAGGACTTGTTTAACAGTTATATATTATTTTTATAGGGTTACTTGCATGTTCAATTTAATATTTTGCATACCTTATTCAATATGCATGCTATGTGTTTGTGAAAACGCCCATATGACATTGTGCACTATTTTTATATTTCTTTTAATCTACTACTCTAAATGCTTGCTTTTCACAAAACCCTTTTTCTATTTTATTAATTTTTATATAATTGTTATTACAAGCATATTGTTTGTTTAGAAGACTTGGTAATCTAACTTGGACATTGAATGCTTGATCTATGCTACTCATGCCCTTGCTGGCATGCCAATCAGCACCTTGCATTTAACTATCATCACATGCACTTGCTATATTTCTGTTGTTGATTTTTCACATGTAGTCATGACCATGTGTTAACATCATTATTTCTTACTGTGCATTGATTACCACCTTTCCCTTTCTTTTCCTTGCTATAAGCCTTGAAATGTTCATGTCTTTACTCGTTCCCTTTCAGGATGGCCACCAAAAAAGGCAAGGAGAAAGCTACTCCCAAATCCACAGCAAGGAGAGGAACAAAAAGAGTATTAGTGGCAAAGCCATCTTCAACTGCAGTTAAATCCTCAACAAAACGAACTAAAAGGATTATAAAGGTCGACAAAAAGGAGAAAGCCTTCCAAGAAAAGGACACTACACGATTTCCCAATCGCTACTGTGAGCAGATGTTCCCCATTCTGGCAGCAAGAAATTACAACAACGAATACCTTCTTATCCTCCCACTTCGTATTGCTGAATTTGTTGAGCCGCGAATTGCACAAAGACACTGGGGATTCCTACAGAGACAGCCACGGTAGGTTAATCTTTCTTGAGTAGTTGAGTTCTACTCCAATTTCCACCTGCCGACCCTGTAGTCTGTTTATGTCCGTCAAAAGCAATTCTCCGTTACAGAAGAGGCCATTCAGCAAGGCTTAGATCTTCCCCCTGCTCCATAAGGACTGGACGCATTTCAAGAAGTCGCACTCAAGCGCTGGATGTACAAATTTGACTGGGACGCTGTTCTCAGAGTTATCGCACAACCTAGCAACAGATGGATTTTTGGATACCATCGTTCCCGTCTTAAGGGAATATCGGCTTCCGCACTCACCTTAAAGGCTCACGTATGGGCATAGATTATGTCCCATTACGTCTTTCCGAGCACTCATGAGTCCTCCTTCACTGCAAACATGGCCGTCCTACTATGGTGCATCCTCACAGACTAGCCTCTAAATCTACCAAGACACCTCTGGAATGCTATGGGACACGTGCAAATTGCGAGCAACCTACCTTTCCCCGCCTTGGTCTCAGATCTTGTCTCAGTGGCCGGAGTCTCCTACAGAGCTAGGGACACCAAAGCCATACTTCCATGGGATGATCAATACGTCCCTAACGGGAGATATCTCAGGCCACCACCAGCCACTACCAGCCAGTCCGCAGAACATGCTGCAGACATTCAACCTTCTACTAGTCAGCTGCTCCATCAAATACTGGAGAGGTTGGACCGGCTAGAACAGAGGGTGAAGCTACGAGAGCGCCGCAACCAGCGCCGATTCAAACAACTAAAGGACCTACTCACAGGCAACCACAAACCTAACGAAGACCCAAACACTCCGAACTCCACTTCTTTTACCAGCACAGGGAGCCATGATGGTCCCGACTGTGGAGATACTATCACCAGCCCACCCTTGTTCCTAACAGATGGCACCGAGGACGGTACAAAGTCTTAAGTGTAGGGAGGTCGGTCACTTCCTGACTTCCGGAGGTAATTCTTTCCCCTAACACCAATTTCTTTTTCTTTAGAATAGAATAGATTGCATAGTAGTAGGTTAATTGCATGCATGTTCTACCTGATTGAAAAGATAATAAGTTTCTTTTAAGACCATATTTTTTGAAAATTTTACTAATTTAAATCAAAATAATTATGTTAAATTTGTTTGAAGTTGAAATTGGAACAGGATTTTTGAGCTAAAGAACACACAACCCGTGAAACTTTGAGCTTTAATACATGGTTACACTATTTAACCATAAACATTTTTTTTTCTTGTGTGTTTACTTCTCTATGATTGTAATCTGAATTTTGTTTTATCCTATATGTCCAACGTTAATGTGTTATATGCATGCATATGATTGAGGCCATTGTTTGTTTAGCTCACTTACCCCAAATAAGCCTACCCTTTTAATTACCTTTGTTAACCACTTTGAGCCATTCTTAATCCCATTTGTTCTATATTTTACCACATTACTAGCCTTAAGCAGAAAAACAAATGAAAATCCTAATTGAATCTTTGGTTAGCTTAAGATAGAATTTGTGTGTTAACTGGGTATGGGAAAATTGTGGGAATAAAGAGTAATAGGGGAATATGTCATGATAAAATAAGGGGAATTTGGGTACCTATTCATGTGAAACTATAAAAGAAAGATTACAAATCTATGTGCATTGATAAGCTAAGTAAAAAAAAACTTTATTTTAGTGAATAAGGGGACAAAATTACCCCAATGATAAGTCAGAGTTCAATAATCAATGCACATGTGATAAAATTAAAATAAAGGTTGATGCATGAGAATGGAATGTGAAAAAAAAATTTTGGGTAGCTAAGTATAAATGTTGAAATTATATAGATTATATGTGTGTTAGGTGAAAGCTCGAGTTAATTAAAGATTCAATGTATAAGCTCACTTAGCCATATGTAGACCCTCACCTTTACCTTAGCCCCATTACAACCGTGAAAGACCTCATGATGTTTGCATTGGCACTTTAAAATTGTTGATTGGTTAGGTGAAAAACAAAAATTTGAAAGCATGATTAGAGAAGGATAGAGTGATTACCCCATATACTAGAGAAGATTAGAGTGCACACGCACCAACAGTAAGAGCTTAATGCTCGATCCTGTGTTCCTTGCTTTCACGAGCTATCTTCTTACAAATTTACTTGCTTTTACTGTATGATTTGAATTAGTGGAATCTGCACCGTGTTTTGTCTTAGAGAACTTATCTATTTTTAATCATATAGACAAAATCATATAGTTGCATTCATGTATATATAGGTTGCATTGCATTACATGAGTCTCACATGTCTCTACTCATTTAGATTTGTCTTCTTCAACTAACCATGAGGACATGCTAATGTTTAAGTGTGGGGAGGTTGATAAACCATTATTTTATGAATTATATTGTGTTTAATTGAGTGGTTTTATCAAGTCTTCACCCACTTATTCATATAATTTGCATGTATTTACAATTCCTTCCTGAAAATGTTCCATGATTGAAAACTTGCTTCTTGAAGATCTTTTAATTGTATATTTTTTATTCTCTCCGTCGTACCATTCGATGCCGTGATCTGTGTGTTAAGTGTTTCAGGCTGCATAGGGCAGGAATGGCATAAGGAATAGAGAGGAAGCTTGCAAAATGGAAGGAACACAAGGAATTGAGGAGATGACCAGCAAGAAGTGATGCGGGCGCATGGCTCACGCAGCCGCACGAAATGGAGGAAATCACTGTGACGCGCTCGCATGCCTGACGCGACTGCATGGATTGGAAGCTGCACAAGTGACGCGAATGCGTGGACAACGCAAATGCGTGGCACGGGAAACGCTGAGTGACGCGAACGCGTGGACGGCGGTCGCGTGACGTGCTCGATCTACAGAATTACAGAAGTCGCTGGCATAGATTCTGGGCCGCGTTTCAACCCAGTTTTCAGCCCAGAAACACATATTAGAGCCAGGGAACATGCATAGACAAAGAGAATAATTTTCATTCCGGATAATTTTCTAGTTTTTTAGATCTGATTTTACTCCTCCCTTAGGTTTCTTCTTTTTGACATTCATAATTTAGGATTTGAAGATTTTGGCTTTGGCTTTTGGGAAGAATCTACCTCCGTAACTGGTCATTATAGTTTGTTATTTACTTTTCATTTACTCTTCCATATTCTTAATTTGTCCAGAGTTGATATTGGATTATTTTTAGAGTTCATTAATACAAGACTATTTTTACTTTTAATTAATCTCTTTGATTATTGTTTATTATGTCTCTTTTTATTTTTCCTATTAATTTTGTGAAGTCAATATTTATGATGATGGAGTAGTTTCCCAACTTGATTGGGAGTTGATTAAGAGGAGAACCTTGAGTTGGAATACTCAAGAGTTCAATTGTAATTGGTTTATTGTTGGTTGGCTTGTTAGTCACTAACTCTAATCCTTCCCAAGGGAGAGGGTTAGGACTTGTGAATATAAGTTCACATTTAATTTGACTTTCCTTCATTCGTTGAGGGTTGACTAAATGAAAACAATGACTAATTATTAATTGATCTTAACAAAATTCCAACAAGGATAGAACATCCAATTAATCTACTCCCTGATAAAACACTATTTTATGGTTCATCTTGTGCTTAATTGAGTGGATTTTATCAACTCTTTACCCACTTATTCATACTATTTGCATGTTTTACGTTTTCCCTCCTAATTATGTGCTTTGATTGAAAACATGCTTCTTTAACCTTAATTTTATTAATATTAATTCTCCTTTTATACCATTAGATGCCTTGATATGTGTGTTAAGTGTTTTCAGAGATTACAAGGCAGGAATGGCTCAGAGGATGGAAAGGAAGCATGCAAAAGTGGAAGGAATACAAGAAGTTGGAGAAACTGCTAAGCTGTCCAGCCTGACCTCTTCGCACTCAAACTGCGATAACTTTAGCTACAGAGGTCCAAACGACATGGTTCTAGTTGCGTTGGAAAGCTAACGTCCGGAGCTTCGATTTGATATATAATTTGCCATAGCTGCCCCGAAGCCAGGTGACGCAAATGCGTGGGTCACGCGGACGCGTGACCTGGCAGGAGCGCAACCCGCACGGCCGCGTGGACGACGCGACCGCGTCACTCTTCCGCGACCTGTACGGACCAGAAAGCGCTGGAAGTGACTTCTGGGCTGTTTCTGACCCAGTTTTCGGCCCAGAGAACACAGATTACGGGTTATAAAGTGGGGGAATGTATCCATTCATAATAATGCTCTCATAATTCACTTCTCATGATTTAGATCTAGTTTGGAGAGAGGTTCTCTCTCTCCCTTTAGGATTTAGGTAGTGTTTTTAGAAATTAGGATTTATGACTTCTCTTAGCTTTCTACAGTGACTCTCGATCCAGGTTCAATATTCCTATTTTCTATTTAAATCTCTCTTTTATATTTTGATTACTCTGAAGCTTTTATTATGTTTGATTGATGTTGCCCAATTGGCTGTTGATGACATTTTTATTTAATGATATTTGAGGTATTTTAGTTTATGATTGTCCCTTTTTATTATTCCCAATATGAGGATATTGTTCTTCTAGTAGATTTAGTTTTTCCCCTTTTGGCTTTGGTTAAATAATTGGTGACTCTAGAGTTATCAAACTCATTGTTGATTGAAAATTGGAATTCATCCACTTAACTTACCTTCATAGTTAGAGGTTAACAAAGTGGGAGAAAAATCCAATTCTCATCACAATTGATAAGGATAACTAGGAAAGGACCTCCAGTTCTTATACCTTGCCAAAGGTTTATTTTACAGCTATTATTTTATTTTATTTTACTTATCATATAATATATTCGCACCTTACCTCCTAAACCCCAATTTACAACTCATAACCAATAATAAGAACATACCTCCCTGCAATTCCTTGAGAAGACGACCCGAGGTTTAATACTCGGTTATCAATTTTTAAAGGGGTTTGTTACTTGTGACAACCAAAACGTTTGTACGAAGGAATTTCTGTCGGTTTAGAGACTATATCTACAACGCGACTGTTTCTATGACATTCTTTACTGGCAAAAATCCTATCGTCAAAATGGCGCCGTTGCTGGGGAATTGCAAACGTGTGCCTTATTATTGGTTATTGTAAATATTTAAAAAAAAATTAAAATTTCTTCCTATCTTTTTTTTCAAAAATTATATCTCTTTCAAAATATTTTCTTTTTATTAATTTTTGTTTTTATTTTCTCTAACTACTATGAATTCTCACCCCTCTCGCTTTGAGTTTGGTTCTAACTTTGTTGAAGGAAATAGAAACCACAACAGGAATGTTCATCAAGGTCAGACCAATCAAGGATGGATGGAGCCAAGAGAATCTAATCAACCCTTTAGGCAACAACACCATCCAAGATATCATGGACAAAGACCAGGCTACAATGCATCCCAAGCTGATGGATATGGTGGACCACCTTGTAGCTACCAACAAGCCCCACCCTATACTCAGAGATCATCCTTTTAACACAACCTCAACCCACCACACTCACAAGCCCCTTTCCGCCATTCACCTCCATATGACCCTAACCCACATCCACCATACCAACCACCTTATGAACCAAATGAACCATACATAGATCCACCCCAAACCTCCATGGAGAAAGCACTTGCCGATCTAAACTCTACTATACAAGCTCTCTTCACCCAAATCTGACCACCAAATACCTTCAACAATCAACCCTCAAGCTCTAGTGCACTTCCTTGTCAACCACAGAATAATCTCTCCATCCCATCACCACCATCCATGGAAGAGCACCCACATCCATCAATCCAAGAGCAAGATGATCCCAATTATGCTATTGATATGGAACAGGAAAGAAGGAATCATCTTCGCGAATCCATACTTCATAAAGAGCTAGAGGAGGCCCTACGGGTAAGGGTAGGAGAGACCCTTGAAGATGAAAGAATAGTTGAAGGGAGTTGTCATAGAAAGAAAAACATCGAGGATGAGTACGATTTTATACTTAAATACCTGGACAAAGCAGCAATTATTTAAAAGGAAGAAGTGGTTACAGACTTAAGAGATGCTGTACCTCCATTGGAAAGTCCAGTCACAGAGCCTCCTTCCACGGTGTTTGATGTTGATGTTGAGAAGAGCGTACAACCTCCAAGGCAGATCATGGTTGAAGATTTTGTAGAGGTTGATCAAGAGGTAGAAGATGTCAAAGAAGAGCATAAGGGAGTGGAGCTTGAAATTACCTTGCCAAAGTTGTTGGAAACACCTCCCCCTAAGTTGCCATCATCCTTCACAACATTCAAGTGGGTAAAATTCATATCCCTTAGCTTTCTAATTCCACTTGAATATGGGCTACTGGAGACGGATGGTCATCTTAGAGCTCTCTGTGGCATTAAGAGTAAGAAGAAGATGGTCGGAGATAAGATTTATCCTGCAAGGTTCAACATGGTTGTGTGTTCAACATTTAAACGCAAAGGTTGGTGTAGAGCTCAACTGAATGGGTCTAGGAAGTTGTCTGGCTGCTTCAATGAGAATTCAGACTATTTGTCACCCGGTTGGAACAGTATTGCTCAACAAGAAGACGGGTGCAAAAGCAAGATTTGGGAACCCGGAATTCACTCTAGAAATCAACACTCTTGGGGCCTTGTCACTTGCTTTAACTTGCTTAAAGGCTTTCTGCGCCTTGTTTGGGACCCCGGAGGTTACTGGAGATACAAACATTGGTGGAGATTCCTAGATGAGTACAAGCATAAACCACCATAATAGGAAGCTCACCAAATGTCCAACTTAAGGACTTTAACTAAAAGTGCTAGGTGCGAGACAACCCACCATGGTATGATCGTTCATTTTGCAATTTTAATTTTATTTAGTTTGTTTGTTTTTTAAATTTATATTATTTTATTGAACCTGGAATCATGCATAGCATTCACATTAAGCATTGCATTCTGCATACTGCATAAAAAAAAAAACGAGCACGCGACACGACCGCATCAGCGACGCGTCCGCGTCGCAAGGAGAGAAGAGAATAATAAATTGAACAGAGAGTTACGCAGGAGCAGGGTTGGAGGCGCGCCATTACCACAAATTGACTCCACGCGACCGCGTCGCTGATGCGTCCGCGTCGCAGGGGAATACTGGCCTTCCACGCGATCGCGTGCCCCACGCGGCCGCGTGACCTGGATTTTGACGTCAAAGAGTGCATGGCCGAAAGTTGAGCTGGAGTTGGGCTGGACTCGTGCTGGAAGCCCAAGCCTCACCACGCGAACGCGGGCCCCACGCGTCCGCGTCATATTGGAAATAAGGCCACCCGCGCGATCGCGTCGACCACGCGACCGCGTCACCCTGGATTTTGGCAATACTGACGTTTTGAACAGAGAGTTGTGCGGCCGCGAGGCTGCACTCGCGCCACTAGCACAAATTGAGTCACGCGATCGCGTGCCCTACGCGTCCGCGTCACCTGACCTTCTTGCGCACCACGCGACTGTGTCACTCATGCGACCGCGTCACAAGCGGCGCACAGAATATCCAGATTAGCCAATTTTCTTATTCTTTCTTCTCTATTCCTTATTTTTTCTTCTCTTTTCTTATTTCTTTCTTCTTCCTTCCTTATTTTCCTTCACCTTCATTCATTGCATCTTAATTGTGTGCATATTTTTATTTTATTTTCTAAATTAATTATTTTTCTCTTGGTGTTAAAATTTTCTTATTTCACTGTTGCAATTTTCTCTTGAATTAATTTGGATGCTTCATAACTTGTTTTATTCTGATTGGGTAATATTATTTAAATCAATGCTAATTTTTTATATTACTGCTATTCCTTTTGCATTGACATGAACTTACATTGTCTTTCATTACCCACTCTCTTCCCTATGTTGCAAATTTTTTTGATCTGCCATGTACTTCTATTGTTTTCTCACTTGCATGTTGTAGCTACCATGTAATTGAGACCCTTATTATCAGGCATTAACACCCATATTTTATTTATTTTCTATCTTTATTTTTGGGTTACTTTTTCTTTTCCCTCTTCTTTCAGGATGGCCACCACAAAGGGAGAGGAAAAGCTTCTTAATGGGAGAGACAAACAAACCCACCTGCACAATTCTTAGAGAAAAGCAACAGTTGAAACAACCCATCCACCTACAAATCTCAGCATGCACCGAGGACGGTGCAACCTTTAAGTGTGGGGAGGTCGATACCAATCTCCGTGGGTTAGTACTTTCTTTTCAACACCAATAATCTTATTTTCTTTATTTGTTCATTGTTGCATCTGCATATTTGATTGCATATTTATTTGATTTTGTGCATTTAGTTACTACTTGGTTAAAATAATAAATCTCTTTTTAAGATCCTATTTTTGAAAAAATGTCACTAATTTAAATAAAAAAATTTTTTTTTTAATTTTTTTGTTAAACTTGTTTGGAAGTTGTATTTGGAACATGATTTTTGAGCTAAAGAACACACAACCTGTGAGATTTTGAGCTTATTTACATGGTTACATTATTTAACCATAAATTTTTATTCCTGTGTGTTTTCTTCTCTATGATTGTAATCTATATTTTGTTCCAACCTATATGTCCATTATTTAATGTATTTACATGTTTGCATATGATTGAGGCCATTACTTGTTTTAAGCTTACTTATCCCAAATAAGCCTACCCTTTAAATCACCCTTGTCAGCCACTTTGAGCCTTTTAATCCCCTCTTGTTCTGTATTTTACCACATCACTAGCCTTAAAGCAGAAAAACAATTAAATATCCCAATTGAATCTTTGGTTAGCTTAAG
Source organism: Arachis stenosperma (assembly GCF_014773155.1). Lineage (NCBI taxonomy): Eukaryota > Viridiplantae > Streptophyta > Magnoliopsida > Fabales > Fabaceae > Arachis > Arachis stenosperma. The sequence goes on from NC_080382.1 coordinate 80,960,436, forward strand.
ATAGGGATTGTGCATCAACTAAGTGTGGAAAAATTGTGGGAACTTGGGTTAATAAGGGAATGTGTCATGTTTATAACTTATTTGAATATTGGAAATTTGGGAACCTACTCATGAAAAACCAAAATAGAAAAATAATAGAAAATCCATGTGCATTGATAAGTTATGTTTATTTCTCCAAAATATATATATAAAATAAATAAGGGGACAAAATTACCCCAATGTTAAGTTAATGAAAAAAAATTAATGCACATGTAATAAATTAAAAAGAAAAGTTTGGTACATGAGTATAGAAATCATACAAAAGTGGGAATTATGGGTAGCTAGGTATGATTCTAAAGTTATATAGAGTGTATGTATGTTAGGTGAGAGCTTGGCTAGTCAAAGATTCAATTTATAGCTCACTTAGCCATATATATACCTTTACCTTTACCTTAGCCCCATTACAACCTTGAAAAAGACCTCATGATGTTTGCATTGGTACACTAAATTTTTGTTGATTGGTTAGATGAAGAACAAGGTTTAGAAAGCATGACTAGGGAAGAGTATAGTGATTTACCCTATACACTTGAGAGACTAGAGTGATATACATTACCAGTGAGGGTTCAGTGCTTAATTCTATGTTCCTTGCTTTCATGAGCTGTCTTCTTACAAGTTTAACTGATTTTTATTTTATGATTTGAATTAGTGAAATCTGATTTATGTTTGTCTTGAAGAACTTATTTATTTTTAACCAAGTAGGTAGAAACATTTTTTTTGCATGTAGTTGCATTCATGTAGATAGGTTGCATTTCATACATCCTACCGTTCCTTTTCATCTTTATAGTTTCTCTTGAGCTTAGCATGAGGACATGCTATTGTTTAAGTGTGGGGAGGTTGATAAACCACTATTTTATGGTTCATCTTGTGCTTAATTGAGTGGATTTTATCAACTCTTTACTCACTTATTCATACTATTTGCATGTTTTACATTTTCCCTCCTAATTATGTGCTTTGATTGAAAACATGCTTCTTTGACCTTAATTTTATTAATATTAATTCTCCTTTTATACCATTAGATGCCTTGATATGTGTGTTAAATGTTTTCAGAGATTACAAGGCAGGAATAGCTCAGAGGATGGAAAGGAAGCATGCAAAAGTGGAAAGAATAGAAGAAGTTGAAGAAACTACTAAGCTGTCCAGCCTGACCTCTTCGCACTCAAACAGTGATAACTTTAGCTACAGAGGTCCAAACGACGCAGTTCCAGTTGCGTTGGAAAGCTAACGTCCGGGGCTTCGATTTGATATATAATTTGCCATAGCTGCCCCGATGCCAGGCGACGCGAACGCGTGGGTCACGCGGACACGTGACCTGGCAGGAGCGCAACCCGCGCGGCCGCGTGGACGACGCGACCGCGTCACTCTTCCACGACCTGTACGGACCAGAAAGCACTGAAAGTGACTTCTGGGCTGTTTCTGACCCAGTTTTCGGCCCAGAGAACACAGATTAGGGGTTATAAAGTGGGAGAATGTATCCATTCATAATAATGCTCTCATAATTCACTTCTCATGATTTAGATCTAGTTTGGAGAGAGGTTCTCTCTCCCCCTTTAGGATTTAGGTAGTGTTTTTAGAAATTAGGATTTAGGACTTCTCTTAGCTTTCTAGAGTGACTCTCGATCCAGGTTCAATATTCCAATTTTCTATTTAAATCTCTCTTTTATATTATGATTACTCTGAAGCTTTTATTATGTTTGATTGATGTTGCCCAATTGGCTGTTGATGACATTTTTATTTAATGATATTTGAGGTATTTTAGTTTATGATTGTCCCTTTTTATTATTCCCAATCTGAGGATATTGTTATTCTAGTAGATTTAGTTTTTCCCCTTTTGGCTTTGGTTAAATAATTGGTGACTCTAGAGTTATCAAACTCATTGTTGATTGAAAATTGGAATTCATCCACTTAACTTACCTTCATAGTTAGAGGTTAACAAAGTGGGAGAAAAATCCAATTCTCATCACAGTTGATAAAGATAACTAGGAAAGGACCTCCAGTTCTTATACCTTGCCAAAGGTTTATTTTACAGCTATTATTTTATTTTATTTTACTTATCATATAATATATTCGCACCTTACCTCCTAAACCCCAATTTACAACTCATAACCAATAATAAGAACATACCTCCCTGCAATTCCTTGAGAAGACGACCCGAGGTTTAATACTCGGTTATCAATTTTTAAAGGGGTTTGTTACTTGTGACAACCAAAACGTTTGTACGAAGGGATTTCTGTCGGTTTAGAGACTATATCTACAACGCGACTGTTTTTATGACATTCTTTACTGGCAAAAATCCTAACGTCACTCCCGGTCAAGATTTTTTTTAAATCATATAAATTCTCTAATTTAATTTTCTGTTCATCAAACTCAAAACCCATTTGGAAAACCTCTGATTAATAAAATAGCACATTTTCCTGCAACTCGTTGGAAGACGACCTGGGACTCATACTCCCAGTATTTTATTACTAAAAATTGTGACAACTCTTTTCTAAATTGATAAGTGGATTTTCGCCGGTTAAGAAATGTACTTGCAATGCCATTTTTCTAATTTATTCTTAATCTGCCAATTTTCGCTTACGTCATGTATGTACTCTAATCGCTCAGGTGTTTAAGGTTCGATCTCTCAATTCTCTACTAACCTTGCTTTCTAAGGCTTGTTTTTCATCTAACAATCAACAAAAATTTAATGCACAAATACACATATCAAGAGGTCTTTCAAGGGATGTAATGGGGTTAGGGTCAAGGTAGGATTGTATTTGGCCAAGTGGACTAAAATCTGAATCCTTAATTAACTTAAACTTTCCACCTAACTTAGGACAATCCATGTAATTATAATATAAAGCCTAACTACTCATTAATTATGTTTTTCACATATTCATGCATCCGAATTTGAGTACAACTCATATGCATTGCTTTCACCATTTACTTTGGGGCATTTTGTCCCCTTTTATTATCTGCTCTTTTTCTTTTCTTTTTTCTATTTTTTTTTCTTTTTCTATTTTTCTTTTCTTAAATTTTTTTTTCAATTCATATGATTGAGGTATTGAATGCATGAACATATTCTCAACATTCTTTCACACTTTCATAACGATATATAACACCCAATTCTTAAACCAAATATTTCCAAACCCAATTTCCCCACACTTAAATCATAAGCACTCTCAGTAGTCTAAGCTAACCAAGGATTCAAATTAAGGACATTATTGTTTTCTGATTAGAGTTAATGATGTGCTAAAGTAAAGAATAAAAGAGGTAAAATAGGCTCAAATTGGTTTGCAAAGGATAAGAAAGGTTAAGGCCACATGGGTATATAAGCTTAGTGAAACAAGGCCTTAATCATATAAGTGCATGCATAAATCAAATAATGAAAATATAGAATTAAGCAAGACAAAGATCAAAATTATAGAGAGAAAAACACACATAAAAAAATAAAATATTGGTTGATAAAATGCAACCAATCAAATAAGCTCAAAATCTCACTGGTTTTATGTGTTCGAGCTCTAAACCACGTTCCAAAATAATATTTCTTCAAACAAGTTTCTCAAAAATTTTAATTCAAATTAGTGAAATGCTATAAAAGATTTTTTGAAAAAGAAAATATTACTTCAACCAAGTAGTGGTAAAATATGCACACAATGTAACAAACATGCAATCAAAGATGCAAATGCAACAACTAACTACAAAGAAGAGTAAGAATTAGTGTTGAAAAGGAAGTAGCTAACCACCGAAAGTCGGTATCGATCTTCCCACACTTAAAGAATGCACCGTCTTCTGTGCATGCAGAGACGTGCAAGTGGATGGCTGTGGTGGTTCCTCAGCTGGTGCTCTTTTTGTTCCTCTCCTTGCTGGTGGGTTGGAAGCAATTTTCTCCTTACCCTTCTTGGTGGCCATCCTAAAAAAGGAAAAAAGAAGAAAGGTGTATGAGTTCAAAGGGGTAGAGCAAGGAAGGAGACAGTACGAGTGATAATCTTGCTAAGGTAAAGGTAATGAGCTAAATACATGATCGCGACTACATGCAATTAGTCCATCAATGGTAATATAGCAAGTGCAGATTATGGCAATTAGATGTAAGATGTTCATTGGCATGCCGGTAAAGACATGAGTAGCATAGATCAAGTATCAATAACTAAAATGTATTATCACACGTAACAAACTGATAATCACATTTGTATTGACAATTATTTTCAATTAATAAAAAGGATTGTAAGGGTGTAGTGAAAGACAGGCATTAGAGTAGAGGAATGGAACAATTAAAAATGCAAAATGCCATACAGACTTTTCACAAACACTTAGTATGCATATTTAATATGATAAGGAAAGAATTAAAACTAAAAGCATGCAAGCAATCCAAAAATAATTAATAATAATTGTCAAACAATTCCTTAATAATCCACAAGCAATTATAGGAAAATAATCACCCAATTTAGATTTCTAACACCAATTAGAATAATGCAAAAAGAAATGAATAAAAAAAAGAAGAAAAAAGAAAATAGAAAGAAAGAACCTTGGGAAGAAGGTGAGAAAGAGAGGTAATGGAGAATGGGAGGTGAAGAAAATATGATAAGAAGAAGAAAAAAGTGAAGAAAGAAAAGAAAGAAGAAGAAAGAAGAGGGAAGGAAATTAGGATTTGGAAAGATAAGATAAGAAAACAGGGTTGCGCAGGGTTCTGGGCGTGTTGCGTGCACAACGCGTACGCGTGGGTTGCGCACTGAGGGGGGCGACGCGTAGGCGTCGGTCATGCGTACGTGTGATCGTGTTTGTGCTACTAGCACGAGGGCAACGTGGCACCCGCACAACCCTCTGTTCATTTTGGGATGTGTGCCAACATGTCATATGACGCGTGCACGTCAAGCACGCGCACGCGTGGGAGTGCTTAGTGTGAAAGTGATGCGCACACGTCCACGACGCATACACGTGATGTGATTTGTGCCTCGGGCACAGTGCTCGCACCAAGCCAGCCCAACTTTCGACCAATACACCTTTTACATCGATTTTTTAGGGCCACGCGTGCGCGTCATTGACGCGAATGCGTGAAGGGCCAAAATCTCAAATGTCGCGTACGCGTGGTCATGCTTGTGCGATTGGCACACTTCCTGCACATTTCCCACGCAACTTTCTGTTCAGTTTTTTTTATGCAGAATGCAGATGCTAATGCAAACATTATGAATGACGCTAATAAAATTAAAATAAAATAAACTAGGAATAAAAGGAACGATTATACCATGGTGGGTTGTCTCCCACCTAGCACTTTTAGTTAAAGTCCTTAAGTTGGACATATGGTGAGCTCCTTGTCATAGTGGCTTGTGCTTGAACTCGTCTTAAAACTTCCACCAATGCTTGGACTTCCAATAAGCTCTATCATTCTCAAGTAAATTTGCCAAGCCTTGAGGGAGTTCTTCGCAAGCTTTGAGCTCCCAATGTTGATCCTCATGTATGCCCGGATCCCAAATCTTGTATCTACACCCGTCTTGAAGTGGATCATCATTGTGCTAACCGGGTGGCAAGCAGTCTGAATTCTCTACGGAGTACCAAATTCTTCCTTTAGATCTAACCAAATTATCACCAGTTGAGCCCTTACATCTAGCTCTTGAAATATCAACCTCGATGAGCCTTGATTTGCAACTCCAACCACTAAACAGTCTCCTCTTACGCTTTATGCCACAAAGCTTCCTGAGTTGGCCATCCGTTTCAAGAATACCGTACTCAAGTGGGATAGGAAGATGAACAGAGATAAGTTTTATCCACTCAAGTGAAGGAGTAGACGGCAACCTAGGTGGAGAGGTCTCTAATGACCTTGACAAGGTATTTCCAACTCCCGACCAACCTTCCTGAAGGACTTCCAGTCCCACATTATTCTCGGATTCAATCGAAAAAGGATCTTCATATTCAGTGAGTTCATCACTAGGAGGACTTGATTCATGATCCTCATCACCAAGGGAACTTGCTTCTTGATCTTTCCCATCCAAGTCTTCATAGGGAACATGCCATGGAGGGTGTGCACTCGCCTCCTTGACATCAATCTCAATCTTCTTGGAGGAATACTCTACAATTCTGGATTTTCATGGAGGTTCAGCGTCTCTTAAGTCTTCAACCACTTCTTTCTCTTCAACTATTATGGCTTCCTCCACTTGTTCCAATACAAAGCCATAATAGTTGTAGTATAGTGGTGAGTATTCCCGCCTGTCACGCGGGTGACCCAGGTTCGATCCCCGGCAACGGTGCTATTTTGACGATCAGATTCTTGCTAGAAAAGAATTTCATAAAAGTAATTGCGTTGTAAGTATAGTTTCTAAACCAATGGAGAATCCTTTCGTGCAAAAGTTTTGGTTGCCACAAGTAAAAAACCCAGTAAAATTTATAAACCGAAGTATTCAAACCTCGGGTCATCTTCTCAAGGAATTACAGAGAGGTGTGTTTTATTATTGGTTATGGAAAATAGTATTTTTTGGGTTTTTGAAAGGTTGACCAAGAGAAATAAATTGCAGGAATTAATAAATCAATAGCTAAGAAAACTCTTGGCAAGGTATGAAAATTAGAAGTCCTATCCTAGTTATCCTTATCAATTATGATGAGAATTGCTCGTTGCTCCCACTTAGTCAACCTCTAACTATGAAGGTAAGTCAAGTGCATAAATCAATATGAATCCTCAAGTCCTAATCTATTCCCAAAGAAAGATTAGAGTTAGTGGAATTCAAGTCAATTAGCAACTTCTAATTATCAATCAACAAAAGAGTTTGATAACTCAAGAGTCTATAATTACTCAACCAAAGCCAAGAATATAGAAAGCTAAATAAAAATCATATATCTGAAACACCTCAAATTGCATTAAATAGAATATTCAAATCTAACATGAAGTGTTCATAAGCCAATTTGGCAACATAAGTCAAATACAAGTAAAAGCATTAGCATAAATAAAAGTAGAAGAGAAACATAAATTAAAGGAACATTGAACCTGGAATGAAGAGAAGTAGCCTAATCATAATAGAAATCCTAAATCCTAATCCTAATCCTAAATCCTAAGAGAGAGGAGAGAGTCTCTCTCTCTAAAACCTACATCTAAACCTAAAATTATGAATTATGAATGTTGTGTGAATTGTTGAATGAATGGATGCATTCCCCCACTTTATAACCTCTAATCTGTGTTTTTTGGGCTTGGATTTGGACCGAAAAAGGGTCCAGAAATCGCTGGGGGCGACTTCCTTAATTTACTGCACGTGGGGTCTGTCACGCGTTCGCGTGGGTCACGCATCCGCGTCATCTTGAGTTTTTCTCTTTCACGCGTCCGTCAGTCACGCGTCCACGCCAGTTGTGTTTCGCACTAGTCACGCGTCCGCGTCGTTCACGCGTTCGCGTCGCTACCAATTCTTCAAAAACTCTATTTTGTGTGTTCCTTCTATTTTTGCGTGTTTACTTTCTGTCCTCTAAGCCATTCCTGCCATATAAAGCCTGAAAATACTCAACACACAGATCACGGCATCGAATGGTAATAAAGGATAATTAAATTTAACATTTTTAAGGCATAGGAAATATATTTTCACATATATCATAAAATAAAGAAGGAATTGTAAAACCATGAAATTCATATGAATAAGTGGGTGAAAAATTGATAAAATCACTCAATTGAGCACAAGATAAATCACAAAATAGTGGTTTATCACTGAGCCGTTTCTCAGTCACCATTGGTGGAACCCCTACCTTCTTGGTAAGCGCTATCGTTTCTAAAAACTTTCAAATCAGTTTTCTGTCATAGCCTGTTAGAGTAACTGAGATAATGGTAACATAGGGTCGAGTTCTGGTTCTTGCGTGCTGGGTTTAGTAGTCGTGCACGCGACATCGAGCTGCCGCATCATCAACAGAGTCCCCGCTATTTTGTTTTCTAGGCTATTTGTAAATTTGGTAAGCTATTTACTGTTCCGAATTCTTTTAGTCGTTGTTCTGTTATGTGTTCCTAAGGTCCTTGCAACATTAATTCTTTAGGTTTGAGTTTCAGTTCTTACATTCCGTGTTTAGAGTTGCTGTAGTTGCGGCTGCCGCGGATTGCGCGCTAAGAGAAAAAGGTTTTCGTGATGCGTTTGGGTTACGGGTTTGCTTATCGAGGTAAGGGCTTTTTCAAAGAACTCAATTTTATAGTTTGAAATTGTTATAAGTGGATATTAATGTGATAAATGTGCTTTTAGTGATTGTATAAGTCTTATGTATTATTGGGTTGTTTTAAGATGAACATGATTGTTGTTTGATTGGATTGTGGTTTGGTTTGGTTAAATGGATGGTTGCTGCGTTATTTCTTTAAAGTTTTGGAAACGAGTTTGGTTCATTGAAAATGAATTAAGTTTGAATCTATTTTCTTGAAATATGAGAATGATCTGAATCTTTGAAATTTGTCTGATTTTAAACTAATTTGGTTTTGAACACGTGGAAGGGGTTGCAGAATGGTTTGGTTGGGACACGAAAAGGGTGGCAAAGTCCAAGTTTTAGGGAAGATGCTGCCAAATTTTTATGAGCTTTAAGATATTATTTTCAAATGTGATTTAGAAAAGGATTGGATTTGAGGGGTTCTATTATTTGGTTCTTGATTTATTAAGAAATAGATGTTTTGAGGTTAATCTATTTAAGGAAAGTTTATGTTTTAAGATTGATTTAAATATGAGAGGATCTATGTTTGAACTTCGATTAAAGAAGTGCCTTTGGAGGTGTTTTAGTGGAGTTTAAAAGAAATTGAACTTTGATTAATTAAATTCGTTTTACTTTTGAAGTATTCTTTAAATTCTGGTTTAGCAAGACTAAACAATTTCGAGCCTTTGAGAATGATTCTGATCTAAGAGTGAAATGGAAATTGGTTTTTGGGCTTAAATAATTTTGGCTTTGAAATTGGTTCGGAACTTTTAGCTTACATGCCTTGGTTTTGGTTTTAAATCTCCATTTTAATTGATTTCAATTTAAGTAACTATGATTCCAAGGATTTCAAAAGAATTTAAGAGATGAGGTAAGTTATCCTTCCCTAGAGTCTTGAGTCTTTGCCAAGGTTGTTAATTAATAACTCTGATTTAAAATAGTTAAATGAATGATTTGAAAGTGAAGGTTTTGAGTCTTTTCAAAGAGAATTCCCATTTGATATGATATTTGAAAGTCTTTTGGAAGTTTTGAGAAAACGTTACATAAAGTGACTCCGTTTTAAAAAGGAATTGGTTTTGAAGAAAAAGTTGCTTGGGGATTGAAATAGCTTGAGATATGAGAAGGATTTTGAAATTGAGTCAAAGATGAATTTGATCATTGTTCTCAAAGAAAAGTGATTTGAGGAAAAGTGTTATATGGCATGAATGAAGATTTGATTTGAGATGGATTGTGAATGAAGTGCGGAAATGATTATGAATGGTTATGAATGAATTGGAATGATAATGAAAATAAGTTTGAATTTGATTGTGATATGCCTCCGGGTAAGATGCAGTGGTGTTATCCACTTGCTCTGGGTAAGAAGCGAGAATACCGGGTACAATGCAATGGTGCTTTCCACTTGCTCCAATTGAGAGTTCGAACCTCTGGGTAAGATGCAAGGGTGGAATTCTATCGCCGTTTGCCCCAAATTGACAACTGTAATACCACCTGGGTAAGAGGAAGGGTGAAACCTTTTTATTGCTTTTCTTTTTCTTTCTTTTTCTTTTTCTATTTTTTTCCTTTTTTATTTTTCTTTTTATTTTTCTTTTCTTGATCTCATTTTTTTCAACTAAAATATATACAAGAACATCAATGCACATGGTTTAACATTTTTTTTTTGGTGACTCACATGGTTTAACATTTAATGCATGAGTATGTACCCAATTCTCAAGATCTCAACAAAAATATAAAATACTTTTATCCCAACCAATGTTCCCAAATTTTCCCACACTTGAATGATACACACCCTCACCAGCCTAAGCTAATTGATGAGCGGATAATTTATACGCTTTTTGGCATTGTTTTTAGTATGCTTTTAGTATGTTTTAGTTAGTTTTTAATATATTTTTATTAGTTTTTATTTAAAATTTACTTTTCTGGACTTTACTATGAGTTTGCGTGTTTTTCTGTGATTTCAGGTATTTTCTGGCTGAAATTGAGGGACCTGAGCAAAAATCTGATTCAGAGGCTGAAAAGGGCTGCAGATGCTGTTGGATTATGACCTCCCTGCACTCGAAGTAATTTTTTTGGAGCTACAGAAGCCCAATTGGTGCGCTCTCAACTGCATTAAAAAGTAGACATTTAGGGCTTTCCAGCAATATATAATAGTCCATACTTTGCCCGAGATTTGATGGCCCAAATAGGCATTCCAAGTCAGCTTCAGAATTCCCGGCGTTAAACGCCGGAACTGGCACAAAAGTGGGAGTTAAACGCCCAAACTGGCACAAAAGCTGGCGTTTAACTCCAAGAAAAGTCTCTACACATGGAAGCTTCAATGCTCAGCCCAAGCACACATCAAGTGGGCCCGGAAGTGGATTTTTACGTCATTTACTCATTTCTGTAAACCCTAGGCTACTAGTTCTCTATAAATAGGACCTTTTGCTATTGTATTTGGGGGAATCTTTGAATCTTCGGATCATCTTTTGATCATGTTTTTATGATTGAACCCTCTTTGGGAGGCTGGCCATTCGGCCATGCCTAGACCTTGTTCTTATGTATTTTCAACGGTAGAGTTTCTACACACCATAGATTAAGGTGTGGAGCTCTGCTGTACCTCGAGTATTAATGCAATTACTATTGTTCTTCTATTCAATTCAGCTTATTCTTGTTCTAAGATATCACTTGTTCCTCAACTTGATGAATGTGATGATCCGTGACACTCATCATCGTTCTCACCTATGAACGTGTGCCTGACAACCAGCTCCGTTCTACCTTAGATTGAGTGGATATCTCTTGGATTCCTTAATCAGAATCTTCGTGGTATAAGCTAGAATCCATTGGCGGCCATTCTTGAGAATCCGGAAGGTCTAAACCTTGTCTGTGGTATTCTGAGTAGGATTCCGGGATTGAATGACTGTGACGAGCTTCAAACTCGCGATTGTGGGGCGTTAGTGATAGACGCAAAAGAATCACTGGATTCTATTCTGACATGATCGAGAACCGACAGATGAATAGCGGTGCTGTGACAGAGCGCGTTGAACATTTTCACTGAGAGGACGGGACTGTAGCCATTGACAACGGTGATGCCCAACATACATCTTGCCATGGAAAGGAGTGAGAAGGATTGGATGAAGACAGTAGAAAAGCAGAGACACGGAAGGGACAAAGCATCTCCATACGCTTATCTGAAATTCTCACCAATGAATTACATAAGTATCTCTATCTTTATTTTATGTTTTATTTATCTTTTAATCATTAATCCTCCATAACCATTTGAATCCGCCTGACTGAGATTTACAAGATGACCATAGCTTGCTTCATACCAACAATCTCCGTGTGATCGACCCTTACTCACGTAAGGTTTATTACTTGGACGACCCAGTGCACTTGTTGGTTAGTTGTGCCAAGTTGTGATAAAGAGTTGAGATTGCAATTGAGCATACCATGTTGATGGCGCCATTGATGATCACAATTTCGTGCACCAAGTTTTTGGTGCCATTGCCGGGGATTGTTTGAGTTTGGACAACTGACGGTTCATCTTGTTGCTTAGATTAGGTAATTTTATTTTATGTTTAAGCTTTTTACTTTTCAAAAATTTTTCAAAAATACAAAAAAATATCTCTATTTTGTTCTTCAGAGTTTTTAAGAATGGATTCTAGAGTTTCATGATGATTTGTTGAAGTATGGCTGGCTGTGAAGCCATGTCTAATCTTTTGGACCGAGGTTTCAACTTATCACCACAAGAGCTTGTTGATTTCAATCAATTTTGCTGTTGTGAGCAATGATCTGCTAAAGCTTCGCTGGCTGTGAAGCCATGTCTAATTCCTGGACCGAAGTCTTAGACTAACATTGCAATGATTCCTGGAATTCTCATTAAGAATTTTGAACCCTTGTTTTTCTTTTCCACTCAATTTTCGAAAAAGCACAAAAAAATTTATAAAATCTTAAAATCAAAAATTATTTTATGTTTCTTGTTTGAGTCTAGTGTCTAATTTTAAGTTTGGTGTCAATTGCATGTCTTTATTCTTCTAATTTTCGAAAATTACATGCATTATGTTCTTCATTGATCTTCAAGTTGTTCTTGATGATTTCCTTGCTCTGATCTTTAAATTCTCTTGTCTTGAGTGTTTTGTTATTTCTCATATGCATTCTCAATTTGTTAGTGTCAATAGTATACAAACTTCTAAGTTTGGTATCTTGCATGCATTGTTTATTTGATCTTAGTTTCATTTTGATTATTCTCATCATTAAAAATTCAAAAAAAAATTTAATTTGTGTCTATTCAAGTCAATAATACAGAGAATTAAAGATTCAAAACATGCAGCAGAGGAATTACACAGAAAAAGCTGGGCGTTCAAAACGCCCAGTTAATAAGGAAAACTGGCGTTTAAATGCCAGCCAGGGTACCTGGCTAGGCGTTTAATGCCCAAAAAGGTAGCATTTTGGGCGTTAAACGCCAGAAAGTGAAGTTAGGCACCACCCAGTCCGACTCCAGTGACTCCTGGGTGTCTGAAACTCCGTCTGATCGCACCTGTTTCTGTTCTAATCACTCTGCATGATCAAAATACACATAAAACAAAAGAAAAATAGTTGAAACTCAAACAAAACTAATTAAAACAAAGAAAAAATCAAACTTAAGGATACAAAACATCGGGTTGCCTTCTGACAAGCGCTTTTTTACTGTCACTAGCTTGATGGTTAGTTTTGCTTAGTCAGCAGATGGGTGGACCTTTGGCGATCAATCTCGGCTCCAAGATAGTGCTTCAACCTCTAGCCATTTACTGTAAATCTTCTATCAGAATTCTCTTCCTGAATTTTCACATGGCCATACGGTGATGGTTTAGTTACCACAAAACGGTCCTGACCACTGGGATTTCAGCTTTTCGGGGAAGAGTTTGGGCCTTGAATTGAACAATAGCACCCTTTGACCTAGCTCAAAAACTCTTATGGCAATCTTCTTGTCATGCCATATCTTGGTTCTCTCTTTATAGAGCTTGGCATTCTCACAGGCAGAATATCTGAATTCATCAAGCTCATTTAGTTGAAGCATCCGCTTTATTCCTGTAGCCTTGGCATCAAAGTTCAAAAACTTTATTGCCTAATATGCTCTATGCTCTAACTCAACTAGCAAGTGAAAGGATTTACCATAGACCAACTAATAAGATTCCTAGACTAATCCTTTCTTGAGGTACTGACGGTCTTCTCAAGAATCCTCTGGAGTTCTCTATTAGAGACCTCGATCTGTCCACTTGACTGAGGGTGATAGGGGGTTGCTGACAAGTGGATAAATGTCGGTCAAGAATTACCAAAAAGTTTTCTTCTAAATCAAGTCGCATAGTATAGTCTCAAACGACGATATTTCTGCTGATCAAAGTTAAAATGTGTGTCACAAAAAAAATCAATAACCGGGAGTAGAATCTCGGGTCGTTTTTCCTAGGAGTTGACACAATATGTAAATTATTGGTTAGGATTTCTTGGAGATTTTCGAAGTTGAGAACAAGAGAAATAAATAACTAGAAATTAGAGCAATAGATAACTAGCAAGAGTTGATAATTAATCAATATAAAAGGTCTTGGTTAGTGGTGAAAGTCGTAATTTCTATTCTCATTGTCTTTCTTAAGTGTGATGGTAAAAGCTCATTGATCTCACTTAGTTATCTCCTAACAATTGAAGGAAAGTCAAGTTAACACAATTAACTTTCGCTCACAAGTCCTAGTCACTTCATAGAGAAGAACTAGAGTTGGTGAGTTTCAATCTAATTAGCAATCTTCAATTACCAGTCAACATTTGAATATGACAATTCAAGTGGCTCCAATTACTCAACCCCAAACCAAGCAAGGAAATCTACTCCATGATCATGGGTGACATTTTCTCAAATACTTGGTGAGCAAAGATAAAAGACATGATAAAAACTTGGAAAATAATCCAACTCAAATTACCACTAACAATAATAAAGAATAACAGAACAAGCAACAACAATGGGTATGGAAATAACTCAATGCATCAACAAAATTCAAGAGTAACAAGATCCAAACGTGAATTCAAGATAACAAAATTGAAAAGAGTACTAAGGGAATTAAAGAAAAAAAAACTAAAAGAAAAATACTAGAAATGAAGGTAGCAGCAGTTTCTCTAAAGATCCAATTGAAAATAAATTGAGAAAACCAAAAACATTGGAGAGAAGTAGGAGTTTCTCTCACTAGAATTCAAAACTCAAAAACTAAGCTAAAGTTTAAGTGTATCTATCCCACCTCTATTCCCTGCGTATTGTCTTCATTTTTGGGATTGAAACTAGGCCAAAATCAGCTCAGAAATCGACCCCAGCGTATTCCCTTTATTGCAGCACGTGACGCGCCACGCGTACGTATCGCTTGGACTTTGCACAAGGTCTCGCATACACATCAGTCACATGTATGCGTGAATGGTTGATGCTCCTGGTCATGCGTACGCATCAATCACGCATACGCGTCACTTGGAAGATGCCTTGATCACCCGTACGCTTTAGCCATGCACGCGCATTGGTTCCAGCTTCTCAAATCTTCAAATTCTTGTGTTCCTTCCACTTTAGCATGCTTCCTCTTCATTCTCTATGCCATTCCTGCTCTATAAATCCTATAATCACTTAACGCACATATCACAGCATCGAATGATAATAAAAAAGAATTAAAAATTAGCAATTTTAAGGCCTAGGAATCATATTTTCAATCATAGCACAAAATTTGGAAAGAAACTTAAAAACATGCAATTCACATGAATAAGTGTGAGGATAGTTGACAAAATCCACATGATTCGATACAAATTAAGTCATAAAATAGTGGTTCATCAGTTGCCACTTTATGACGGACTCCATATCTCTGTAGAAGTGAGTCCAACTGTCTGTTGCAGAAGTGACTTCCTCCATCACTAATAAGTGTCCTTGGGACAACAAACCGGCTGAAAATATATCTCTGAAGAAAGATCATCATCACTTTGGCATCATTGGTGGGTAAAGTCACAGCTTCCACCCACTTGGACACATAATCAACTGCCACTAAGATATAAGTGTTGGAGTATGAGGGTGGAAAAGGTCCATTGAAGTCAATACTCCACACATCAAACAACTCAATCTCAAGAATCTCCTACTGTGGCATGTCATGGTTGGCAGGAAGATTCTTATCTCTTTGACATTTGCACAGTTCTTTACAAATGATCTTGAGTCCCGGAAGAGAGTCGGCCAGTAGAAACCGCTCTGAAGGACCATTGTAGCTGTCCTTTCACCACCAAAGTGGCCTCCATAATCAGAACAATGACAATGCCAAAGAATATGCTGTATTTTCTCATCTGAGACACACCTCCAGATTATACCATCTGAGCATCGTTTAAAAAGATAAGGTACCTCCCAAAAGTAGAACTTTGCATCAGTCAGTAGCTTCTTAACTTGTTGTTTACTGTACTCCTTGGGGATGAACCTCATGGCTTTGTAATTTGCAATGTCTACAAACCATGGAGCCTACTGAATGACAAAACATTGCTCATTCGAGAACGTCTAAATCACAACAGTGGGTGATTGCATGCCTTCTTAAGGTTCAATTCTGGGAAGGTGGTCAGCCACTTGATTTTTTGACCCCATTCTGTCCTTGATCTCAATGTCAAACTCTTGAAGGAGCAGCACCTATCTGATTAATCTTGGTTTAGAATCCTATTTGATTTGAAGGTACTTTAAAGTAACATGATCAGTATAAACAATAACCTTAGAACCAATTAAATAGGACCTTAAATATTAAACTAATGACTAGTAATGGTAAAACAGTCTTTTTAGTGCAAAAATCCACTTCTGGATCCCACTTGGTGAGTGTTTGGGCTGAGATTTGATAAGATCCACGTGCTATAAGCTCTCTAGGGTGTGAAACACTAGCTAAGGGGTCCTCTCTGGGCGTTTGGATGCTGGGTTCTGCTCCTTGGGCGCTGGACACCTAGAAGGGGCAAAAGGCTGGCGTTGGATGCCAGTTTTAGACCTTTTAATCTGAAGCAATTTATGAACTATTATACATTTCTGGAAAGCTCTAGAAGTCTGCTTTCCATATCCTTTGAGAACACTCCATTTGGACTTCTGTTGCTCCAAAAAAGCTCTTCCGAGTGCAAGGAGGTCAGATCCGGACAACATCTGCAGTGCTTTCTCTCTTTCTGAAATAGACTTTTGCTCCAGCTCATCAATTTTAGCTAGAAAATACTTGAAATTGTACAAAAACACACAAACTCATAGTAGAATTAAAAAATGTGAATTTAACACTAAAACTGATAAAAACTTAATAAAAACTAAACAAAACATACTAAAAACTACATGAAAAAAATGCCAAAAGCGTATAAAATATCCACTCATCACAACACCAAACTTAAACTGTTGCTTGTCTCCAAGCAACTAAAAAATAGTAGGATAAAAAGAAGGTTAAGATACAATAATGTTCAGAGTTTTCAATGAAGCTCAGTTTCAATTAGATGAGCGGGACTTAGTAGCTTTTTGCTTCTGAATAGTTTTAGCATCTCACTCTCCATTGAAACTCAGAGATATTGGTCTCTTTAGGAACTTAAAATCCAGATGATATTATTGACTCTCCTAGTTAAGTTCTTATTTATTCTTGAACACAGCTTTCAGAGTCTTGGCCATGACCCTAAGCACTTTGTTTTCCAATATTACAACCGGATACATAAATGCCACAGACACTTTAACTAGGTGAACCCTTTTGGAGTGTGATTCAGCGTTGCTAGAATCCGCAGATAAAGGTGTCCAGAGTTCTTAAGCACACTCGTTTTGCTTTGGATCACAACATTAACCGCTCAGTCTCAAGCATTTCACTTGACACCTTTACGCCACAAGCACATGGTTAGGGACAGCTTGGTTGAGCAGCTTAGGCTAGGATTTTGTTCCCTTTAGGCCCTCCTATCCATTGATGCTCAAAGCCTTGGATCCTTTTACCCTTGCCTTTTGGTTTAAAAGGTTACTGGCTTTTTCAATCTGCCCTCCTTTTCTTGCATTTTTTGGCAGTAATGGATTTTTCTCTTTATTTATTTATTTATTTTTCACCATTTTTCTTTCTTCTTCGAATGCATATATTGTTTTTTTTTTATTTTCCAACATGCTTTTTCTTTTGCTTTTTACTGCATTTTCTTGCTTCAAGAATCAATTTTTGGATTTTTCAGATTATTGGTGCACGAAAATTACAATCACAATTTTACAATTCCACACAACTAACCAGCAAGTGCACTGGGTCGTCTAAGTAATACCTTACGTGAGTAAGGGTCGATCCCACAGAGATTGTCAGCTTGAAGCAAGCTATGGTTATCTTGTAACTCTTAGTCAGTATATCAATAATGGTTCTTAGTTTTTATTGCGAAAAATGAAAGAACATGAAATAAATATTTGTTAGGCAGTAATAGAGAATGGGTTGGAGTTTTGGAGATGCTCTGTCTTCTGAATCTCTGCTTTCCTATTGTCTTCTTCTTCACGCACGCAAGGCTCCTTCCATGGCAAGTTGTATGTTGGTGGATCACCATTGTCAATGGCTACCATCCGTCCATTCAGTGAAAAAGGTATATATACATGGCTAATCATCTGTCGGTTCTCACTTGTGCTGGAATAGGATCCAGTGATCCGTTTGCGTCTGTCACTATGCCCAACATTCGTGAGTTTGAAGCTCTTCACAATCATCCCATCCCAGATCCTACTCGGAATACCACAGACAAGGTTTAGACTTTTCGGATCTCAAGAATGCTGCTAATTGATTCTAGCTTATACCACGAAGACTCTGGTCTCACGAATTGAATGATATGTTGTTAGGAGAGGCAGTCAAACTCGTGAATCAGAAACCCAAGAGATAAACACTCAATCTAAGGTAGAACGGAAGTGGTTGTTAGGCACACGTTCATAAGTTGAAAATGGTGATGAGTGTCACAGATCATCACATTCATCATGTTTAAGTGCGAGTGAATATCTTAGCATAGAACAAGCGTGATTGAATAGAAAACAGAAATAATTGCATTAATCCATCGAGACACAGCAGAGCTCGTTACCCCTAACCATGGGGTTTAGAGACTCATGCCATAGAACATACAAATTCCGATGTAAAATGTCATGAGGTACAAAATAAATCTCTAAAAGTAGCTTTTATACTAAACTAGTAACCAAGGTTTACAGAAAATGAGTAAACTAAGATAGATAGTGCAGAAATCCACTTCCGAGACCCACTTGGTGTGTGTTTGGGCTGAGCAATGAAGCTTTCATGTGTAGAGGCTATTCTTGGTATTTAACTCCAGCTTTTGTGCCAGTTTGGGCGTTTAACTTCAGCTTGTATCCTATTTCTGGCGTTTAACGCCAGAATAGGGTAGAACGTTGGCGTTAAACGCTAGTTTGCGTCATCACAACTCGGGCAAAGTATGGACTATTATATATTGCTGGAAAGCCCAGGAAGTCTACCTTCCAACACAATTGAGAGCGCGCCAATTGGGCTTCTATAGCTCCAGAGAATCCATTTCGAGTGTAGGGAGGTCAGAATCCAACAGCATATACAGTCCTTTTTCAGCCTCTGAATCAGTTTTTTCTCATGTCCCTCAATTTCATCCAGAAAATACCTGAAATTACAGAAAAACACACAAACTCATAGTAAAGTCCAGAAATGTGATTTTTTCATAAAAACTAATAAAAATATACTAAAAAGTAGCTAGATCCTATTAAAAACTATATGAAAATACCTCCAAAAAGCGTATAAAATATCCGCTCATCACAACACCAAACTTAAACTATTCCTTGTCCTCAAGCAACTAGATAAATAAAATAGGATAGAAAGAAAATCAAGAGGCAATAACATCTCAGAGTTTTATATGAAGCTCAAATTCTCATTAGATGAGCGGGGCTAGTAGCTTTTTGGTTTCTGAACAGTTTTGGCATCTCAATTTATCATTTAAAGTTCAAAATGATTGGCATCTATAGGAACTCAGAATTCAGATACGGTTATTGATTCTCCTAGTTTAGTATGTTGATTCTTGAACACAGCTACTTTATGAGTGTTGGCCGTGGCCATAAGCACTTTATTTTCCAGTATTACCACCGGATACCTAAATGCCACAGACACAGAAGTGGGTGAACCTTTTCAAATTGTGACTCAGCTTTGCTAAAGTCCCCAGTTAGAGGTGTCCAGAGTTCTTAAGTACACTCTTTTACTTTGGATCACGACTTTAACCACTCAGTCTCAAGCTGTACACTTGGACCTTCATGACACAAGCACATGGTTAGGGACAGCTTGATTTAGCCCCTTAGGCCAAGATTTTATTCCTTTAGGCCCTCCTATCCATTAATGCTCAAAGCCTTGGACCCTTTTTACCCTTGCCTTTTGGTTTAAAGGGCTATTGGCTTTTTCTTTTTCTTTCTCTTTTTTTTCTGCTTTTTCTTACTTCAAGAATCAATTTCATGATTTTTCTGATCATCAATAACATTTTTCTTTGTTCATTATTCTTTCAAGAGCCAACAATTTTAACATTCATAAACTTCACTATCAAAATTATGCACTGTTCAGGCATTCATTCAGAAAACAAAAAGTATTGCCACCACATATAAATAATTTAAATTTTTCTTATTAAGAACTCGAAAAACAAAATTGCCTCCTTATTCTAAAAAATCTGCCATTTTATTCATTTTTAATGATGATAAGAAAAATAAATTATAGCTTACTTGGAGATGATAAACATAAAAATAAAATTAAAAATAAAAATACTAAATACTACTATTCATGTGACTCCTAAGGTAGATCTCTAATAGCAGAAGTTATCACAGAGTTAAGATTAGGACTCAACAACCTTTATTTGGGAGATGAATGCTCCTTCAATCTGTGGGGTGTCTGGTGCTTCAAGAGACAGCTTCTGGCGCTTCAGCTCCTATAGCTCACGCCCTTGCTTCTCTTGTTCCTTAAGTAGTTTGCAAAGCATGCTATTTTGATTCTGCTGTTTTTCCTTAAGCTGATCCATAACTTCTTGCAGCTTGGTAACAGATGCTTCTAGGCGGGTCCAGTAGTCAATCTAAGAGATTTCTGGGAGGAACTCCTGTGCCCTCCTTTTGATGGAGTTATCTTGCACTTGTTGTCCCTCCATTGAATTTTTTGTGATTGGGTGGTCGACTGAAATATACTCATCTACTCCCATCTTTACCCCAGCATCTTTACATAGCAGAAAAATCAAGCTTGGGTAGGCCAATTTGGCTTCAGTAGAGTTCTTGTTTGCAATTGTGTAAAGCTCACAAGAAATCAGATGATGAACCTCCACTTCGTTTCCCAGCATAATGCAATGGACCATCATTGCTCTTTTGACAGCGACCTCATAGGGGTTGCTGGTGGGCAGTATGGAACGCCCAATAAAATCCAGCCAGCTTCTAGCAACTGGTTTGAGATCCCCTCTCTTGAGTTGATTTGGGACACCCTTTGTATTGGTTATCCACTTGGCTCCAGGGATGCATATGTCCTCTAGAACTTGGTCCAAGCACCTATCTACTCTCACCATTCTCATATTAAAGGATTCTGGATCATCTTGTAGTTGAGGCAGCTTGAAGACCTCTCTTATTCTGTCCAGGTTGAAGTAAATAATCTTCCCTCTGACCATAATTCGAAAGGTATAGAAGGGGGTTCCAGTTATTCTCTGCTTATCTGTTTGCCACAGATTTGAGTAGAATTCCTGAACCATGTTTTTACCCACCTTTGTCTCAGGATTAGCAAGAATTTACCAGCCCCTATTTCGAATCTGCTCTTGGATCTCCGGATATTCGTCTTCTTTCAGATCGAATCTAACTTCCGGGATCACTGACCTTAGATCCATTATTTTGTGGTAATGGTCTGCATGTTCTTTGGTTGAGAATCTCTCTTGATTCCAAAGTGGTTTTGGAATATTCTCTTTCTTGCCTCTTGTGGTGGTTTATTCTCCCTTAGGAGCCATAATCTTAGTGAGTCTTAGCTCGGTGATCACGAAAAGCACACCAAACTTAGAGGTTTGCTTGTCCTCAAGCAAAAGAAAAGAAAAGAGATGAATAGGAGGAGAGACAAATTCGAATGGTGGAGGATACGGGGTGGCCGAATGTGAATTTAAAAGGGAGGGGGTGGGTTCGAAAATTTTTGAAAAAGATATGATAGAAGATATGATTTGTAAAAAGATAACTATGATGTGCAAAATATGTAATTTTAAAATTGAAAAGATAAGAGAGAGATTTGAAAAAGATAAATCTAACTTTGAAAAGATAATATGATGGTTTGAAAAAGATTTGAAAAGAATTTAAAAAGATAGAGGAGTTTTGAAAAAGATTGGAAAAGAAATTAAAAAGATATATGAGTTTTGAAAAAGATTTTAAAAGGAGTTGAAGAAGAATGAAGAAAGATTTTTTTGGATAAATTTTTTTTTTTGAAATTGAAATTGAAAGATGAGAGTTTGTAACATGTTCATGCAAGAAATTATGGTTGGAAACATGAAAATTTGAAAAAAAATTGAATTGGAAATAAACTTCCTCCCCTCCATACTCCTGGCGTTAAACGCCCAGAATGGCATACATTCTAGCGTTTAACACCCAATTGTTGCTTGTTTTGGGCGTTTAATGCCCAGCCAGGTACCCTGGCTGGGCGTTAAATGCCAGAAAGCCTTTGTCACTGGGCATTTTTCTAAATGCCCAGGATGCTGCAGTTCTGTCGTTAAACGCACAGAATGGTACCTATTCTGGCGTTTAACTCCTAAAAATGCCTTTTACTGGCGTTTTCATGCCAGTGAGCTCCTTTTCTCTGCTTTCTGTTCTGAATCCTTCTATAACTCTGTGAACTCCTAAAATTGAAGATAAATTTATATCAAACTCCTATAATTATTATTTAAAGTACACATACACTTAGCCAATGACTGGGTTGCCTCCCAGCAAGCGCTTCTTTATTGTCTTTAGCTGGACCTTACTGAGCATTATTCTAGTCTCAGTTTTGAGCATTCATGCTCAATAATGCTTTCAAGATAGTGCTTGACTCTTTGTCCATTAACAATGAATCTTTTGTCAGAGTCAATATCCTGAAGCTCCACATATCCATACGGTGACACACTTGTAATCACATACGGTCCCCTCCATCGGGATTTTAATTTCCCAGGGAATAATCTGAGCCTAGAGTTAAATAGCAGAACTTTTTGTCCTGGTTCAAAGACTCTGCGTGATAGTTTCTTGTCATGCAACCTTTTTGCTTTCTCCTTGTAAAATTTTGCATTTTCGAAAGCATTGAGTCTAAACTCATCTAGCTCATTCAACTGGAGCAATCTTTTCTCTCCAACAAAAAATTGGCATCAAGATTTAGGAATCTGGTTGCCCAGTAGGCTTTATGTTCTAGTTCCACAGGAAGGTGACAGGCCTTCCCATACACAAGCTGGTATGGAGAAGTTCCTATAGGGGTCTTGAATGCTATTTTGTATACTCATAAAGCATCATCTAAGCTCCTTGCCCTATCCTTTCTACGGGCAATTATAGTCCGTTCCAGGATTCTTTTTAGTTATCTATTAGAGACTTCAGCTTGCCCATTTATCTGTGGATGATATGGAGTTGCCACCTTGTGGCTAATTCCGTATCTGACCATAGTAGAGTAAAGTTGTTTATTGCAGAAATGAGTGCCTCCATCACTGATTAGTGCTCTAGGGACACCAAATCTGCTAAAGATATATTTCTAGAGGAACTTCAGCACTGTCTTAGTATCATTAGTGGGTGTTGCAATTGCCTCTACCCATTTAGATACATAGTCTACAGCCACCAGAATATAAGTGTTTGAGTATGATGGCGGGAAAGGCCCCATGAAGTCAATACCCCATACGTCAAACAACTTAATCTCTAAGATCCCTTGTTGAGGCATTGCATAACCTTGAGGTAGAATACCAGCTCTCTGGCAACTGTCACAGTTACGTACAAACTCTCGGGAGTCTCTATAGAGGGTAGGCCAGTAGAAGCCACATTGGAGGACTTTTGTGGCTGTTCACTCACTTCCAAAATATCCTCCATGTTGTGATCCATGACAATGTCATAGGATCTTTTGTGCTTCTTCTCTAGGCACATATCTACAGATTATTCCGTCTGCACATCTCTTAAAGAGATATGGTTCATCCCACAAATAGTACTTTGCATCAGAGATCAGTTTTTTTGTTTGCTGTCTGCTGTACTCTTTGGGTATGAATCTTACCACTTTATAGTTTGCAATGTCTGCAAACCACGGTACTTTCTGAATGGCAAAGAGTTGCTCATCCGGGAAGGTTTCAGAGATCTCAGTAGAGGAGTGGGACGCCCCTTCTACTAGTTCTATTCGGGATAGGTGATCTGCTACTTGGTTCTCTGTCCCTTTTCTATCTCTTATTTCTATATTAAACTCTTGCAGAAGCACCACCTATCTTATGAGCCTGGGTTTTGAATCCTGCTTTGTAAGTAGATATTTAAGAGCAGCATGGTCAGTGTACACAATCACTTTTGATCCTACCAAATAGGATCTGAACTTGTCAATGGCATAAACCACTGCAAGTAATTCCTTTTCTGTGGTTGTGTAATTTTTCTGTGCATCATTTAGGACATGGCTGGCATAGTAAATGACGTGCAGAAGCTTGTCATACCTCTGTCCCAATACTGCACCAATGGCATGGTCACTGGCATCACACATTAGTTCAAATGGTAATGTCTAGTCTGGGGCAGAAATGACAGGCGCTGTGACCAGCTTAGCCTTCAGAGTCTTAAAGGCCTGCAAACACTCTGTCAAAGACGAATTGTGTATCAGCAGCTAGCAGGTTACTCAGAGGTTTTGAGATTTTTGAAAAATCCTTTATAAACCTCCTGTAGAATCCTGCATGTCCCAAAAAACTTCTGATTGCCTTAACATTAGTGGGTGGTGGTAATTTTTCGATTACCTCTACCTTAACTTGATCCACCTCTATGCCTTTGTTTGAAATTTTATGCCCAAGGACAATTTCTTCAGTTACCATAAAGTGACATTTTCCCAGTTTAAAACCAAGTAAGTCTCTTGGCATCTTTTCAGAACAAGTGATAAATGATCAAGACAGGAGCTGAATGAGTCTCCAAATACTGAGAAGTCATCCATGAAGACTTCCAGAAAATTTTTCACCATATCAGAGAAGATTGAGAGCATGCATCTCTGAAAAGTTGCTGGTGCATTGCACAGACCAAAAGGCATCCTTCTCTAGGCAAATACTCCAGATGGACATGTGAATGTTGTTTTCTCTTGATCTTGAGGATCTATTGCAATTTGGTTATAACCTGAGTAGTCGTCCAAAAAGCAGTAATAGTCATGACCTGCTAATCTTTCTAGCATCTAGTCTATGAATGGTAAAGGAAAATGATCCTTTCTAGTGGCTGTATTGAGCCTTCTATAGTCAATACACATACGCCACCCTGTAACTGTTCTCATGGGAACCAGTTCATTCTTTTCATTATGAACCACTATCATACCTCCCTTTTTGGGTACAACTTGGACAGGGCTCACCCAGGGGCTATCAGAAATAGGATAAATAATCCCAGCCTCTAGTAATTTAGTGACCTCTTTTTGCACCACCTCCTTCATGGCTAGATTCAGCCGCCTTTGTGGTTGAACCACTGGCTTGGCATTATCCTCCAATAGGATCTTGTGCATGCATCTGGCTGGGCTAATGCCCTTAAGATCACTAATGGACCACCCAAGAGCTGTCTTATGTGTTCTTAGCACCTGAATTAGTGCTTTCTCTTCCTGTGGCTCTAAAGCAGAGCTTATGATTATAGGAAAAGTGTTACCTTCTCCCAGAAATGCATATTTCAGGGAAAGTGGTAATGGTTTGAGCTCGGGTTTAGGAGGTTTCTCCTCTTCCTGAGGAGTTTTTAGAGGTTCTTTTATTTCCTCTGGTACATCCAAATTAGGCTGAACATCTTTAAAGATGTCCTATAGCTTTGATTCGAGACTCTCAGCCATACTGATCTCCTTTACCAGGGAGTCAATAATATCAACTCTCATGCAGTCCTTTGATGTGTCTGGATGCTTCATTGCTTCAACAACATTCAGCTTAAACTCATCCTCATTGACTCTCAAGGTCACTTCCCCTTTTTGGACGTCAATGAGGGTTTGACCAGTTGCTAGGAAAGGTCTTCCTAGAATGAGGGTTGCACTTTTGTACTCCTCCATTTCCAGCACTATAAAGTTAGTGGGAAAGGCAAATGGCCCAACTGTGATAATCATGTCCTCAATTACGCCTGATGGATATTTAATAGAGCCATCAGCAAGTTGAAGACAAATCCAGGTTAGTTTGACCTCTTCAGTCAAGCCAAGCTTTTTGATAGTGGATGCAGGGATTAGGTTGATACTTGCCCCAAGATCACATAGAGCTGTCTTGGTACAAGTACCCTCTAATGTGCATGATATCATAAAGCTCCCAGGATCCTTGAGCTTCTCTGGCAAGCTCTTTAAGATGACTACACTGTATTCTTCAGTGAGAAAGACTTTTTCAGTTTCTTTCCAATCCTTCTTATGACTTAAGATCTCTTTCATGAACTTAGTATAAGAAGGTATTTGCTCAAGTGCCTCTGTAAATGGAATCTTGATTTCAAGAGTCCTGAGATAGTCTACAAAGCGGGCAAATTGTTTATCCTGCTCCACTTGGCGGAGTTTCTAAGGATAAGGCATTTTAACCTTGTATTCTTCAACCTTGGTTGATGCAGGTTTATTTCCTATAGAGGCAGGTTAAGAAGCCTTCTTGAGGGAGTTATTATCAGCACTTGTAGGTGTCTGATCCCTCATAGACGTTTGATTGCCAGGATAGGAGGAGGAATGGGCGTTTAACGCCAGATTCCTTCCTTTTTCTGGCGTTTGAACGCCAGAACTGGACATGGGTTGGGCATTTAACACCAACGTTTCACCCTTTTCTGGCATTTGAACACCAGAATTGGGCATCCACTGGGCGTTTAACGCCAATTTTCACCCTTTTTTGGCGTTTGAACGCCAGAATCATTCCTCTCTGGGCTCTTACTGTCCTCAGAGAAATTTTGGGTGGTAGTTTGCTCATCCTCTGTCAGTTGTTCTTTTCTTAGCTTTCTGCTACTTTGAGTTGAGGTATTTAATGTTTTTCCACTTCTTAATGGAACTGCTTGGCACTCTTCTGTTATCTGTTTTGATAACTGTTATTTTGTCTGATTTAATTGTTCCTCCAAACATTGGTTTGCATCCTTGGTTACTTGTAGTATTACCTTAAACTCCGCTAGCTGTTCTGTTAGATAGCATAATTGCTGATTGGATTCAGTAACCTATTCTAGAGGACTAAGTTCAGTGGATACTGCCTTAGCTTCTTCTTTCTTAGAGGACTCATTGCTTAAGTACAGATGCTGATTTCTAGCACCTATATCTATGAGCTCTTGAGCTTCTTCAATTGTTTTTCTCATGTGTATAGATCCACCAGCTGAGTGGTCTAGAGATATCTGGGCTATTTCTGTAAGTCCATAGTAGAAGATGTCTAACTGTACCCACTCAGAAAACATTTCAGAGGGCCATTTCCTTAGCATCTCTATGTACCTCTCCCAGGCATCATAAAGGGATTCATGATCCTCTTGTCTAAAGCCTTGGATGTCTAGCCTTAGCTGTGTCATCCTTCTTGGAGGGAAATTTTGATTCAGGAATTTATCTGACAATTGTTTCCATGTTCTTAGACTGGCTTTAGGTTGGTTATTTAGCCACCTCTTAGCTTGGTCTTTTACAGCAAATGGAAACAGCAGTAATCTGTAGACATCCTGATCCACGTCCTTATCACGACTGTGTCAGTGGTGCGCAAAATTGTGATCACTACAACTTCACACAACTAACCAGCAAGTGCACTGGGTCGTCCAAGTAATACCTTACGCGAGTAAGGGTCGATCCCACGGAGATTGTTGGTATGAAGCAAGCTATGGTCACCTTGTAAATCTTAGTCAGGCAGACTCAAATGGGTATAGGTAATAAACGAAAATAACATAAAAGATAAAGATAGAGATACTTATGTAATTCATTGGTAGGAACTTCAGATAAGCGCATGAAGATGCCTTCCCTTCCGTCTCTCTGCTTTCCTACTGTCTTCATCCAATCCTTCTTACTCCTTTCCATGGCAAGCTTATGCAAGGGTTTCACCGTTGTCAGTGGCTACCTCCCATCCTCTCATTGGAAATGTTCAACGCACCCTGTCACGGCACGGCTATCTATCTGTCGGTTCTCAATCAGGCCGGAATAGAATCCAGTGATTCTTTTGCGTCTGTCACTAACGCCCCGCCCTCAGGAGTTTGAAGCACGTCACAGTCATTCAATCATTGAATCCTACTCAGAATACCACAGACAAGGTTAGACCTTCCGGATTCTCTTGAATGCCGCCATCAGTTCTCGCCTATACCACGAAGATTCCGGTTAAAGAATCCAAGAGATATTCACTAGAGCCTTGGTTGCTTGTAGAACAAAAGTGGTTGTCAGTCACTTTGTTCATAAGTGAGAATGATGATGAGTGTCACGGATCATCACATTCATCAAGTTGAAGAACAAGTGATATCTTGGACAAAGAACAAGCGGAATTGAATAGAAGAACAATAGTAATTGCATTAATACTCGAGGTACAGCAGAGCTCCACACCTTAATCTATGGTGTGTAGAAACTCCACCGTTGAAAATACATAAGAACAAAAGTGATCATTGGTTTCGGCCCCAGAGAGGGAACCAGAAGAACCAAGATGAAAATACAATAGTAAAAGGTCCTACTTATAGAAAACTAGTAGCCTAGGGTGTACAGAGATGAGTAAATGACATAAAAATCCACTTCCGGGCCCACTTGGTGTGTGCTTGGGCTGAGCAATGAAGCATTTTCGTGTAGAGACTCTTCTTGGAGTTAAACGCCAGCTTTTATGCCAGTTTGGGCGTTTAACTCCCATTTAGGTGCCAGTTCCGGCGTTTAACGCTGGAATTTCTTGAGGTGACTTTGAACGCCGGTTTGGGCCATCAAATCATGGGCAAAGTATGGACTATCATATATTGCTGGAAAGCCCAGGATGTCCACTTTCCAACGCCGTTGAGAGCGCGCCAATTGGGCTTCTGTAGCTCCAGAAAATCCACTTCGAGTGCAGGGAGGTCAGAATCCAACAGCATCTGCAGTCCTTTTCAGTCTCTGGATCAGATTTTTGCTCAGGTCCCTCAATTTCAGCCAGAAAATACCTGAAATCATAGAAAAACACACAAACTCATAGTAAAGTCCAGAAAAGTGAATTTTAACTAAAAACTAATAAAAATATAATAAAAACTCAACTAAAACTACCAAAAACATACTAAAAACAATGCCAAAAAGCGTACAAATTATCCGCTCATCACAACACCAAACTTAAATTGTTGCTTGTCCCCAAGCAACTGAAAATCAAATAAGATAAAAAGAAGAGAATATACTATAGACTCCAAATTATCAATGAAACTAAGCTCCAAATTAGATGAGCGGGACTAGTAGCTTTTTGCCTCCGAACAGTTTTGGCATCTCACTTTATCCTTTGAAATTCAGAATGATTGGCTTCTTTAGGAACTCCGAATCCAAATAGTGTTATTGATTCTCCTAGTTAAGTATGATGATTCTTGAACACAGCTACTTATTGAGTCTTGGCCGTGGTCCAAAGCACTCTGTCTTCCAGTATTACCACCGGATACATACATGCCACAGACACATAATTGGGTGAACCTTTTCAAATTGTGACTCAGCTTTGCTAAAGTCCCCAATTAGAGGTGTCCAGGGTTCTTAAGCACACTCTTATTGCCTTGGATCACAACTTTATTTCTTTCTTTTTCTTTCTTTTTCTCTTTCTCCCTTTTTTTTCGTTTTTCTCCTTCTTTTTCTCTCTTTTTTTTTTTTTGTATTCACTGCTTTTTCTTGCTTCAAGAATCATTTTTATGATTTTTCAGATCCTCAGTAACATGTCTCCTTTTTCATCATTCTTTCAAGAGCCAACAATTTTAACATTCATGAACCACAAATTCAAAAGACATATGCACTGTTTAAGCATACATTCAGAAAACAACAAGTATTGTCACCACATCAAACTAATTAAGCTAGTTTTAAAGATGAATTTGAAATCCTGTACTTCTTGTTCTTTTTGTGATAAAAATAGTTTTCATTTAAGAAAGGTGATGGATTCATATTCATAGCTTTAAGGCATAGACACTAAGACACTAATGATCATAAGACACAAACATGGATAAACATAAGCATGAAAAATTCGAAAAACAAGAAAATAAAGAACAAGGAGATTAAAGAACGGGTCCACCTTAGTGATGGCGGCTTGTTCTTCCTCTTGAAGGTCTTATGGAGTGCTTGAGCTCCTCAATGTCTCTTCCTTGTCTTTGTTGCTCCTCTCTCATGATTCTTTGATCTTCTCTAATGGAGGAGAATGGCATGTTCTTGGTGCTCCACCCTTAGTTGTCCCATGTTGGAACTTAATTCTCCTAGGGAGGTGTTAATTTGCTCCCAGTAGTCTTGTGGAGGAAAGTGCATCCCTTGAGGTATCTCAGGGATTTCTTGATGAGAAGGGTCTCTTGTTTGCCCCATCTTCTTCTTAGTGATGGGCTTGAGGTTATGCCTTCTCAGTTGAACCGGCTTTGGATGCCATAAATGGTTATGGAAAAACAAAAAGCAATGCTTTTACCACACCAAACTTAAAAGGTTTGCTCGTCCTCGAGCAAAAGAAGAAAGAAGAGAGTAGAAGAAGAAGAAATGGAGGAGAGGGAGATGGCTTTGTGGTTAGGCCAAAAGGGGAAGAAGTAGTGGTTTGAATTTGGATGATGAGGTAAGTGGGGTTTTATGGAGGTGAGTGGTGAAGAGAGAGATGGGATTTGATAGGTGAGGGGTTTGTGGGGATCCTGTGGGGTCCACAGATGCTTAGGTGTCAAGGAAAAGTCATCCCTGCACCAAATGGCATCAAAAATCACGTTTTGAGCCAATTCTGGCGTTAAACGCCGGGCTGGTGCCCATTTCTGGCGTTTAACGCCAGGTTCTTGCCCTTTCCTGGCGTTTAACGCCAGTCTGGTGCCCCTTTCTGGCGTTAAACGCCCAGAATGGTGCCAGACTGGGCGTTAAACGCCCAACTGCTAGCCTCACTGGCGTTTAAACGCCAGTGAGTTCTTCCTCCAGGGTGTGCTATTTTTCTTCCTGTTTTTCATTCTGTTTTTGCTTTTTCAATGGATTTTGTGACTTCTTATGATCATCAACCTATAAAAAACATAAAATAACAAAGAGAAATATATAAAATATAATCATTGGGTTGCCTCCCAACAAGCGCTTCTTTAATGTCAGTAGCTTGACAGAGGGCTCTCATGGAGCCTCACAGATACTCAGAGCAATGTTGGAACCTCCCAACACCAAACTTAGAGTTTGAATGTGGGGGTTCAACACCAAACTTAGAGTTTGGTTGTGGCCTCCCAACACCAAACTTAGAGTTTGACTGTGGGGGCTCTGTTTGTCTCTGATTTGAGAGAAGCTCTTCATGCTTCCTCTCCATGGTGATAGAGGGATATCCTTGAGCCTTAAACCCAAAGGATTCTTCATTCACTTGAATGATTAACTCTCCTCTATCAACATCAATCACAGCCTTTGCTGTGGCTAGGAAGGGTCTGCCAAGGATGATGGATTCATCCATGCACTTCCCAGTCTCTAGGACTATGAAATCAGTAGGGATGTAATGGTCTTCAACTTTTACCAAAACATTCTCTACAAGTCCATGAGCTTGTTTTCTTGAGTTGTCTGCCATCTCTAGTGAGATTTTTGCAGCTTGCACCTCAAAGATCCCTAGCTTCTCCATTACAGAGAGGGGCATGAGGTTCACACTTGACCCTAAGTCACACAGGGCCTTCTTGAAGGTCATGGTGCCTATAGTACAAGGTATTGAAAACTTCCCAGGATCTTGTCTCTTTTGAGGTAATTTCTGCCTAGACAAGTCATCCAGTTCTTTGGTGAGCAAGGGAGATTCATCTTCCCAAGTCTCATTTCCAAATAACTTGTCATTTAGCTTCATGATTGCTCCAAGATATTTAGCAACTTGCTCTTCAGTGACATACTCATCCTCTTCAGAGGAAGAATACTCATCAGAGCTCATGAAAGGCAGAAGTAAGTCCAATGGAATCTCTATGCTCTCATTTTGAGCCTCAGATTCCCATGGTTCCTCATTGGGGAACTCAGAGGAGGTTGGTGCATGCCCATTGAGGTCTTCCTCAGTGGCGTCCACCTCCTCTCTTTCCTCTCCATATTCGGCCATGGTTATGGCTTTGCACTCTCCTTTTGGATTTTCTTCTGTATTACTTGGGAGAGTACTAGGCGGGAGTTCAGTAATTTTCTTACTCAGCTGTCCCACTTGTCCTTCCAAATTTCTGATGGAGGACCTTGTTTCATTCATGAAACTTTGAGTGGTTTTGATTAGATCAGAGACCATTGTTGCTAAGTCAGAGGTATTCTGCTTAGAACTCTCTGTCTGTTGCTGAGAAGATGATGGAAAAGGCTTGTTATTGCCAAGCCTGTTTCTTCCACCATTATTGTTATTGAAACCTTGTTGAGGTCTCTCTTGATTCTTCCATGAGAAATTTGGGTGATTTCTCCATGAAGAATTATAGGTGTTTCCATAGGGTTCTCCTAGGTAATTCACCTCTTCCATTGAAGGGTTCTCAGGATCATAAGCTTCTTCCTCAGATGAAGCTTCCTTAGTACTGCCAGGTGCATTTTGCATTCCAGACAGACTTTGAGAAATTAAATTGACTTGTTGAGTCAATATCTTGTTCTGAGCCAGAATGGCATTCAGAGCATCAATCTCAAGAACTCCTTTCTTCTGACTTGTCCCATTGTTCACAGGATTCCTTTCAGAAGTGTACATGAATTGGTTATTTGAAACCATTTCAATGAGCTCTTGAGCTTCTGTAGGCGTCTTCTTCAGATGAAGAGATCCTCCAGCAGAGCTATCCAAAGACATCTTGGATAGTTCAGAGAGACCATCATAGAAGATACCTATGATGCTCCATTCAGGAAGCATGTCTGAGGGACATCTTCTGATTAATTGTTTGTATCTTTCCCAAGCTTCATAGAGGGATTCTCCATCCTTCTGTCTGAAGGTTTGGACTTCCACTCTAAGCTTGCTCAATTTTTGAGGTGGAAAGAACTTTGCCAAGAAGGCATTGACTAGCTTTTCCCAAGAGTCCAGGCTTTCTTTAGGTTGTGAGTCCAACCATGTCCTAGCTCTGTCTTTTACAACAAAAGGGAATAGCATCAGTCTGTAGACCTCAGGGTCAATCCCATTAGTCTTGACTGTGTCACAGATTTGCAAGAACTCAGCTAAAAACTGATGAGGATCTTCCAATGGAAGTCCATGGAACTTGCAATTCTGTTGCATTAGAGAAACTAATTGAGGCTTAAGCTCAAAGTTGTTTGCTCCAATGGCAGGTATAGAGATGCTTCTCCCATAGAAGTTGGGAGTAGGTGCAGTAAAGTCACCCAGCACCTTCCTTGCATTGTTGGCATTGTTGTTGTTTTCGGCTGCCATGTGTTCTTCTTCTTTGAAGAATTCGGTCAGGTCCTCTAAAGAGAGTTGTGCTTTGGCTTCTCTTAGCTTTCTCTTCAAGGTCCTTTCAGGTTCAGGATCTGCCTCAACAAGAATACCTTTGTCTTTGCTCCTGCTCATAAGAAAGAGAAGAGAACAAGAAAATGTGGAATCCTCTATGTCACAGTATAGAGATTCCTTGAGGTGTCAGAGGAAAAGAAAATTAGAAGGCAGAAGTAGAAAATTCGAACTTATCAAAGAAGATAGAGTTCGAATTTTGCATTAAGGGATAGTGTTAGTCCATAAATAGAAAGATGTGAGAAGAAGAGAAGTAATTTTCGAAAATTAAGTGAAAGATTTTGAAAACATTTTGAAAAACACTAATTGATTCTCAAAAACTAAGAATAGAAAAAGAATCAAGTGATTTTTGAAAAAGATTTTGAAATTAGAAGTTAAAAAGATATGATTGAAAACTATTTTGAAAAAGATGTGATTAAAAAGATATGATTGAAAAGATATGATTTGAAAACAATTTTAAAAGATATGATTTTGAAAACTATTTGAAAAGATATGATTTTAAAAATTAATGACTTGCCTAACAAGAAAAGATATGATTCAAACATTAAACCTTTCTCAACAGAAAAGGCAACAAACTTGAGATGTTCAATCAAATCATTAATTGTTAGTAAGTATCTTTGAAAAAGGAAAGAAATTAATTTTGAAAACATTTGATTGAAAAGATTTGATTTGAAAAAGATTTGATTTGAAAAACTTTGAAAACTTGAAAAAAATTTGATTTTGAAAACAAAATTCTCCCCCTTGTGCCATCCTGGCGTTAAACGCCCAAACTACTACCCTTTTGGGCGTTAAACGCCCAGCCAGGCACCCTGGCTGGCGTTTAAACGCCAGTCTGTCCTTCTTCACTGGGCGTTTTGAACGCCCAGCTTTTTCTGTGTGATTCCTCTGCAGTATGTTCTGAATCTTCAATTCTCTGTATTATTGACTTGAAAAGACACAAATTAAAAATATTTTTGGATTTTTAATAATGAGGAATAATCAAAATGCAACTAAAATCAAATAACAATGCATGCAAGACACCAAACTTAGGAGTTTGTATACTATTGACACTAACAAAATGAAAATGCATATGAGAAACAACAAAACACTCAAGCCAATGGAATTCAAAGATCAAAACAAGGAAATCATCAAGAAAAACTTGAAGATTAATGAAGACACATGCATGAATGCAATAAGAACAAAAACATGCAATTGACACCATACTTAGAGTGAGACACTAGACTTAAACAAGAAATATTTTTGGTTTTTATGATTTTGTAATTTTTTTGGATTTTTCGAAAATTTAAGTGAAAAGGAAAATAAAGGTATCAAAATTCTTAATGAGAATTCCAGGAATCATGCAATGTTAGTCTAAAGCTTTAGTCTAAAGGAATTAGACATGGCCGGCTAAGCTTCAGCAGGACATTGCATTCAAGAGCTAAATTGATGATGATCAATCAGCTTTGGTGATGATAAGAACATCACCTTGAAACACTAGAATTCATTCTTAAGAACTCTGAAGAAAAATAATACCTAATCTAAGCAACAAGATGAACCGTCAGTTGTTCATACACAAACAATCCCCGACAACGGCGCCAAAAACTTGGTGCGCGAAATTGTGATCACTACAACTTCACACAACTAACCAGCAAGTGCACTGGGTCGTCCAAGTAATACCTTACGCGAGTAAGGGTCGATCCCACGGAGATTGTTGGTATGAAGCAAACTATGGTCACCTTGTAAATCTTAGTCAGGCAGACTCAAATGGGTATAGGTAATAAACGAAAATAACATAAAAGATAAAGATAGAGATACTTATGTAATTCATTGGTAGGAACTTCAGATAAGCGCATGAAGATGCCTTCCCTTCCGTCTCTCTGCTTTCCTACTGTCTTCATCCAATCCTTCTTACTCCTTTCCATGGCAAGCTTATGCAAGGGTTTCACCGTTGTCAGTGGCTACCTCCCATCCTCTCATTGGAAATGTTCAACGCACCCTGTCACGGCACGGCTATCCATCTGTCGGTTCTCAATCAGGCCGGAATAGAATCCAGTGATTCTTTTGCGTCTGTCACTAACGCCCCGCCCTCAGGAGTTTGAAGCACGTCACAGTCATTCAATCATTGAATCCTACTCAGAATACCACAGACAAGGTTAGACCTTCCGGATTCTCTTGAATGCCGCCATCAGTTCTCGCCTATACCACGAAGATTCCGGTTAAAGAATCCAAGAGATATTCACTAGAGCCTTGGTTGCTTGTAGAACAAAAGTGGTTGTCAGTCACTTTGTTCATAAGTGAGAATGATGATGAGTGTCACGGATCATCACATTCATCAAGTTGAAGAACAAGTGATATCTTGGACAAAGAACAAGCGGAATTGAATAGAAGAACAATAGTAATTGCATTAATACTCGAGGTACAGCAGAGCTCCACACCTTAATCTATGGTGTGTAGAAACTCCACCGTTGAAAATACATAAGAACAAAAGTGATCATTGGTTTCGGCCCCAGAGAGGGAACCAGAAGAACCAAGATGAAAATACAATAGTAAAAGGTCCTACTTATAGAAACTAGTAGCCTAGGGTGTACAGAGATGAGTAAATGACATAAAAATCCACTTCCGGGCCCACTTGGTGTGTGCTTGGGCTGAGCAATGAAGCATTTTCGTGTAGAGACTCTTCTTGGAGTTAAACGCCAGCTTTTATGCCAGTTTGGGCGTTTAACTCCCATTTAGGTGCCAGTTCCGGCGTTTAACGCTGGAATTTCTTGAGGTGACTTTGAACGCCGGTTTGGGCCATCAAATCTTGGGCAAAGTATGAACT
Source organism: Arachis stenosperma (assembly GCF_014773155.1). Lineage (NCBI taxonomy): Eukaryota > Viridiplantae > Streptophyta > Magnoliopsida > Fabales > Fabaceae > Arachis > Arachis stenosperma. The sequence goes on from NC_080382.1 coordinate 80,995,990, forward strand.
ATCATATATTGCTGGAAAGCCCAGGATGTCTACTTTCCAACGCCGTTGAGAGCGCGCCAATTGGGCTTCTGTAGCTCCAGAAAATCCACTTCGAGTGCAGGGAGGTCAGAATCCAACAGCATCTGCAGTCCTTTTCAGTCTCTGGATCAGATTTTTGCTCAGGTCCCTCAATTTCAGCCAGAAAATACCTGAAATCACAGAAAAACACACAAACTCATAGTAAAGTCCAGAAAAGTGAATTTTAACTAAAAACTAATAAAAATATAATAAAAACTCAACTAAAACTACCAAAAACATACTAAAAACAATGCCAAAAAGCGTACAAATTATCCGCTCATCAGTCAGCAATTTGTAAGAACTGTGCCAGAAACTCAGTAGGTTCCTCCTGTGGAAGACCGAAATGCTGGCAATTTTGCTGCACCATGATAATGAGCTGAGGATTCAGCTCAAAAGTGTTAGCTCTTATGAGGGGTATACAGATACTACTCCCATATGAAGCAATAGTGGGGTTAGCATATGACCCCAGAGTCCTTCTAGACTGTTCATTTCCACTTAGGTCCATGATGGAGTAAGGGAGATGATGTGGATAAAAAATTTATTTTATTATATAATAAAATGGATATTAAAATAATAAAATAAAATAAAATAAAAGAATTTGAAAATATTTTATGAGGATTTTTGAAAAAGAATTAGGAGAGAGAACGTGGTTAGGAATTTTTGAAAAAGATATGATTTTGAAAAAATTTTGACCAAGTCAACCTAATGAATTCGAAAATTATGAGTAATTAAAGGAAAAGATATTTTTTTTTATTTTTAAATTTTAATGTGAAAAGAGAAAAACAACAAAATGACTCAAGACATAAAAATTTTGGATCAAAACAAATAATGCATGCAAGAACACTTTGAATGCCAAGATGAACACCAAGAACACTTTGAAGATCATGATGAACATCAAGAACATATTTTTTGAAAATTTTTAAGAAAAGAAAGACATGCAAGACACCAAACTTAAAAATTTTTAATGTTTAGACTCTAAGAATTCAAAAATGCATATGAAAAACAAGAAAAGACACAAAACAAGAAAATTTAAAGATCAAACAAGGAGACTTACCAAGAACAACTTGAAGATCATGAAGAACACCATGCATGAGTTTTCAAAAAATTTTGAGAAAAATAAAAATATGCAATTGACACCAAACTTAAAAATTGACTCTAGACTCAAACAAGAAACACAATTTTTTTTGGTTGTATGATTTTATTAAATTTTTTTTTTGTATTTTTCGAAATTATTTTGGAAAAAGAAAATAAAGAAATTCAAAATTTTTAATAAGAATTCAAAGAATCATGCAATGTTAGTCTAAAGCTTCGGTCCAAAAATTTAGACATGTCTTAATAGCCAGCCAAGCTTTATATGAAAGCCTCGGTCCAAAAATTTAGACATGGCCAAAGGCCAACCAAGCTTTAGCAGAGTATTGCATACAACAGCCAAATTGATGAGAACCAACTAATAAGCTATTGCAATGATAAGTGGAAGCCTCAGTCCAAAAGAATTAGACATGGCTTTAGAGCCAGCCAGGCTTCAACATATCATCATGAAACTCTAGAATTCAGTCTTAGAAATTCTGAAGAACAAAATAAAATTTTTATTTTTATTTATTTTTTTCGAAAATAAAAAGTAAAAAGCATAAACATAAAATAAAATTACCCAATCTAAGCAACAAGATGAACCGTCAGTTGTCCAAACTAAACAATCCCCGGCAACAGCACCAAAAACTTGGTGCACGAAAATTACAATCACAATTTTGTAATTTCACACAACTAACCAGCAAGTGCACTGGGTCGTCCAAGTAATACCTTACGTGAGTAAGGGTCGATCCCACGAAGATTGTCGGCTTGAAGCAAGCTATGGTTATCTTGTAACTCTTAGTCAGGATATCAATAATGGTTCTTAGTTTTGATTGCGAAAACTAAAAGAACATGAAATAAATACTTGTTATACAGTAATGGAGAATGGGTTGGAGTTTTGGAGATGCTCTGTCTTCTGAATCTCTGCTTTCCTACTGTCTTCTTCTTCACGCATGCAAGGCTCCTTCCATGGCAAGCTATATGTTGGTGGATTACCATTGTCAATGGCTACCATCCATCCGTTCAGTGAAAAAGGTCCATATACATGGCTAATCATCTGTCGGTTCTCACTTGTGCTGGAATAGGATCTAGTGATCCTTTTGCATCTATCACTATGCCCAACATTTGTGAGTTTGAAGCTCTTCACAGTCATCCCATCTCAGATCCTACTCGGAATACCACAGATAAGGTTTAGACTTTCCAGATCTCAAGAATGCTGCTAATTGATTCTAGCTTATACCACGAAGACTCTGGTCTCACGAATTGAACGCTCTGTTATTAGGAGAGGCAGTCAAACTCGTGAATTAGGAACCCAAGAGATAAACACTCAATCTAAGGTAGAACGGAAGTGGTTATCAGGGACGCATTCATAGGGTGAGAATGGTGATGAGTGTCACGGATCATCACATTTATCATGTTTAAGTGCGAGTGAATATCTTAGAATAAAAGAAGCGTGGTTGAATAGAAAACAGAAATAATTGCATTAATCCATCGAGACACAGCAGAGCTCCTCACCCCCAACCATGGGGTTTAGAGACTCATGTCGTAGAAGATACAAATTCCGATGTAAAATGTCATGAGGTACAAAATAAATCTCTAAAAGTAGTTTTTATACTAAACTAGTAACATAGGTTTACAGAAAATGAGTAACCTCAGATAGATAGTGCAAAAATCCACTTCTGGGGCCCACTTGGTGTGTGTTTGGGCTGAGCAATGAAGCTTTCATATGTAGAGGCTATTCCTGGCATTTAATTTCAGCTTTTGTGCCAGTTTGGGCATTTAACTTCAGCTTGTATCCTGTTTCTGGCGTTTAATGCCAGAATAGGGTAAAACGTTGGCGTTAAACGCCAATTTGCGTCATCACAACTCGGGCAAAAGTATGGACTATTATGTATTGATGAAAATCCCAAGATGTCTACTTTCCAACGCAATTGAGAGCGCACCAATTGGGCTTCTGTAACTCCAGAAAATCCATTTCGAGTGTAGAGAGGTCAGAATCCAACAACATCAGCAGTCCTTTTTCAGCCTCCGAATCAGATTTTTGCTCAGGTCCCTCAATTTCAGCCAGAAAATACCTGAAATTATAGAAAAACACAGAAACTCATAGTAAATTCTAGAAATGTGATTTTCACATAAAAAGTAATAAAAATATACTAAAAAGTAGCTAGATCCTACTAAAAACTATATGAAAATACCTCCAAAAGGCGTATAAAATATCCGCTCATCAATTATCAATACTTTCCTTTTTCCTTATTCTTTCAAGAGCCAGCATTCTAAAATTCCAACTTCAAATACTGTTTATTCATACATTCAGAAAATAAAAGCAATGTCTCCACATCAAAATAATTGAACTATTCTTATTTTAAACTTGAAATTCATGTATCTCTCAATTCTTTTAAAAAAAAATTCTTTTTAAGCAAGGTGAAAGATATATGAAATATTTTATAGCCTTAAGACATAAATGCAAATGATCACGTAACAAGAACAAGAAAACAGATAAAACATAACAGAAAATAGAAAAACTACACAAGAAAAGGAGATAAAGAGAACGAATCCACCTTTAATGGTGGCGGCTAGTGCTCCTCTTTGAGGATCCAATGTGGTGCTTGATCTCTTCAATGTCACTCCTTTGCCTTCGTTGTTCTTCCCTCATAGCTCTTTGCAGAAGTGGTAAAAGTAAAAAAGCAAAGCTTTTGCAACACCAAACTTAAGAGTTTTGCTTGTCCTCGAGCAAATATGATAGGTGGGGAGTCTGAAGGACCCACTGGTCCTGAAAGGCTAGGGAATTTAGATTCTATGCCCTTTGCAGTAGCGTTTGAATGCCCAAGGTCTGCTCCCTGGCTGGCGTTCAACGCTAGCGACACTCTATCCGGAGTGTTCTGTTTTCACTGCTTAACATTTCTGTCTCTGTTCTGGTTGATGCACATGATCATGAACCAACAAAAAATAACTTAAAGGAAAACAAAATTAAGGGAAAAAATAATTAATTAAGGTTGGGTTGCCTCCCAACAAGTGTTTCTTTAATGTCATTAGATTGACGGACAGCTTCTTTCAAGGAGAAAGATAGTAACAGAGGAATAAATCCTTATTCCTTACTGGGAGCTTCCTTCCTGTGCTCTCATGGAATGGCATAATACGCTCAAGAGACAGGATCTTGTTCACTGCTTGAGGCAGGGTTGGGCTTGCAGCAATATGCTGGTGTCCCTCTTCGCCACTTCCTTCTTCATTGGTAAAAAGCCTTTAGTAGGGATATTTTTGTTTTCCCAGCCCCTAGGCATCTTCCTTTTGGGGCCTTTCTCCTTTGTAGATAGTGTACATCTAACACCAAACTTACATTTGGTCTTAGGAGGGGATGAATTGGTTTCATCCAAGGGAGGAGGCTTGAATATTGAATCCTTTATGCATGTGCCTCCCTTGTTAGGGGGTAATGGATGGTCAAGAACCTTGAACAAAATATAATCTTTATGCAAGGTAATCCTTGTTTCTTATACCTCTTGATGTGTGGAAAGCGATCCAACACAAAACTCACCGGCAAGTGTACCGGGTCGCATCAAGTAATAATAACTCACAAGAGTGAGGTCGATCCCACAGGGATTGAAGGATTGAGCAATTTTAGTTTAGTGGGTGGTTTAGTCAAGCAAATCAAGTGTTGGTTGAGTGATTTGTGTTTAACAGAAAGTAAATGACAATAAATGTAAAGGGGGAAAGGGAAATAGGCATTAAATTTGAGAGCAAGAAAGAAAAATTGCAGAAACTTAAAGAACAAGAAACTAAATAACTGAAACTTAAAGTGCAAGAAAGGTAAATTGCAGTAACTTAAATGGCAAGTAATGTAAATTGCTTGAATGTAAAAGGGAATTGAGGAATGGGATTGCAGGATCTAAACGAAGGAAAAGTAAATTGCAGTAATGAAGGTAGCAGAAATTGAATTGGATGCAAACAGAAATTTAAACAGCAAGGAAATTAAAGTGCAGTAAAGGTTCACAGAAGAACCAAAAGTGATCTCAGGATCCCAAGGGCTTAGGTAGCAGAGCCTAAAACCCAATTTCCTTCCCAGATCTGAAGTTACTAAGCAATTGACAGAAAATTAAAGATGAAGCAGTAGAAGAACAGAATTGAAAGTGAATTATGCAGAAAACAAATTGCAAAGAGTTTGAATGGGAATTGGGACAGAATTTCCCCAATTTCACACATCCAATACTCAGAAAAACAGAGAGTAGAATTGCCCAAGGGAAATGAGGAAGGAGATCAATCAATTCTCCCTTGATCCTCTTAGTTCTCGGCCAATTCTCTCAAGAACAATTCCAAGAGAGTCAAAACTCCAAAGGAATGTCAAAGTGAAAATTCAAAAGCCAAGGTAAAAGTAAAAATTCAAAAGTGAGCAAAAAAGTTGCTAAAAGTCCTAATTACATCAAACTAAGTCCTATTTATACACTTTCTATTCTTGGATGATGGGATTTGGATGGGCTTTTGGATTGGTGAAGAAATGAATTCAAATGAATTTTTAATTTGAATTTTGGCCCAAAAACCACTCCCAGGAGGCTGCCCTGCCCTTGTGGAGGGCAGGGCAGAAAATTGATGCTTGGTGCTTGGAGTTGGTGCGGCCATGGTGCGCATGAAGAAGAAATTGGTGCGCCAGAAGCTGCCCTGCCCGCGCCAAGGGCGGGGCAGAAAATGTTGATGCGCGCGCTTGGTGCGCCATGCTTGAGGAGCGCGCGTGCGCGTGCTGCACGTTGATGCGTGGGATGCTCCCTGCCTGCGCCAAGGGCAGGGCAGGAATGGTTTGGTGCGCCAGGAAAGGAATGTTGCGCGCGGTTGGTGCGCCAGGAAGCAAAGTTGGTGCGCCAAGGTTTTGTGTGTGATGCGCCAATTTCAAATGCTGCCCTGCCCGCGCCAAGGGCAGGGCAGAGTTTCCATATTGCACGCCTCGGGTTCGAATCACGGAGGAAGCAAACACGCTAGTTATTTTCTTGGTTTCTTGGCACCATAGTCACCCTTAGTCCTTGGCTTCCTCATGGTCCCTTGTTCGAAACTTGTAGCTTGCATGGGTGTCATTTTCCCTTGAATTTCTTTCCTCATGGAGCCCGATCCTACTCTCCACAAGGGCAAGGCAGAGTTTGCTTCTCTTGGCTCCAAGGCACCATTTTGTGCTCTGCCCTTGGAGTGGGCAGGGCAAGGTTGCCTTGTCTTGGTTTGGTCACTTAATGCTGCCCTCCTAGAGGGCATTCTGCCCTTGTGGAGGGCAAGGTTGCTTCCCCTATGAGTTGCGGCACGCTATTTCTTGATTCGGCCACGCTTTCCTTTTCTTGGCTACACTTTCTTAGGCCACGCTTTTCATTTTCTTTTTCTTTTCTTCACCTACAATAAACCAAAACAACCACTCAAAGTATCACTAAATTCAAGAGGCTTATAAATCAATTAAAATGCAATTAAAATTAGCTTAAACCTCATGATTTATCATTAATTTCATAGTGGTTGCTTGATTTAGAGAAGTTATGCATTTTCACTCCAAATCACTAACTTAGGATGCAAGAAAGTGCATAATTGCTAACAAAACAAGTGAAATTAGCTTGAAAAATGGGTATATGATGACTTGTCATCACAACACCAAACTTAAACCTTGCTTGTCCCCAAGCAAGCATCAAAACTAAGAGTAAATGATATGAATAAGAAAAGAACACAAATCCTTATTATGCAGATAGCAGAACTTCAATTTATGGGGCATTTATGCAGACAATGATACTCACTTATTGTTACTGCTGCATAATACATATCTTTCTTCAAAGGCTTGCTAAACTTGCTGTTATAAGACTCACCTTTTACTCACTCCCTTGCTAACTCTTCTTGGCTTATAATGCTTTAACAAGCTTTTTATTCTTTAAGAGGTTTGGTGTTAAATGTTGCAGCCTAGCCTTTGGCTTCATTTTCTTTTATTTTGCTCAACATCTTTCCACCACAGACACTTAGCTCACTAATTCTTCCTAGGATCATTGATGCCCAGCATCTCTTTGGATCACTAAGTGCTTTGTATCTAAGTTGCTCTTTATTGTGGATTTTCAATTGGCCATCCCAAATCAGTTGATCTAAGTGACCGGGTTTCAAAATACCCCTTAGAATTTACTCATCCAAGCAGATCTCAGTACAAGAACACCACAGGCATTTGTCCTAAGGTTCAAACCATTGGTGTCCAACCTTTATTCTTTGTTTTTTTCTTGCCATTTTGGCTTTTTCCTTCCTTTTTCTTTCTGTTTTTGTTACCAAGGGTTGTTTCATTATTGATAGGAGTCTTTGTAACAGCAAGCTAACTTACAATTGAATGGGAATGATATTATGCAACATTTATTTCATGAGTTATGCATTTAATCAAACACATGTGCCACCACCAACTTCCATTCATACTCATGCAACATTGGATTTTTTTACTTTTCAATTCAAACCAAACTCTTTTATTCAAGCATATGGGAAACAAAGCAATATTCAAAGCTAAGTGATAGATACAAGCATTATGCAGACTCATCATTTTTCTAGCTAATTATTAACTAACTAAAATGAAAAGCAAAGAATAGAAAATGCATAAAGCAAGGAAAATAAATGGTGGAGGCATATCATGTTTCAGACATGCATCTCCTTATTAAAGACATGAAAGAGGAAGTATGAAAGAACTTTGCCACCTTCTAATGGTCATGGCTGCTGCTTGATTCTCCCTTCTTCTTCTTTCTCTTCCCTGTCTTGGAGTAATCTTGGATCTCTTCTCCAGGACATCTTCTAGCCCAAACAGAATCTATGAGTCCTTTGAGCCCATAAGTCTCCAATGTGTTAAAGGTTGACTCAGTGTATTGACGAGATTTTGCTTGTTGTTTGGCTAAGAATTCAGGGCATTGCTCAAATGGCTTGATCTCAGGATTGAGTGTTGGCAAATTGTGGGTCAAGTACTCCAACCTTGCTTGCATGTTTTCATCATACTCCATTCTTTGTACGTGTCTAACTTCACCTATGGTATGATGAACATTCTTCCATTGGTACAGGTTGTGACTATATTCCGATGCTTTAGCTTGACTGAAATACAGCTTATCATATGATTCCTTGAATTCTTTGTATTGCTCTTTTTGTCCTTCAAGGATTTGTGCTTGGAATTCTTGCTGCTGAGTCATCATTTGTTGTTGCCATTTCTCTTGCTTCTCCTCCATTTGATGCTGCCAAGCTTCTCGTTCCTCTTTTTCTTTCAAGAATTGCTCCATGAATTCAGGATGGGGCTCTAGATATTGCGCTGGGCCCCCTTGATTTTGGCCCTGTTCGGCCTGCATAAGTTGGTTTTGACCTTGTTGAGCCTGCATGAGCTGCTGAGATAATTCTTCAATTGACCTTTGCAGTTGGCCCATATCAATGGCATCATATGCTTGATTTCGTCCTTCCTCTCTTTGTAATCTCCTTTGTCTAGGAGCTACCACCCCTTATTAATTCTTTCCATGCTCTTCTTGGTAATCCATTTTCCTACCTTCACTTTTGTTGTGTCCTCATCTTCAAAAATGACATTAGCTCTGTTACATAGCCTTTGGATGGTGCTTGGATGTCCAAGGCTTTTTGACTTGCTTGTGCTATCGGCCATTTCTTGAATACTGTCGGCTATGAGTTGTGCAACATTGATCTCACCCCCATGCAAGATGCAGTGTGTCATGAGAGCTCGTTTGATTGTGACCCAAGAGGCATTTCCAGTAGGAAGAATAGATCTCCTCACTATTTCAAACCATCCTTTAGCCACAGGAGTAAGATTGATTCTTCTTATGTGACTTGGAACCCCCTTTGAATCTCTTTCCCAATCTGTATTTTCCATGCATATTCCTTGCAGGATCTCATCAGGATTGTTTTCCCGTTGCAATCTAGCCTCATAGCTAAGCTCTGGATAGGTGATGGTTCTCAACTTGAGAGCTCTTGTGATAGCAGCAGGGCTAAAACTCACTTCAACCCCTCTGACATAGCTTGTGTAGGGAGCACTATTTTTGTTTTCTTTGGCAGCATTTGCATAGAACTCCCTAATCATTACTGCACTGATGTCAGTCAGAGGAGAACACAAGAGTTCCCACCTTCTTTCTCTTGTAATTTGCTTCATGATGGGGTATTCTCCTTCCCTCAAATCAAGGCCTTTCTCATATATGACATTCTTTCCCTCCATGAACCTATGATATTTCCCTTCATGGAATTGGGATCTAAACCTTCTTGCATCAAATGATGGGGGTTCGGTTGCCATAGGTTCTTTTCCCGGCCTTCTTTTTGAGCTTGAGGAGGCCATTGAAAATTAAAGTGAAAAAGAAGAGGAAGTAAGAGTAGAAGAAGAAATATGTGTTGTGTTTGGGGTGAACTTTGGTTCGATTTTGATGTGTGAGGTAAGGGAATTATGTTGGCTTTGGAGGTGGAGTAGAGTGTGGTTTCATATGAAAGTGGCTTGAGTGGGAATGTGAGTGCCGTGTTGGTGCAACGGCTATTTATAGGCCATGTTTCCAAGCTTTTCAACAAAACCACAATAAATGAATGAGGAGGGAACCGTGAATGTTCATGAAGGGCTGAGATTGGTTTGCTCATTCAACGAATGCATGAGATGAACGGCTTGCATGCATGGTTGAGGCTTGACGAGGATCCTCCTCCTATTGGTTGCATGCACTTCGGTGTCCAATGTTGCATGCATGCAAATTTTGTTCCCCATGAGCACGTTCTCCTAGGCACATGTGACCTCCCTCACATAGATCCTCCTAGCCGTGGCCCCTCCTTGAGTTTTGTCTTAATCTTTTTCTCCTGTAAGAATCAAAATAACTAGCCTTAGCTCATTAATAAAGTTGTTGGCAATTAATTTGTATTAAAGAGAAAGGATTGTTTTGTTTTGCCTATTATTATAAAAATATTTTTATGGTCAATTATGTCCCTTAATTAAAGATGTTGAAAGTTGGTGAACACCAAACTTATCTTCTATTGAGGGGATGGCCGAACAACTATCAACCATTCTTCACAATTGACATTTTCTTTTTTTTTTTAAAAAATAATTGTGATGCATGATCCTGTTTGTATGCTTTTGATTTCATAAATGGTAAATGATCTTCTGAGTTTCGTTGCAATTGCAGACACCAAACTTAGTGTTTGGTCATATGCTTTATTCAAATGAATTATGCATATGTTCTAAGAATGGCTCCCTTTCTTTTTGAAAAGCTAAAATTTAGTGTACCTTAAGGGACACCAAACTTAGAATTCTGACTTATGTTCTAAAATGTGCATTTACCAAATATGAAAGTTCAGAATCATACTTCAGGAAATCATAGCTTATTGAATAAAAAAAAAAAAGAAATCTTAAACCATGGGTTGCCTCCCATGAAGCGCTCTTTTATTGTCATTAGCTTGACATTGACCTCCCTTTAAGGTGGTTGATGCTGGTGATGTCTCAATTTGTCACCTCTCACTGTCAGCTTTCTCTGTGTGCTTTGATGCTTAATTTCCATATGCTCAAGAGAAAGAATTTGGTTGACAGTGTAATAATCTTCTGCTCCCTGCTGTTGGTATATTAATTGCACCTTATCACCCTTAGAAAATCCTTCAGTTGGGATTTTCTTGTTCTTCCACCCTTTGTGAGCCTTTTTCTTATTCTTCACCTTTTTCTTGCTTGTTGATCTTCCCTTCTTGGCAGTTACTTGAGTTGTGATGCCTTCCTTTCTGCTGATCACCCCTGCTTCCTTGTGAATCCCCTTTTCTTCTTGCATCTGTTTGTTTTTCTGTTCCAATTCCTTTTCAGTTGATTGCTTTGGAAGGGGATCATCACTCATTTTGCTTGTTTCTTCATCCCTTTGTTCTTCCGGAAAGACTTTCAGGACGATGCTTTCCTCATGCATCCTGAGGGTTAACTCTCCTTGCTCTATGTCCACAATGGCTCTAGCAGTGGCCAAAAATGGTCGACCAAGTATTATGGAGTCATTTCCATTTTCTGAAGAACCTAGGATTACAAAGTCTGCCGGATAGATGAACTTGCCAACCTTAACTAAAAGGTTCTCAATCAGCCCCTTAGGATAGACTATTGATTGATCCACCAATTCCAAAGTCATCTCTGTTGGTTTCACCTCTTCTATGCCAAGCTTTTTCACTAGAGGATATGGGATTAGATTTATGCTTGCTCCTAGATCGCACATCCCTTTGTTAATGAACAGGTTTCCAATAGTGCATGGCAAGAAGAAACCTCCAGGGTCCTCAAGCTTGGGAGGGAGTCCCTTTTTAATGAGTGCACTACATTCCTCACTAAGCATCACTGTTTCCTTCTCATTCCAATCCCTTTTCTTGTTGATGAGCTCTTTTAGAAACTTAGCATACAGGGGCATTTGCTCCAAAGCCTCTGCCAAAGGTATGTTGATTTCCAACTTCTTGAAAGTCTCAAGAAATTTGTGGAAGTGCTGATCCTTTGTTTCCTTGTGAAATCTCTGTGGATAAGGTAGTGGTGGTGTTGATCTCTTCTCCACTTGATGCTGTTTTGGAATTGGTTCTTCCATGATTTTCTTTCCTTTCTTTAAATTTTGTGGCTTGTTGTCTTCCTCTGTGAGCTTTTCTGGAGCACTCTTGCTTATTGTGTCTTTGTTAATGGCTTCATCATTCTTTGTTGGCTCATTGTTATTCTCCATAAGCTTCTTTGTTGCTCCTTGGTTACCCTCTGTTAACACCCTTCCACTTCTCAGTTGCACCACCTTGCATTCTTCCTTTGGGTTGGGAATGGTATCACTAGGTAGTGAACTTGATGGTTTCTCAACAGAGATCTTCTTAGAGATTTGGCCAATTTGCCTCTCTAAGTTCTTCATGGTAGCTTCTTGATTCTTGGTGGTCAGTTCTTGGTTTTTCATCAGTTTTTCCATGAGCTGTTCTAGATGGGTGATTCTCTGTGAGTCTTGTGAGGTGGGTTGATTTTGGGGTGTTGATGGGTGAGGATAAGTGTTTTGGTTAGTTGGGTGGTTATTGGGTGGGTATTGGTTAGAATTTGGGTAGTTGTTTTGTGGTTTTCTGTATGAATTTTGGTTAGTGGTTGGCTGGGGGTTGTGGTTTGTGTTTTTCCAATTGTTTTGGCCTGTGTTTCTTTGCCATGGTTGTTGGTTTTGATTATGGTTGTCTCCCCATCTGAGGTTGGGATGATTCTTCCAAGATGGATTGTAGGTGTCACCATAGACTTCATTTGTTCCAGGATTTTGGTTGTGCATGTATTGAACTTGCTCTTGTTGTTGCTCCTCTTGAGTTTCTTCATTTTGCACCCAAGTGGTTGGAGGTTGGCTTGTGGTGCTCACTGCTGCCACTTGCAAGCCATCAATTCTCTTAGCCATTTGCTCAAATTGTTGTTGAATCTGTTGCTGCATCATCTTGTTTTGAGCTAAGATTGAATCAACTCCTTCCAACTCCATGACTCCTCTTCTCTGTGATAGTTGGCGTTGTCTTTGATGAGCAAAGAAATATTGGTTGTTGGCCACCATATCAATGAGGTTTCGAGCTTCCTCTGTGGTTTTCATGAGTTGTAGAGAGCCTCCAGCAGAGTGATCAAGAGCTTCTTGAGCTTTAAGAGTGAGGCCTTCATAGAAGTTTTGTAGCTTGTCCCACTCAGTGAACATCTCTGGTGGACACTTCCTCAATAGAGCCTTGTATCTCTCCCATGCTTCATATAAGCTCTCGGCCTCCAATTGAGTGAATGTTTGAACCTCTGTCTTCAACCTTAGGACTCTTTGAGGTGGATAGAATTTGGCAAGGAACTTGCTCACCAAGTCATCCCAAGTGTTGATGCTTTCTTTTGGAAAAGTCTCTAGCCATTGAGTGGCTTTATCTCTAAGAGAGAATGGGAAGAGTAGCAACTTGTAGCTGTCAGGAGGTACCCCATTCGTTTTCACTGTGTCACAGATTCTCAAGAAAGTAGACAAATGTTGGTTTGGATCCTCCAAAGGCCCTCCTCCAAAGGAACAATTGTTTTGCACCAGAGTGATGAGTTGTGGCTTGAGTTCAAAGTTGTTTGCATTGACATTGGGAGGAAGAATGCTACTCCCACAATGCTTGGCATTTGCAAATGTGTATGAAGCCAAGACTCTTCTCTGTTGGTCATTGTTGGCTCCTCCTCCTGGTTGATTGGTATCTCCTTCCATATCTTGGAATTCCTCCTCAGATTCTTCTTCTTCTCCAACAATATTCTTCCCTCTTTCAGCTCTTCTTATTCTCCGAAGAGTTCTTTGATCAATTTCAGAGTGGATAGTAGAGGATCTTCCTATACCTGACATACAAACACACAACAATAAACACACAAACCCAGAAATACTATGGAACTTCAATCTGTAGCTAGAATGAAGTTCTGGTTGGTTAGTTTAAGCAAAAACTCAAACAGTTAATGTGTTAGTAAGAGTTAGAATAACAGAAAAGAAAAAATGCTTAATCTAGACCTCCACTTCACTTAATCATTGTCAATCTATTTCAATCCCCGGCAACGGCGCCAAAAACTTGATGTGTGGAAAGCGATCCAACACAAAACTCACCGGCAAGTGTACCGGGTCGCATCAAGTAATAATAACTCATAAGAGTGAGGTCGATCCCACAGGGATTGAAGGATTGAGCAATTTTAGTTTAGTGGGTGGTTTAGTCAAGCAAATCAAGTGTTGGTTGAGTGATTTGTGTTTAACAGAAAGTAAATGACAGTAAATGTAAAGGGGGAAAGGGAAATAGGCATTAAATTTGAGAGCAAGAAAGAAAAATTGCAGAAACTTAAAGAACAAGAAACTAAATAACTGAAACTTAAAGTGCAAGAAAGGTAAATTGCAGTAACTTAAATGGCAAGTAATGTAAATTGCTTGAATGTAAAAGGGAATTGAGGAATGGGATTGCAGGATCTAAACGAAGGAAAAGTAAATTGCAGTAATGAAGGTAGCAGAAATTGAATTGGATGCAAACAGAAATTTAAACAGCAAGGAAATTAAAGTGCAGTAAAGGTTCACAGAAGAACCAAAAGTGATCTCAGGATCCCAAGGGCTTAGGTAGCAGAGCCTAAAACCCAATTTCCTTCCCAGATCTGAAGTTACTAAGCAATTGACAGAAAATTAAAGATGAAGCAGTAGAAGAACAGAATTGAAAGTGAATTATGCAGAAAACAAATTGCAAAGAGTTTGAATGGGAATTGGGACAGAATTTCCCCAATTTCACACATCCAATACTCAGAAAAACAGAGAGTAGAATTGCCCAAGGGAAATGAGGAAGGAGATCAATCAATTCTCCCTTGATCCTCTTAGTTCTCGGCCAATTCTCTCAAGAACAATTCCAAGAGAGTCAAAACTCCAAAGGAATGTCAAAGTGAAAATTCAAAAGCCAAGGTAAAAGTAAAAATTCAAAAGTGAGCAAAAAAGTTGCTAAAAGTCCTAATTACATCAAACTAAGTCCTATTTATACACTTTCTATTCTTGGATGATGGGATTTGGATGGGCTTTTGGATTGGTGAAGAAATGAATTCAAATGAATTTTTAATTTGAATTTTGGCCCAAAAACCACTCCCAGGAGGCTGCCCTGCCCTTGTGGAGGGCAGGGCAGAAAATTGATGCTTGGTGCTTGGAGTTGGTGCGGCCATGGTGCGCATGAAGAAGAAATTGGTGCGCCAGAAGCTGCCCTGCCCGCGCCAAGGGCGGGGCAGAAAATGTTGATGCGCGCGCTTGGTGCGCCATGCTTGAGGAGCGCGCGTGCGCGTGCTGCACGTTGATGCGTGGGATGCTCCCTACCCGCGCCAAGGGCAGGGCAGGAATGGTTTGGTGCGCCAGGAAAGGAATGTTGCGCGCGATTGGTGCGCCAGGAAGCAAAGTTGGTGCGCCAAGGTTTTGTGTGTGATGCGCCAATTTCAAATGCTGCCCTGCCCGCGCCAAGGGCAGGGCAGAGTTTCCATATTGCACGCCTCGGGTTCGAATCACGGAGGAAGCAAACACGCTAGTTATTTTCTTGGTTTCTTGGCACCATAGTCACCCTTAGTCCTTGGCTTCCTCATGGTCCCTTGTTCGAAACATGTAGCTTGCATGGGTGTCATTTTCCCTTGAATTTATTTCCTCATGGAGCCCGATCCTGCTCTCCACAAGGGCAGGGCAGAGTTTGCTTCTCTTGGCTCCAAGGCACCATTTTGTGCTCTGCCCTTGGAGTGGGCAGGGCAAGGTTGCCTTGTCTTGGTTTGGTCACTTAATGCTGCCCTCCTAGAGGGCATTCTGCCCTTGTGGAGGGCAAGGTTGCTTCCCCTATGAGTTGCGGCACGCTATTTCTTGATTCGGCCACGCTTTCCTTTTCTTGGCTACACTTTCTTAGGCCACGCTTTTCATTTTCTTTTTCTTTTCTTCACCTACAATAAACCAAAACAACCACTCAAAGTATCACTAAATTCAAGAGGCTTATAAATCAATTAAAATGCAATTAAAATTAGCTTAAACCTCATGATTTATCATTAATTTCATAGTGGTTGCTTGATTTAGAGAAGTTATGCATTTTCACTCCAAATCACTAACTTAGGATGCAAGAAAGTGCATAATTGCTAACAAAACAAGTGAAATTAGCTTGAAAAATGGGTATATGATGACTTGTCATCACCTCTTAGATTTCCAGCTTCTCCATTACAGAGAGTGGCATGAGGTTTATAGTTGACCCTAAGTCACAGAGCTTTTTCAAAGGTCATGGTGCCTATAGTGCAAGGGATCAGGAAGCGTCAAGGATCTGAAAGCTTCCGGGGTAGCTTATACTGAACCAAAGCATGGAGTTCTTTAGAAAGCAATGAAGGTTCTTCCTCCAAGGTCTTTATACCAAATAACTTGGCATTTAGCTTCATGAGAGCTCCTAGGTACTGAGCAACTTGCTCTTCCCTAGTGTCTTCATCCTCATCAGAGGATGAGTATTCATCAAAACTCATGCACTGTAGAAGTGCATGCAAAGGAACCTCTTTGGTCTCTATGTGAGCCTTGCCTTCCTTTAGTTCCTGGATAGGGGTTTCTCGAGTAGGTATTGAGCACTCAGAGGGTGTGCATTGACTGGCATTCAACGCCAGCTTTGCTAGTTCTTTGAGTGTTGAACGCCCTTGCTGTGCACCCTTACTGGCGTTGAACGTCAGTTCCTCTATCCTTTTGGGCGTTGAACGCTCAGCAGGGGTATCCTGGCTGGCGTTTAACACCAGCTTCCCTATCTGATTGGGCATTGAACGCCCAGTGAGGGGTTTCTCATAGGCATTCAGCGCCAGAGTTCTTGCTTGTTTGGGCGTTGAACGCCTAGCCAGTGCTCCCTGGCTGGCGTTCAACGCCAGCTCTGCTGCCAGGTTGGGTGTTGAACACCTAGTGAGAGGTTCCTCGCTAGCGTTCAGCGCCAGACTTGTTACCATTGTGGGCGTTGAACGCCCAGTGGGAACTTTTTGACTGGTGTTCAATGCCTTCCCAATTTCTCCAGATTCAGCCTCAACCTCAGTGGAAAATATCAAATTTAAACTTAAGCCAAGATCATACAGGGCTTTGTTAAAAATGATCTTTCCAATACTCCACAGGATCTGAAAGCTCCCTGGATCTGGCATCTTCCTTGGTAGCTCATTCTGAATTAAGAGACTGTACTTCTCAGTAAGTACCTCTATTCATCTCCCCTTAGGTCCTTCTTTTTAAATACTTCTGTAAAAGAGATATTGACTTACATCCTCTTGAATGCTGCTTGGAGATGAGCCAGTTGCTCATCTTCGGGTTCTATTTGCATGCCTAGGAAGAGTAACTCTTGAGGCTCTTTAACCTCTGCAAGGGTATGCTCTGTGGAAGTCACAGGCTCCTCTTGCATGTCCAGAGAAGAATCAACTTGAGGTTCCTTCTCCTCTGTAGGGCCGTGCTCAATGGCATTCTCAAGATCCTCTTGGTCCTTGATTTCCTTAAGTCCTTCAGTAGCATGCTCCTGAGGTTCGGCCTCCTTAGTGAAGACTACTGTCTCACCTTCTTTTAATATCTCCTTCCTAGAGAGCATAAGGCTTTCTATAAAGGCTAGACACTCTTCTCTAGGATTCACTTCTGTATCTCTAAGAAGAGTGTTAGGGTGTCTCTGTAGTTTTTGAGGAAGGTTCCTCTGAATGACTGCATTGCACTCCTTAGTAAGAGCTACTCTCTCTACTTCCCTCTAATCCCTCTTGCTGTTTAATATTTCCTTCATGAACTTAGCATATGAAGGCATTTGCTCAAGAGCCTATGCAAAGGGAATTATAATCTCTAGCTTCTTAAAAGCTTTTAAGAATTTGAAAAATTGCCTATCTTTTTCTGTTTTCTGGAGTCTTTGAGGGTATGGTAACTTGGCCTTGTACTCATCAATCTTGGTTGATGAAGGCCGAGTGCTGTGTGTATTGGAAGGGGGATTACTAGCTTTCTTAGGAGGGTTGTTATCAGTATGTGACTGGCCTATCTTGCTTGGGTGTTCAATGCCCATATTGCTGCCCACTTCCTAGCGTTCAATGCTAGGGACACCACCCCCTGTTGGGCATTCAACGCCCTTGTTAGTGTCCTCAATCGGACGTTCAATGCTAGGGATTGATATCCTTCTTGGCGTTGAATGCTAATGACATTCCTCTTTGGGCATTCAATGCCCTCAGAGACGTCCTGGGCATCTATCTGGTGTTTCTCTATTAGCTTTTCTTTCTTGTTGTATTGAGGTTAGGTGTTTAAGGATTTCTCACTCCTCAGTTGAATAGCCTGGCATTCCTCTGTTATTTGTTTAGATAACTGCTGCCTTATTTGACTCAACTAGGCTTCTACATTCCTGTTAGAAGCCTGAGTTTCTCGCAAAGCCTCTTGCAATTCCAGTATTTGCTGGGCAAGGGCGTGTAGTTGCTGAGTTAATGGGCTATCCTGTTCTGGGGTTAGGCTAAGTAGATACTGCCTTAACCTTTCTTTTCATAGAAGTCTCAGCAGATGAGTACAGATGCTGATTAATGGCAACTGTCACAATAAGCTCTTGAGCCTCTTCAATGGTCTTTCTCATGTGCATGGAGCCACCAGCAGAATGGTCTAAAGATGTTCTAGCTATTTCTGAAAGTCCATAGTAGAAGATGTCTAATTGTACCCATTCTGAAAATATTTCAATGGAACATTTTCTTAGCATCCTTTTATATCTCCCCCAAACATCATAAAGAGATTCATTATCTCCTTGTTTGAAGCCTTGGATATCCAGTCTTAGCTGGGTCATCTTTCTTGGAGGGAAGTATTGATTTAAAAACTTGTCTACTAACTGTTTCCAAGTTTTCAAGCTAGTTTTAGGCTGATAATCAAACCACCTCTTTGCTTGGTCCTTTACCGCAAAAGGAAAGAGCAATAGTCTATAAACATCTTGGTCTACTCCCTCATTGTGTACTTGTCAGCAATCTTTAAGAAATCTGCTAGGAACTCAGTAGGTTCTTCCTGTCAAAGTCCAGAGTATTGGCAATTCTGCTGCACTAAAGTAATGAGTTGAGGGTTTAGTTCAAAGCTACTTGCTCTGATGTGAGGTATGCTAATACTTCTTACATAGAAGTTAGCATTGGGTTTTGTATAAGATCCCAGAGTTCTTCCAAACTCTTCATTATCTAAACTCTTCATTATCATTTGGGTTCATGATGAAGAAAGTTAGAAGAAGAGAAAGAAGAAAAAAGGTAGAAAAGGTAGAAGAAGAAATATAAGTAGAAAAGATAAACGAGAATAAAAATATTTTTGTTTTTATTTTATTTTTTTATTAATTTCGAAAATTAAAGTTAATTAATTAAAAAGAATTGAAAATTTAATTATTAAATTTCAAAAATAGAAGAGAGAGAAGAAGAAGAGAATTTTCGAAAATTAGAATAGAGAAGAAGTAGTTAGGAAGTTTTGAAAAAGAAGATAGAGAAGATAAGCAATTAATTAAGAAAGATTTGATTTAAAATAAGATACAGGATAAGAAAATATATGATGAGAAATTTAAAAGATTTGAAAGAGATTTGATTTTAAAATTTAAAAAGAAAAAACAAGATAGAAAAGATAAGATAAGTTAGGTAAGATAAGATAAGATAAGAAAGTTAAGAAAAGATTAGTTTTAAAATTAAAAAGATTAGAATTTTGAATTTTAAATTTGAAAATTAAATTTTGAATTTTAAATTTTGAATTTTAAATTTTGAAATTTAAAATTTGAATTTTGAAGTTTGAAATTCGAAATTTTGAATTTTTGAATTTTTGAAATTGAAACAAGATAAGATAAAGATTTGAATTTGAAAAGTTTTAATTTTGAAAATTGAAATTTGAAATTTAAATTGTGGATTTTGAAATTGAATTTTGAAATTTAAAATTTTAAAATTTAGAACGTTGAAATTTTAAATTCGAAATAAGATAAGATAAGATTTTGAAAAAGATATGATTTTTTATTTTGAAAAGATTTGAATTTTGAATTTTAAAGTTAAGATAAGATAAGATAAAAAATTTTAAAATTAAAATTTTAATTTTTAGTGAAAATTTTGAAAATTAAGTTAATTTTAAGATAGAAAAGATATTTTTTATTTTTGAATTTAATACAAGTAAAAGACACAAAACGTAAAATTTTTAGATCTAGCACCCCAAGTTTTCAAAATTTTGAAGGAAAAACACAACGGGACACCAAACTTAAAAAATTTGAAATCAAAGACTCTAATTTTAGAAAAGAAAGAAAAAACTTAATGACTCAAGATGACTCAAAAGGACACCAAACTTAAAGATTGACACAGGAATCAAACAAAAGACACTGATTTTGAAATTTTTTAGAGAGAAATACTAAAAAATTTCGAAAATTACCAAGAATAAGAACAAAAGAGTCAAACCAAAAACAAAGATTAAACAAAGAAAAGAAAAATTTTTGAAAAAGGTTTTAAATTTTTTTTCGAAAAATAAAATAAAATAAAATACTCTTCCAAAAATCAGAGACAATACCTGATCTAGGGAACATGATAATCCGTTTTCTTGTCCAAACTCAAACAATCCCCGACAACGGCGCCAAAAACTTGGTGCACGAATCCTCACACTTTCGTACAGCTATACCAGCAAGTGCACTGGGTCGTCCAAGTAATACCTGAGCGAGTCAGGGTCAATCCCACGAGGATTATGGTTTGAAGCAAGCTATGGTTATCTTGCAAGTCTTAGTCAACCGAATCAGAAGGTTGATAGATAGATATTTGTGAGATCTAAACTAAGTTGGCATGTAAATAAAGAAAAAGGGTAATCAGTAATAGGAATATGTTGAGTATTAGAGTTGCTTTGTCTTTCTGAATTAACTCTAGTATCATTGTCTTCTCTACTTGTGAATGATCTTTTCTATGGTAGGCTATATGTGATCAAAGCCATTGCCCGTGGTCATTGATCTCCTCTGCTCCAGATCTGAACCCCAGGGTTAGTGGGGATCTATTCTGATTGAGGGTGATGCTCCTGCAGTTCATTCTCCTTGATGATCCTACTCAAAATGCCAAAAACAAGGTTGAATCTTCCGGATCGGAGGATGCTACGCCTTTGGTTCTAGCCACTACCAAAGAGACCCTAATCTCCCTGTAAATCGGTTGAACTGATGTCTCGAGAAGTCCCCAATGAAGTCGTGGATTAGCCGTCTAACAGACGTATAGTCAAGTTGGTGGTTCATAATTGTCCAATGAAAGACGCACTCGGAACCCATGTAGAATGTGATAACCTTGTGCCAGTTCAACGCATTCATATTGATGAAGAACTAATATACATTTTAGAATTAATCAAACACGGATCGAAGAGAAATAGTAATACTTTTATTAATTTATAGGACTCAGCAGGGCTCTTCCCCTCAACCTAGGAGGTTTAGAAACTCATACAAAAAGGAAAATACAATGGTAAAAACGTGTAAAAGGGGCTGAGGATCATGTAAATATCCCTTAAATACTAAACTAATTACTAGTAAGGGTAAAATAGTCTTTTTAATGCTAAAATCCACTTCTAAGGCCTACTTGGTGAGTATTTGGGCTGAGATTTGATGACATCCACGTGCTGTGAGCTCTCTTGGGCGTGAAATTCTGGCTAGGGGTTCCTTTTTGGGCGTTGGAACGCCGGGCTCTGCTCCTGGGCGCTTGATGCCTGGAAGGAGGTAGGAGGCTGGCGTTGGACACCAGTTCTGGGCCTTCTAATCTGAAGCAAAGTATGAACTATTATATATTGCTGGAAGCTCTAAAAGTTAGCTTTCCATATCCATTGAGAACGCTCCATTTGGACTTCTGTAGCTCCAGAAAAGCTCTTCCGAGTGCAAGGAGCTCAGATCCGGACAGCATCTGCTGTGCTTTCTCTGTCTCTGAATCAGACTTTTACTCCAGCTCCTCAATTTCAGTCAGAAAATAACTGAAATTGTAAAAAAATACACAAGCTCATGGTAGAATCCAAAAATGTGAATTTAACACTATAACATATAAAAACGTAATAAAAACTAAACAAAACATACTAAAAACTACAGGAAAACAATGCCAAAAAGCGTATAAAATATCCGCTCATCCTTATCCATGGGTAACCCTTCTTGTAACGGGCATTGCCAATGGCCATGACACACTCCAGGCTTAAAGATGCCTATTGTTCGTGCCACAATTTCATACGCACTATAAACTATTATACATCTTTGGTAAGCTCTGGATGTCAGCTTTCTAACGCCACTAAAATCCTATCATTTTAAGCTCTGTAGCTCAAATTATGCTCCTTTGAAGACGAAGAGGTCAACCAGGCAAGGTCGCAGGCGTCATTGTGGATAACGCCCCTTATAATAGGCGTTGCCAATGCCAGATTCTGAGGCTCAAAATGAATGTCCACCCTATACTATGATATATTTCTGAAAATCTCTGGATGTCTACTTTTGAATGCTTTTGGAAGTGTGTCATTCGAAGCTTTGTAGCTCAAGTTATACTCCTTGGAAGGTGAAGAGGTCAACCTGGCTTGTAACATGTTGCTCATCTTTCTTCTTGACATTTTCAGGGTAAATTTCTCCCTTAGATTTAGTGTCCATGATGCCAAGGCATCTTAGGCTAGTTTCACTAGCATTTTTCTGTTAGTTTTAGTTGTTTTATGCATTTTCTTGAGCTTAAAGTAACCAAGAATGGTTAAATGAATAACAAAGCAATGAACCATCCAAACAGTATGATTTTGATGCAAATTCCATGAGTTTTTAGTTATATTACTTGAATGCTATGAATGGAAGATTTCTCATGAAATTTTGCAAGACTTTGATGCAGTTGTTTGGATGATTTCAGGGAAGAAGAGGCTAGGCAAGGAAGCAACAAAATCAATAAAGGAAGCTTGAATATCACATGGGGAGTTTAAGTTCCAGTTTAAGCTTAAACTGGAACTTAAACTGCCAAGCCATATAATGCTGGGAACTATCAGTGGCGTTTAAGCTCCAGTTTAAGCTTAAACTGGAGCTTAAACACCAAAATCATGAAAGCTGAGGAAAAGCTGAAAGTGGCGTTTAACCTCCAGTTTAACCTTAAACTGGAAGTTAAACGCCAGAAATGAGAAATGCACCAGGGAGCCATTTCCATGTTTAAGCTCCAGTTTAACCTTAAACTGGAGCTTAAACGTGTTCGACCAAAATTCTCCTCCAGGGTTGCTTTCTTCATTTCCACGTTTAAGCTTCAGTTTAACCTTAAACTGAAGCTTAAACGTGTTCGACCATTCCACACTCCAGGGTTGCTTTCTTCCATTTCCACGTTTAAGCTTCAGTTTAACCTTAAACTGAAGCTTAAACGTGCTTGAGTTATACCACCTCCAGGAGTGTCCAACGTTTAAGTTCCAGTTTAAGCTTAAACTGGAACTTAAACGTGCTTCCACAAAAGGCATCACTGGAAGTGTCTGGCGTTTAAGTTGCAGTTTAAGCTTAAACTGCAACTTAAACGCCACTATTTGAAA
The DNA here is from genome assembly GCF_014773155.1 of Arachis stenosperma. NCBI lineage: Eukaryota > Viridiplantae > Streptophyta > Magnoliopsida > Fabales > Fabaceae > Arachis > Arachis stenosperma. The sequence continues at coordinate 81,019,005 of NC_080382.1, forward strand.
AGGTTTCTGGGCCAAAGATATTGCAGTTTTAAGTTAGCATTTGAGCACAAACATTAACTTAAACGTACTCTGGTATGAAACCCAATTGAATATCATGGTTTATGGGATTGGGCCTGAAGAATTGATGAGTCTGGAATTTCAATTTGTTGAGTCATGTGTCATTACTTGATTATCACTAAGTTGGCTCAATGAATGTTACAGAATTGGATCAGCAGCCTCATCAGGATTATGGATCATAAACCCAAAGCAAAAGGAAATCAGGGAAAGGCCTCAAAGCCCAAGAAACACAACAGAAGCTCAATTTAGAAAGTGTATAAATAGGATAGAATTTAAGTTAGTCAAAGGACTTTTGATCATTTTTTTCTAGTTTTCATACTTTTTGTAATTGAATTCAGAGCTATGACTCACTAAACCCCCTTTCATTGGGTTAGGGAGCTCTATTGTAATTCAATGAATCAATAATAGTTTTTATCTTCTTCTTCAATCTTTTCTCTTGAATTTTTGTTAGAAAGCTTCTCGATCTAATTCCATTGGTTAGTTGTCTTGGGAAAGAAACTATCCATAATTGGAATCCTTCGGAACCTTGGGAAAGGAATGGAGGATTCATGCTAGAGAAGCTTTCTCACAGTGAATTGGATTGGGGTTTGGATGGATATTGTGACATGTAATCCTACCAAATTGTGGTTCATGAAACTGTGTGGTATAATCAGTGATCGAGCGTCATCTCTTCTTATGAACATTTAAACCAAGGGATTGGGAATTTGTTTGTTTTTAGAGAGAATTGGTGAGCCAAGGGATTGGGATCCAATCATATAAGATTGCCAAGCAAAATTCAATGAACGCATTGGTTGAGGAAGGGATAAAAATGTTTTGATTCGGAGATCTCAATATCTCCTGAAACCCAATGAATTCCCCATTTCTGATCTACCACTTTCTCTTTACATTCTGCAATTAAATTCATGCAATCACCCCGATCCCTTTTTTTTTTAATTTCAGCAATTTAGCTTCTCGCTTTTTAATTCATGCAATTTAAGATTCCGTAATTTCAATTTCTTGCCATTTACGTTTCCCGCTAATTTTACATTCCGCAATTCTCATCTAAATCTTGATTCCGCTCAACTAGAACACACTTCTAATCCGAATTGCTCACTCAACCAATCCTTGTGGGATTCGACCTCACTCTATTGTGAGTTTTTACTTGACGATAACCGGTGCACTTGCCGGAAGGAATTTTTGCCGATCGGGCAATTTCCTAAAATCGTAGCATCAAGTTTATGGCGCCGTTGCCGGGGATTGGTTTTCGATTGACAATTCTCAAATTGGAAGTTAACTAGATTGAGCATTTTTCTTGTTTTGTTAATTCAGTTCAAGTTACTTGTTGAATTTTAATTTCTGCACTCTGTTACTTGCTTTCTTTCTTTATGCCTTTAAATTCAAGCAACTAACTCACTGACTCACTAACTATTTGAATTAATTCCTCAACTGCTCTAACCATACTCTTCCATTAACCAAGAGTATTTCACTTGTTTGTTGCCTGTGCTGTGTTCTTGTATGACAGGTAGGAGAGGAGAGACATCAACTCCTCCATATACCGAACCAGAGAAGACCCTTCATAAACTTAGAAGGGAAGCAAGAGGGAAGAGAGTACTGGGAGAAGAAGAATCTGAAGGAGAATCTGAGGACAATTTTGAGGAAGCTCTAGATCTCAACATGGATAGAGAAGTTCACAACCATGAGAGAGCTGATGGAAACAATGCCATTCCCGAGAGGAGGGTTCTTGGTTCATACATAAACCCAACCTCTGGGAATTGTGGTAGCAGCATTCAGAAACCACCCATTCGGGCCAACAATTTTGAACTCAAACCACAGCTAATATCACTAGTGGAGAATCATTGTTCATTTGGTGGGAGTGCTAATGAAGATCCAAACCAACATCTCACAAAATTCCTGAGAATTTGCGACACTGTGAAGTCCAATGGAGTCCAGGAAGATGCCTATAAACTGCTCTTGTTCCCATTTTCACTTAGGGACAAGGCAGCTAAGTGGCTGGAATCATTCCCAAGGGGGAGCCTAACAACCTGGGATGAGGTGGAAAGCAAGTTTCTGGCACGTTTCTACCCCCCACAAAAGGTCAATAGGCTTCGATCTGAGGTTCAGACTTTTAGACAACAAGATGGTGAAACTCTCTACGAGGCATGGGAGAGGTTCAAGGATTTGACAAGGAAATGCCCACCAGACATGTTCCATGACTGGGTGCAATTGCATATTTTCTATGATGGACTTTCTTATGAATCAAGGAAGGCTGTAGACCATTCATCAGGAGGTTCATTGAACAGGAAAAAGACTGTGGAAGAAGCCATTGAAGTGATTGAGACAGTGGCTGAGAATGAGTACTACTATGCTTCAGAGAGACACAACACTAAGGGAGTCATGGAGCTGAACCATGTTGATACAATTCTAGCCCAAAACAAGGTGTTTGCCAAGCAACTAGCAGAGCTCACCAGGAAATTAGAAACAAATCAAGTGGCTGCAATACACACACAAGATCAAGAGGAAGTAAACACTGAAGGAGGTGATTGGGAAGAGGCCAACTATGTGGGAAATCAACAAAGGCAACCATATGATCCACATTCCAACACTTACAACCCAGGCTGGAAAAACCACCCAAACTTTGGGTGGGGAAACCAGCAAACCCAACCACAAAACCACAAACCTTACAACCCCAACCAACATAACAATTCCACATACCAAAACTCCAACCAAAGATCATACCAAGCCACACAAAACACTTACTCCCAACCACCATATCATGGCCAAAATAATCAACCTGCCCAACCTAATCCGAACCAACAATTTCAAGATCAATTAAACAGGATAGAAGGAATGCTTGCAAACATGGGTCAGGACATAAGTGAGTTGAAAAGCTTTAGAGATGATGTGAGATCTACCTTAAGGAACCATGGTGAAAAACTCAAGAGGATGGAGTCTCGAGTAGGAGAGCTATCTCAACAGGCCCCCAAGTCAACTGCAGTGTTCCCTAGTGACACAGAAAAGAATCCTAAAGGGGAACAAAAGGGAGTAAGATGGGAAGAATGCAAGGCCATCACCATATTGAAGGAAGTCTCAGAAGAAGAAGGAATCAGACCCTCAGAACAGGAGCCAGAAATCTTGAAGGAAGGTGTGGAAGAAGCTAAGCAGGAAAGTGAAACTGAGCAAGCCAAGGAACTGCAAAATAAAGGCATGCTGGAAACATACCAACCAAAAGCACCATTTCCTCAGAGGTTAGGAGGAGGTGAAAAAGGGAAAACATATTCAAGGTTTTTAGAGACATTTAAGTCTCTCCATATCAATATTCCCTTTCTTGAGATTCTCCAGCAGATGCCTACACATATCAAGTATTTGAAGGAAATGCTGAGCAAGAAAAGAGTTTTGAAGGGAGGACAAACTGTAATAATGAACAAAGAATGCAGTGCCCTCATCAAGAAGGACATAGTCTCTAAGAAAATAGACCCAGGAAGTTTTTATATCCCCTGCATCATAGGGGAAACAAAAATTGACAGAGGACTCTGTGATCTAGGAGCTAGCATAAATGTGATGCCTCTGACTCTTATGAAGAGGCTACAACTGAATGAGGTGAGATCCACTGATGTAATCATACAACTGGCTGACAAAACTCAGAAGCAAGCTGAAGGGGTAGTTGAGAATGTGCTGGTGAAAGTGGAAAATTATTTCTTCCCCACAGACTTTGTCATTTTAGACATGGAGGAAAGCTACCTACACCCTATCATTCTGGGAAGGCCATTTCTAGCCACTGCTAGAGCGCTCATAGATGTAGAACAAGGAGAGCTAATTTTGAGAATACATGATGAACAGCTCATTTTCCATGTTTTCAAACCTGCATCTGAGCCTGAACCAGAACCTGAAAAGCCTAAGGATGATAGTAGACATCTGTGTTTAGAGGAAAGCAATCCAGCAGCTAAAACTCTGAAACAGTCCTTGGAAGGCAAACAAGAATTGCAAGAGTTAAAGCCACAAGAATCAATAGAAACAGCTCAGAAGGATCCTCCTGGCATAAGGGTCAATGAAGAAATCCTCAAGAGAGAGGGAAGAATTGTAAAGAAATTGCCAAGAGGGTGGAGAAACAAGAAAATTCCCACTGAAGGTTTCTCTCCGGGAGATAAAGTGATATCAAGTCATTATCTGCCAATCCCACCTGGCCTCAAAACCATTCCTTCCCAGCTCCCTCAAGTGTTCACAATCAGGAAAGTTCTTTCTATGGAACATTTGGAAATCATGAAGGAATCAAATGGGGACGTTTTCATAATGAGAGGAGAGGACATCAAGCACTACAATCCACCCTAACAAGCTGACCGTCAAGCTAATGACGTTAAAGAAGCGCTTGTTGGGAGGCAACCCAACCTGAGGTAATACTCCTTTGCTGTTTCTTTTATTTGTTTCAATAAAAAGGTGAAGTAGTTTCTGTGCATTGCAAAGAATTAAGTTTGGTGTTTCACACCAAACAATGAATTCGTGGATCAATAATTCAAAGGGGAATGTGTGACTCTAAGTTTGGTGTTCCACCATACAGATCAACTGAACACAACAACCTTTGAATTATATGAAAGGAACAACCATTCTAAGCAATCACAGAAATGCTTAAAATCCTTAGCAGCAACTTCATTCCAAGGAGAATTCAAGGATTCAAAGAGCAGAGGAGTAAGTAGGAGACTAAGTTTGGTGTTCACACACCAACTTAAGACTCAGACACTTGCCCATACATAGTTGAGCTAACCACTCAAGTGCTTGAGAAGCAAGCAACTTCATCACTCTTTGCAGGAAAGGAAACAAGGATCTTAGAAAGAACATGAAGCAACAACTAGGAGAAGAAGGAGAAATCAAATTGTTTCCTGGCAACAAAGAGAAAACAAGAAATTTCACAAGGTGGTGTTGTTCCTTGACCATTCTTTAAAAGGCAAACAAAAGCATGCTTGTTCTGGTTTAAACTGTAATTGTTGAATCTTTCTGGAATGTGAAGTTTTTAGTATGAGTGTTGGTTTACTGCTTTGAATAAAGTGAATGCCTAGATGTTTGGATATAACTTCACCTTCTTAAACAAATGCTTGCCATGCTTGTTCTGTTTCCAAAAATAAAAGAAAAGTTTGAACAAAAGTAACTTGGTTCATTTAGTGACAAATCAAGTAGAATTAAGTGGTGGTATGCATGCTTGATTGTTTAGTCAGCTCACTGGAAATTGAGTATAGAATTATCATTTTTGTGTAGAAATTGAATACTGTCTATGGATCTTGATGAATAAATGTCTTTGGCCATAAAAAAGAAAGAAAAAGAAGAAGAAAAAGCCACTGAAAAAGGCAACCAAAAAGCAAAAAAAAAATTGAGAAAATAAGCTAGGCACCAATGGTTTGAACTTCTGAGACAAATGCCTGTGGTGTTTATGTATTAAGGATATGCTTGGATGAATAGGTTCTGAGGAGTGTTTCAACACTTGGTAACTTGGGTTAACTAACCCGGGATTATCAACCAAAAGTCCATTATCAAGAGCAACCTAAATACAAAACATTTAGTCACACAAAGAGGTGCTGGGCACCAATGTCTCAAGAAGAAATGTGAACTAAAATGCCTGTAGTGGATATGTGTAGTGCACTGATAAGAAAAAGAAAATGCCAAAGGCTTGTGCAACACATGACACTGAGCAAACAAGGAGCAAAGGAGCTCTAAGAAAAAGAAAAACAAAGAAGAGAAAAGTGCCAAGGACATAAGAATAACAAGAGGCCATAGCAGTGTTTAATGGATGCAGTGAAAAAGTGATAATCTTGCCTGATAAGAATGAAAAAGTGATGCTGCAACTTTCTGCATAAAACCCTTCTGATGAACTTCAAATGCTTGCTAATATAGCCAATGTAATTGCTTTCTGATTCATACTTTCTTCTCAAATAACTCAGGACTTGCTTAGGGACAAGCAAGTATTAAGTTTGGTGTTGTGATGCCAAGGCATCTTAGGCTAGTTTCACTAGCATTTTTCTGTTAGTTTTAGTTGTTTTATGCATTTTCTTGAGCTTAAAGTAACCAAGAATGGTTAAATGAATAACAAAGCAATGAACCATCCAAACAGTATGATTTTGATGCAAATTCCATGAGTTTTAGTTATATTACTTGAATGCTATGAATGGAAGATTTCTCATGAAATTTTGCAAGACTTTGATGCAGTTGTTTGGATGATTTCAGGGAAGAAGAGGCTAGGCAAGGAAGCAACAAAATCAATAAAGGAAGCTTGAATATCACATGGGGAGTTTAAGTTCTAGTTTAAGCTTAAACTGGAACTTAAACTGCCAAGCCATATAATGCTGGGAACTATCAGTGGCGTTTAAGCTCCAGTTTAAGCTTAAACTGGAGCTTAAACGCCAAAATCATGAAAGCTGAGGAAAAGCTGAAAGTGGCGTTTAACCACGCCAGAAATGAGAAATGCACCAGGGAGCCATTTCCACGTTTAAGCTCCAGTTTAACCTTAAACTGGAGCTTAAACGTGTTCGACCAAAATTCTCCTCCAGGGTTGCTTTCTTCATTTCCACGTTTAAGCTTCAGTTTAACCTTAAACTGAAGCTTAAATGTGTTCGACCATTCCACACTCCAGGGTTGCTTTCTTCCATTTCCACGTTTAAGCTTCAGTTTAACCTTAAACTGAAGCTTAAACGTGCTTGAGTTATACCACCTCCAGGAGTGTCCAACGTTTAAGTTCCAGTTTAAGCTTAAACTGGAACTTAAACGTGCTTCCACAAAAGGCATCACTGGAAGTGTCTGGCGTTTAAGTTGCAGTTTAAGCTTAAACTGCAACTTAAACGCCACTATTTGAAAAGGTTTCTGGGCTAAAGATATTGCAGTTTTAAGATAGCATTTGAGCACAAACATTAACTTAAACGTACTCTGGTATGAAACCCAATTGAATATCATGGTTTATGGGATTGGGCCTGAAGAATTGATGAGTCTGGAATTTCAATTTGTTGAGTCATGTGTCATTACTTGATTATCACTAAGTTGGCTCAATGAATGTTACAGAATTAGATCAGCAGCCTCATCAGGATTATGGATCATAAACCCAAAGCAAAAGGAAATCAGGGAAAGGCCTCAAAGCCCAAGAAACACAACAGAAGCTCAATTTAGAAAGTGTATAAATAGGATAGAATTTAAGTTAGTCAAAGGACTTTTGATCATTTTTTTTCTAGTTTTCATACTTTTTGTAATTGAATTCAGAGCTATGACTCACTAAACCCCCTTTCATTGGGTTAGGGAGCTCTATTGTAATTCAATGAATCAATAATAGTTTTTATCTTCTTCTTCAATCTTTTCTCTTGAATTTTTGTTAGAAAGCTTCTCGATCTAATTCCATTGGTTAGTTGTCTTGGGAAAGAAACTATCCATAATTGGAATCCTTCGGAACCTTGGGAAAGGAATGGAGGATTCATGCTAGAGAAGCTTTCTCACAATGAATTGGATTGGGGTTTGGATGGATATTGTGACATGTAATCCTACCAAATTGTGGTTCATGAAACTGTGTGGTATAATCAGTGATCGAGCGTCATCTCTTCTTATGAACATTTAAACCAAGGGATTGGGAATTTGTTTGTTTTTAGAGAGAATTGGTGAGCCAAGGGATTGGGATCCAATCATATAAGATTGCCAAGCAAAATTCAATGAACGCATTGGTTGAGGAAGGGATAAAAATGTTTTGATTCGGAGATCTCAATATCTCCTAAAACCCAATGAATTCCCCATTTCTGATCTACCACTTTCTCTTTACATTCTGCAATTAAATTCATGAAATCACCCCGATCCCTTTTTTTTTTAATTTCAGTAATTTAGCTTCTCGCTCTTTAATTCATGCAATTTAAGATTCCGCAATTTCAATTCTTGCCATTTACGTTTCCCGCCAATTTTACATTCTGCAATTCTCATCTAAATCTTGATTCCGCTCAACTAGAACACACTTCTAATCCGAATTGCTCACTCAACCAATCTTTGTGGGATTCGACCTCACTCTATTGTGAGTTTTTACTTGACGATAACCGGTGCACTTGCCGGAAGGAATTTTTGCCGATCGTGCAATTTCCTAAAATCGTAGCATCAGTCCACTATCTAATGCCATATATGGTTGGAAAGCTCTTGATTTCTACTTTCCAATACCACTAGAATCACCTCATTTAGAGCTTTGTAGCTCAAGTTATTCTTGTTGGAGTATGAGAAGGTCAAGGTTGCAAATCCTTTTGACTTCTCTTTGTAGTTGGCGTTATTCAAACTAACGTTCCTTGTTATGTGCATTGTCAACGCCTTTTATATGATTCATATGTCATGGGCCATGCTTTCAAAAGCGTGGCCTAAGGTTCCAAAGCGTATCCAAGCTTCAAAGCGTGTCCAAAATCTTCTCTTTTCTTCTTTTGAACTTGTTTTGTGCTTTTTGCTTCCTTTTCTACCATTTTCTACAAAATTTATCAAATCAAAAGGATCAAATCAATATAATTAAAGCACCAAAACACATCATAATTAATCATTATGAATTCATTTTTTACAAGAAAAAGCATAGAAATACACAACATAATGCGCATGCATCAGAGCTTTGTTGATTCCATGAATTAACATACTAGCTTTTTCTTCCTATAATTTATGCATTGATATCTTTTCAAGAATAGGTTTTTGTTCTTCATCCTGAAGGTTTGAATGTGTTGGGAAATAATTCTTCTCTAACTTGAATTCTTTTAACTTTTTGGAAAAGTTGATTTAGTGAATTAAGCTTGAAAACCAATTCTCACAACTCTTAAGTTTTAAAACTAGCCTTGATAAGTGACATAAAATCAACTAGGGGAGATTCTTATAAATTGTGTGGTTTATAAATCAGTGAACATGCTCAACTCTTTTCTTAAAAAATTGACTAAGGGATTAGTGATTAATTATATCAAAGGGAAATCGAATTGCCAAGGGATTGGGGTTTGATTATTAATGATCAAGGTGGAAAGCGCAAAGTATTAATCTGGAAGTTTTAACATCTCTAAAACCTTAACTCTTATAATCATAATTAATTTTTAACACACACTGTCTGTATTCTTTACTTCATTGTTTATGTTCAAATCTTTCAAAAACCAAATTTTGATTGTCTAACTAGATTAATTGATTGATCATTGCTTGATTAATCTGTTAATCCTCGTGGGATTGACACTCACTCACCATGAGTTTATTACTTGGTATGACCCGGTGCATTTGCTGATGTTTTGTGCTTTAGAAATTCCACATCAAGTTTTTTGCGCTGTTGTTGGGGATTAATTGTGGTTAACAAAATACCAATCTATTGATTACCTAGATTAGATCTTTTTAGCATTTATTTATTTATTTGTTGTTTTTGTTTTATTTCCCCCCGGGAATTCCTTTCGTCACTGTGAAGGGAGTTTCAATTTAATTTTCTTATTGTTTTTGTATATGCAAAACAACAGGGATAAAGAACCTCTTCAATATGATCCTAAGATTGAAAAAACTCTTTGGCAACAAAGGATACAAGCTAGAAATCAAAGAGTTAAAGAAGAAATTGAAGAGGCAGTTGAAGAAGAATTTGAACTCAACATAGCAGAAAATGCAAATCACAATGTTAATTCTCCTCATTGTAGTATTGTAACACCTACTATCAATGTAAACAACTTTAAATTGAAGCCCCAGCTTGTCACACTAGTGCAACAAAATTGCCAATTCTATGAGAGCCTGCAGGAAGATCCGAATTTGTTTATCTCTAACTTCCTGCAAATTTGTGACACTATCAAGACAAATGGCGTCTCAGCTGAGGTTTATCGGTTTTTGCTATTTCCTTTTGCTGTGAAGGATCAGGCTAAGTAGTGGTTGGATATTCAGCGCAAGGAGAGCATAGCAACACGGGAGGACTTGGTCACTAAGTTCTTAAACAAGTTCTTCCCACCTCAAAGGTTGACTAAGCTCAGAACACATATTCAGACCTTCAGACAGCATGAACGAGAGTCCCTCTATGAAGCTTGGGAGAGGTACAAAGAGATGCTGAGAAAGTACCCTCCGGACATGTTTGCTGACTGGGTCCAACTTCAGATTTTTTATGATGGAATCACCCCTGCCTCATGGGTTTCATTGGACAATTCGGCTGGAGGATCTCGGCATATGAAGAAGACCACTGATGAAGCATTGGAGTTGATTGAAATGGTGGCCAAGTATCAATACTTCTATTCCTCCGAAAGATCAATGAGCAAGGGAGTTATGGAATTAAATGCCTTGGACACTCTGCTGGCTCAAAATAAAGTCATGTCACAACAAATTAATGCAATTACTCAACAATTAGTTGGCATGCAAGTTTCAGCAGTGAATGCTCAAGAGAATTCCTATGGCATGAGAAGTGGACTACCTCAAAGTGAAGGTTTGGAGTATGAATATTCTTCACTAGAGCAAGTACATTACATAGATAATATTCCGAGTGTGCATCAAGTAAGGAGGAAGCTCCCAAGAAGAAAGTGCCTAGATTCTGGAAGAACAAGATAACTCCTACTGAAGACTTTTCACTGGGGGAGAAAGTGGTGTTATCTTAAACTACTACATGAAGACACAGGGAGGAAATTCAAAGTGAGAGGGGAGGAGGTAAAGCACTATGATCAACCTCGACCTTAGGAAAAAACAATCACCAAACTAGTGACGTTAAAGAAGCACTTGATGGGAGGCAACCCAACATTTAGTATTTTCTTATCATTCTTCTTTTTTGTTTTATTGAAGGTTGTGTATGTATTTCATGGATTAAGTTTGGTGTGCTACACCAATAGGATATTTTCATTTCACTAGGTACTTGATCTAGTTTCACATTGAGTGTGTCACACTAAGTTTGGTGTTTACACACTAATTTTGGTGTTGCCACACCACACCTATGCAAGGTCCGCCCACCTTGCGAACACATTAACAACCTAGTTATTTTACATTGTTTTAGCTTTCATTTAGTTTTGTTTTAATTTTATTTGTTTTATTTGAATAAGCCTTTTCATTGCCTGATTGCTTTCACTTGATAATCCTGTTTATTCTTATTTCCATCATCACTATTTCTCTTTTTTTTTGTTCTTTGAGGACAAGTAATCATTCTATGTTTGGTGTTGGAGGCTATGCACTACATAGCCTTAGAGAGGATGAAGGCAAAAATGATGATTAAGTTTTAATTTCTCTCTTATTCCCTATCTTCTCTTCAATTTAGCGAGGAACACAATGAAGAGGGGTTTTGGTTGCTGAATTGCAGAAGTATATGGCTTATATAGTGTGGGCTTGGGCCTAACTTGGGCCCGGTTTAGCCCGTTAGCCCAAATTTGGGTCAAAATATTTAAAATTAGTGTTTTAAATACGTATTTTAAATATTTTTTACTTTTGTAGATTACAAAATTTAATTTTCTAATCCACTTGGCTCATGATTAACTTATTAGTTAATTATTTATGAATTTACAGGATTTTACATCCTACCCATCTAATTAGGAATTTTGTCCTCAAAATTTCGCTCGTTGAAAGAAAACAAATGAGGGTAGCGCTTCTTATCTCAACGTATAATTCCTCCACCTCTTGCTAACCTTCCAGAGCAATTTCGTATTCCACAACCGCTTTTTCACATCATAATCATCTTAGAGTTATCAACAACCACCCCCTTCCACCGCGCCACTCTGATCATAAGCCACTAAGAACCTACTCATTCATCAATTTAAGTTCGAAGAGAGAGAGCTCGCGAGAGAAAGGCATTGCCGTCAGTTTTGTCTTGGATCATCGGCACTGGAGCTCACCGAAACTGCTTGGGATTTGCCACTGATGAGCGGATATCTTATACCCTTTTTGGCATCATTTTCTTATAGCTTTTAGTATGTTTTATTTGGTTTTTATCAAGTTTTTATAGGTTTTAGTGTTAAATTCATATTTTTTGATTCTACTATGAGTTTTTGTGTTTTTGTACAAATTCAGATAATTTCTGACTGAAAATGAGGAGCTGGAGCAAAAAGCCTGATTCAAAGACAGAGAAAGCACGGCAGATGCTGTCTGGATATGTCCTACCTGCACTTGAAAGAGCTTTTTTGGAGCTACAAAAGTCCAAATGGAGTGTTCTCAACGGCTATAGGAAGCTGACTTCTAGAGCTTTCCAGCAATGTATAATAGTTTATACTTTGTTTCAGATTAGAAGTCCCAAAACTGGCATTTAACGCCAACTTCCTGTTCCCTTCCTGGCGTCTAGCGCCCAAAAGCAGAGACCGGCGTCCAAACACCCAAAGAGGGCTCCCTAGCCAGCGTTCAATTCCCAAGAAGTCCCCTAGCACATGAATCTCATCAAATCTCAGCCCAAACACTCACCAAGTGGGCCCCAGAAGTGGATTTTAGCACTAGATAGACTATTTTACACTTACTAGTCATTTGTTTAGTATTTAAAGTGTATTTTACATAATCATTAGGCATCACACATACTTTACACACTATTTTCGAGCTTTACTTTGTCTTTCCTTTCAGTATGAGTTTCTAAACCTCTTAGGTTGAGTGGAAGAGCCCTGCTGAGTCCTATGAATTAATAAAAGTATTACTGTTTCTTCTTCGATCCGTGTTTGATTAATTCTAAGATGTATATTCATACTTCAACGTGGTGGATAGGATGATCAGTGACAATCAGCTCTGTTCATCACATTAAGACAAACGTGCCTAACAAACACCCGTGTCTACTTGGGTTTGTGTGAATACTTGAGTGGAAAGCACGCACTACCAGCTTGAATCATACATCTCTCAGATGGCTAATCCACGACTTCGTTAGGGACTTCTCGAGGCACCAGTTCAGCCAATTTATGGGGAGATTAGGGTCTCTATGGTAGAGGCTAGAACCTAGTGATATAGCATTCTCAGATCCAGAAGATCCGACTTTGTTTGTGGCGTTTCGAGTAGGATCATTAAGGAGAATGAACTGTACACGCTTCACCCTCAAGTAGAGATGGATCCACACTAACCCTGGGATTTAGATCCGGAGGAGTATTGATGACCTCTCAATAAAGGCTCCAATCACTTACAGCCTGCCATTGAAGAGATCACTCACAAGCAAAGAAGACAGTAATACCAGAGTTAATTCAGAAAGGCTAAGCAACTCCAATCCTTAACTCTATTCCTATCATTGACACCCTTTAATTCATAAAGTATTAGCACCCTATTATAAAAATCCTAAACTCCATAATCCAACAACCCTCAGATCTGCCTGACTAAGACCTGCAAGATAACCATAGCTTGCTTGAAACCACAATCCTCGTGGGATCGACCCTGACTCGCTTAGGTATTACTTGGACGACCAAGTGCACTTGCTAGTACAATAGTACGAAGGTGTGGGGATTCATGCTACCAAGTTTTTGGCGCCGTTGCCGGGAATTGTTGAGTTTGGACAAACTGACGGATTGTCTTGCTTCCTAGATTAGGTAATTTTTATTTTCTTTTCTTTATCATTTTTTAGTCTTTTATTTTTGTTTTCTTCTTCTTCAATTGTCGAAAAAAATTTAAAACTCTTTCAAAGATATTTTTCTTTTATTTGTTTAATTTTTGTTCTTAGTTTGAGTCTTTTGTATTTGTCCTTGTTGACTTTTACGTTCTACTTAGGTCTTTCTTTCAAAAAAATTTCAACAATAGTTTCTTTGGTTAAATCTTGTGTCAAATCTTTAAGTTGGGTGTTTTCTTTTGCTTTTCTTTATATTTTTCGAAAATTTCTTTTTTCTTTTCTAGAAATTTTAAGTTTGGTATCCTTTTTATGTTCTTGTGCTCTTTGAGTTTTTGAGTCTTGTTCTTTGTGTTCTTGTTAGTCCTCAAAGTGTTCTTGAGTCTTTTTTGTGTTTTGATCTTAAAATTTCTATGTTTGTTGTCCCTTTGTGTTTCCCTCCAAAATTTTCGAAACTTAGGGGCATTATATCTAAAAATTTTAAGTTTTGTGTCTTTTGTATGTTTTTCTCTTTCATCATTAAATTCAAAAATAAAAATATCTTTTCTATTTTTATTTTTCATTAATTTTCGAAAATTTTAAAATAAAAATTCAGATTTTAATTTCAAAATTTTTATCATATCTTAGTTGTCAACTTTAAAAAATAAAATCTATTTAAAATTAAAAATCTTATCTTTTTCAAAATTCATATCATTTTCAAAAATCTTATTTTATCTTTTTCAAAATTTAAAATCTAAGAATTCAAAAATCAAATTTCAAAATTCAATCTTTTTCGAATCTTATCTTTCTTTTAAATCCTTTTCAAATCTTTTTGTTTCTTACCTTATCTTTTCTAACTTCCAATTTTAAAATCATATTGATGTTAGGAATTTATCGTCGATCTAGATTTCCACAAAGTAGAATTCCATCGTTGAAAGTATAGTCTAGACCAACAATTAACTCCCAAATCAAATGTTTTAAATCCAAATTATAATAACCGAGATCGAGAGTACTTCAACCTCGGGTCGTTCTCCCTAGGAGTTGCACTTAAGTGTTCATCATTGGCTATGGAAGAGAGAATGGGGAATTGGGAATGCAAGCAAGAGAGCAAGGGAATGTAAATAGCAAGAAATTAAATGATCATGCATGGAATTACAAGAAAGCAAATTAACATGCAAGGAATGTAAATGGCAACTCTTGGCGAGAATTGGGGAGTTTAGGTTTCCTATCCTAGTTGTGGACACAAACATGACAATTCTGTGGAATCAATCCAAACTAGTCAATCCTGCTTGAGAATTATTCAAAACGGCATAATCTCAATTCATAAGTCCTAACCAACTCACTAATTACTTAGCGAAAGACTAGCGTCAATGGAAACCAAACCAATTAGCCATTCCCACACAATGCAGAATGCACATCCACAATTTAATTCTACCCAAACAACCAATTTCTCAACCAAGAGTGTGAAAACTAAACATGCATAAAATAAAAGTCAAACAAGCAATAAAAGTCAAATCATGGAAAATTGAAATGCAAGGAAAAGAAACTTAGAGTGCAAGAAACCCCTTGGCAAGTAATTGAGAGCTAAGGTTACCTATCCTAGCCATTCACCACAAACATATGATGATTATGAAGAGTTAATCCTACTTAGTCAACCTTACATCGAAGATAAGTCAAATATGCATAGTTAATTTCAACCATATGTCAATTTATTTAATGCAACTACTTATATGCATGTATCTATACTAAATGCAATTTATATATATATATCTATACTATGATTCCTATTGAGTTTGGTAAAAACAAACAAAAGAATCTCAATCAATCCAAAGTAGAAGCTTAGGGCCAAGACAAAGAAAATATAGCAATATGATCAATATCCGAAGATTTGATTTGAAATTTTCAACATTAAGTTCAACAACTTGCAAGAGGATACAAGATAAGTAATGGAAACATAGAATTGAGCAATTGAAACCCTCACCGGATGTGTTTACACTCTAATTGCTCAAAAGTGTTAAGGGTCAATCACTCAATTCCTCCTTTAATCATATTTCTCAAAGATTTTTAAATCGTCTAACAATAAACTAATATTTGATGAATGAATGCAAATATCATGAGGACTTTTGTGGGTTGTAATGGGGCTTAGGTAAGGGTAGAATCAATATGGTTAAGTGGGCTAATAGATTGGATCTTTGATTAGCTCAAGTATCCCATCTAATCCTACATATCATCCTATATTCATAACAAAACAATCCTAGCTACCCATTTTTCCCTTTCTCACATTCACTCATGCATTTTCTTTTCAATTCAACCACACATGCATCTCTTATTTCCATTCTTATTATCATTTCTTTTCTTTTCTTTTTTCTTTTTTTTATATTTCCAAAGAGGAGGTTCATATGCTTCTAAGTAATGAATGCATAAGTATTTTCCCACTTTTCAAAATATTTTCAATGAACACCCAAAGCACTAACTACCAATGTTTCCCGCAAATTCCCCCACACTTGATTAATACACACACTCAAACCCAAGCTAATCAAAGATATAATCAATGGACATAATGGTTTTTCACTTAAGGCAAATGATGTGCTTATAATGAGAACAAAGGGGAATTAAGGCTCAAAAAGTGGTTTACAAAGATAGATGCAAGGGGTTGGTCATATGGGTTAGTGAGCTCTACAAAGATGGCCTCAATCATACTAAATGCAATTCAAAACATCAGACATAGGACATATAGACTAAAGCAAATCTAAGATTACAATCATAAAAGGAGTTTATAACACACAAGAACAAAAATTAGTGGTTGAAAATATGCAACCACACAATTAAAGCTCAAATCTCACTCGGTATTTATTCAAGCTCTTTTCCATGTTCCATAGAAAGATACTTCAAGCAAGTTCAAAAACAAGTTTTCAAATCTAATCAATGGAATGCCCAAAACAAAGATTTTTTTGAAAATTCTTTATTGTTTTACCAAAGCTTATTTACTATACGTATGTACGTATGTATATTGTGATGGATGCAATTTCAAAATCTTTCCCAGTTCTATTCCTAATTTTCGACAAGCAAAAAATTAACATGAACAATTAGAACAAAATTGACTAGGCATTATACTATTCACATCATCCAATCCCAACATTTTATCTATCAAATGTATACTAATAAAAAGATGCAAAAAATGCAACATGCAATAGCTAGAAGTAAATTATGATATGTATACTAAAAGGAAATGCAACGCAACAGTCAAAAACACTACAAATATATACAAGAAACCTAAAGAAATAAAAATAAAGTGCAAAGTATTTGGGAAAAGAAAGTTTACACCCCAAAATAACGAATCCTCTCCCACACTTAAGCATTGTACGGTCCTCCGTGCACAAACACGATTCGAGGGGTATCTCTCAAGAGCTCCACCTTCATTTGGCAGATGCGGGGACTTGGGTTGTGTGGAAATCGCCAAGTCCAATGTATGCTCGGCATCTCCCTCCTCGGTGTCCTCCTCCTCTACCGGCTCCTCACCTTTATGTCTCATCCTCAACAAGAATGGATAAAGAATAGTTAAGAATCATAGGGCAAGTAGCATAAAAAGGTAAAATGGGAGCTAATAAGCATCTAATTGAGGAAGTTTGCATAGTGGTATGGAATACACACAACGGCCGGCTAACGTGGCACCCACACTATGAAAAAGTAAGTATGAGTTCCTCAACTAAATGGCCTAAGATGCAAGCAATAAATGAGCATCAATTAAACATAAGCAAGCTTAGGCAAGTATAATAAGAGTGAATTGAATGTAGGAATTATTGGATATTGAAGTTCTGTAAGTGAAAGAGCAAAATTTTGATTTAATAGCACAACAAACAATAACCAATGCAATTATGACAAGAAAATTACTTATTCATCCTTAGGAAAAATCAAATAATCACATCGTTAAGGTGTTTGTTACAAAAAGTGACAAGTCTTGATAAGAATCAAGTCAAGTCAACTCAAACAAATGCAAGACATTAACAAGAAACAAGGACCTCGTGATGTGATTACATTAATTTAAAAACCATGATGAACAAGTAATTCAATTCAATTCACTAAATTTCATGTGCACTCATAAAAGGTTCACCTAATATCCCACAAAATTAAAATGTGCAAATCTAATTAGGTGATAGTAATTGAAGGCAAAGTATAAGTGCATTGATGAAATTCAATCAAGAAGCAACCCAATCACATTAAGCAAACACTTGCAACTTATTTAATCACAAACACTTAAACTAAAACTAATATAATTACTAAAACAAAAATGAGATGCAATGAAACCAAGTAAAATAAGTAGAAAATAAGGGAAAAGGAAGAGAAGAGAGGGGTAGAATGAGGAAGAAGAGGAGAAGTAGAGAGAAGAGAAGAAAAGAAGGGTATAGGTCAGAAAATAGGGGCATGCGTACACACAGGCATGTGTGCATACGCACACTAGGTGGAAAATGCGGTTGTGAGCACGCACAACAACGTGCGGGTGCTGCGAACAGAAAGAGCATCACGACCTATGCGGACGCACAAGGTCTTGTGCGCGTGCACAGAAGGGAGATGAGGGGGGGTGTTCCCACGCACAAGGGGTGCGTGCGCTGCGAGCAGAGGGGGTTCCAAAGGTTGTGCGTGTGCACAGAGCTATGCGCACGCACAGGTATGTGTTTTTTTACATAGAATGAAGCGTCAACATTGCCAGCTATCATGCCTACTGTGCGTACGCACACAGGTCCGTGCGCACGCACAGAAGCAAAAAGAGAGGGGTGCGGACGCATAAGGAGTACAAACGCTCCCAACAAAGGAGGCACAAGCTGGTGTGCGCACGCACAGAACGTGGAATTCGGGGTTGTGTGCGTACACACAGGTGTCTGCGCACGCACATGCTCTGTTTTTCTCAAAAAAAATTTAGTGCTCTAAGGCACCAAACTTGATATCCAAAATAGCATTTTCAACCCCAAAACATATTATTCATCAAAAGCACATAATCTAAACTAAAATCTAATCAAATTAAGCTTGAAATTAAACTAAACCTAAGCTATTTACAAGAAACAAAATGTAATAAATGGAAACTATGTACAAAGAGAGGGTTAGAAAGGTGTTACCAAACACTTTTATTTCATGTCTTTAACTTAGACAATTAGGAGAGCCCTTGCTATGGTGGCTTGTGCATGACTTCCCCACCAATGCTTAGAATGTCCAATGTCCTCCGGGATCCCAATCCTAACCATAAACAAAGACAACCAATAAGCAAGCTATTTACATATTAACATATATACAATAGCCAATAACATACACCATTGCAACTCCCCGGCAACGGCGCCAAATTTGATGTTAAGAATTTATCGTCGATCAAGATTTTCACAAAGTAGAATTCCATCGTTGAAAGTATAGTCTAGACTAAAAATTAACTCCCAAATCAAATGTTTTAAATCCAAATTATAATAACCGAGATCGAGAATACTTTAACCTCGGGTTGTTCTCCCTAGGAGTTGCAATTAAGTGTTCATCATTGGCTATGGAAGAGAGCATGGGGAATTAGGAATGCAAGCAAGAGAGCAAGGGAATGTAAATAGCAAGAAATTAAATGATCATGCAAGGAATTAAAAGAAAGCAAATAAACATGCAAGGAACGCAAATGGCAACTCTTGGCAAGAATTGGGGAGTTTAGGTTTCCTATCCTAGTTGTGGACCACAAACATGGCAATTGTGTGGAATCAATCCAAACTAGTCAATCTTCCTTGAGAATTAGTCAAAAGGACATAATTGATCTCAATCCATAAATCCTAACTAACTCACTAATTACTTAGCGAAAGACTAGCGTCAATGAAAACCAAACCAATTAGCCATTCCCACACAATGCGGAATGGACATCCACAACTCAATTCCACCCAAACAACCATTTTCTCAACCAAGAGTGTGAAAACAAAACATGCAAGAAATAAAAGTCAAACAAGCAATAAAAGTCAAAGCATGGAAAATTGAAATGCAAGGAAAAGAAACTTAGAACGCAAGAAACCTCTTGGCAAGTAATTGAGAGCTAAGGTTACCTATCCTAGCCATTCACCACAAACATATGATGATATGAAGAGTTAATCCTACTTAGTCAACCTTACATCAAAGATAAGTCAAATAGGCATAGTTAATTTCAATCCCTAAGTCCTATGTCAACACTAGGGGTCACATAGAGTCAAGGAAAACCAAATTAACTAACTACTCTAATATATCAAACAATAATGGATATCAATGAGTCAAGAGACACCAAAGTCAACAATTCCAAGCCAAGAGTGTAGAAAAACTAAGTGAAAACTAAGCCAAGCATTTTATCAAACACTTGGTGTGCATGATAATAAAATAATATTAAATTATAATAAAATAAATTCTAAAACTACCAAAGCAAGAAAGTAATAATAACAACTAGAGAAAGCAATAAATGACATGAAAATATAAAATTGCATTAAATAGAATCAAAATGACAACAGTGTTCATAACATGAAAAGGACATAAAAGAGAAAATAACAAAAGAGATGAAGAAGATAAAGACAAGAAAGCATAGAAAAATAAATGAAACTACACTAAAACAAGAATTAAAGAACTAAAATTAAAAGGAAACTAAGCTAAAAACCCTAATTCTAGAGAGAGGGGGGAGCTTCTCTCTCTAGAGAACTAAAGCAAAAACATAGAAAACCTAAACCTAATTGCCGCCCTTCATCCTTCTTTAATTTGGCCTTAAATAGCTTCAAAAAATGAGTTGGATTGGGTTTTGGGGGCCAGAAATTGCCCCCAGCGGTTTCTAATTAATGAGCTCATGTGCAGGGACCTGTACGGACGCACAGACGTCTGCGTACAAGTACAAGTACCTATGGCAAACCTTAGACTTATGTTCACTATGGCAAATTGCATATCATTTTGAAGCCCCAGATGTTAGCTTTCCAATGCCGCTAGAACCGCCTCATTTGGACCTCTATATCTCAAGTTATGACCAATTTAGTACAGATAGGTCAGGGTTGGCAGCTTTTCAAATCCTTCATTTCTTGAATTCTTCCCTTTTGCATGCTCTTTTCCTCACTTCTTCAACCCATACTTGCCTTGAAAACCTGAAATCACTTAACAAATACATCAAGGCACCAAATGGGATTAAAGTGAATAAAATTGACTAAATTAAGCACAAAAGAGCATGTTTTCACTTTCAAGCACAATTTAGGAAGAAATCTCAAAAGCATGCTATTTAGGTGAATAAATGTGGGTTTATGTGATGGAATCCACTCAAATCAAACCAAAATATATCGTAAAATATGGATTCATCACATATCTTTTTTAAATATTTTTAATTTCTTCTCTTATCTTTTCTTATCTCTTTTCTAATTTTAAATTTTCATTTCAAATATTTTCTTATCTTTCTAATTTTAAATTTAAATCTTTTCTTATCTTATCTTCTATCTTATTTTAAATTCAAATCTTGTCTTAATTAATTAACTCTCTTCTCTCTCTTCTTTTTCAAAACTTCCTAACTAACTCTTCTATCTCTTAATTTTCGAAAACTTCTTCCTCTTCTCTCTCTTCTATTTTCAAAATTTCACTAACCAATTTTCAAGTCTTTTTAAATTATTAACATAATTTTCGAATTTAATTAATTAATAAAATAAAAACAAAAATATTTTAATTCTTATTTATCTCTTTTATTTCTACTTCTCTTCTTTTCTACTTCTATTTATTCGAACTCTACTCTCTCTTGTCTTCTATCTTTACTTTCATTTCTCTCTTCTTCTTCTCTCTTCACATCTAATTGGAAGCTCTTTGGTCCAAGTAGCACAAAAATCTTTCTTCTTTTTTTCTTTCTTCTTTTCTTGTTTATGACTAGGAATAGGGATAAAGAACCCCTCTTGACTCCTGATCCTGAACCTAAGAAGACTCTAAGGAGGTGTTTACAATAAGCTAAAGCACAACACTCCGGAAGAGACCTTTCAGAAAATTTTGAACAAGAAATGAAAGACATGGCCGAACCTCAAGAGGAGCCAAGAAAGGTCCTTGGTGACGTCACCATGCCTATTTCTGACTTATATGGCAGACGCATCTCTGTACCTGCCATTGGAGTTAACAATTTTTAGCTTAAGCCTCCGTTAGTCTCTCTTCTACAGCAGAATTGTAAGTTCCATGGACTTTCAATGGAAGATCCACATCAGCTTTTAGCTGAGTTCTTGCTAATCTGTGATACTGTAAAGATTAATAGAGTAGATCTGGAAGTCTACAAGCTTATACTTTTTCCCTTTGCTGTAAGAGATACAGCTAAGACATGGTTGGATGCCCCACCAAGAGAGAGTCTAAACTCTTGGAAAAAGCTGGTTAATGCTTTTCTAGCTAAATTCTTTTCCCCTCAGAGAATGAGCAAAATTAGGGTGGATATCCAAACTGTTCATACCTCGGTCCGAGTTGCAGAGCCGGGTTTACCGCTAACAAAAGGACCGACCTCATAGTTTCCAGCCATTGGTTTTAGTGGATTTTTGTGATTTTTGGTGTTTAAGTATGCTCTAGCACTTAGTTTTTATTGGGTTTTGTCCTAATCAACTGTGGGTAAGGTAATCTTGCTCTTATCCCTTGTGAAGTTGTGTATTTAGGAACCCTAGGTATTGATTTGTGGTAAATTAATGTGTATAGCTTGGAAAATTTGATTGTTAATGCTTGTTGGAGTTGATTGGTGGATTGGTTGATGCTTGGATGCTTGTTTTGGACTCAAAGTTAGTGTGGGGTGTATATTAAGAATCGACCAAGGTATGATTTTGGTTTTTTCTATGTAATATGTAATATTTCTAGACATTTAGGCTAGTAGACCTTAGGATATGATTGAATTAGCTGGTATTGAGAGTTGATATATGATGACTTTGATGAGTGTATGATTTTGATGAATGTTAATATTGATTTATGATGTGGGGTTGAAAATGATGATAATGAGATGAATTATGATACTTATTGATATTGATAAATGTTGAAGATAGTGAAATGATGCTTCGAGTTGTAACAATTGAGAATTGGAGGTATGTAAGTGAGAATTTTGGATGAAATTGAAAAAATTGCATGATGATAGGTTGTGGAAAGATTGGAGAGTATATGAATATAATTTAGATACATTAGGACTGGTTTGGATGTAGAGCAATTGGTCTTGAATTGAGAGTTTTGTTAAAATTAAGTTTTTAAGGTTTTTGGTAAAAATTGATTTTTGTGCCAACTTTAGCGGATCATATCTTGAGCTTCAGTTTTTGAAATCGATTAGATTTTATACAAAAAGATAATTTAAAGAGCTTTAAATTGGTATAGATTTCGTGAAAATCGAAATCTTGTAGAAAAAGATATGATCGTTGGAAGTTGGGGTCAAAAATATGAATTCTGTGATGTTGCGAAAATTGTGAGTTCTGGTTTGTGTGCACACGCACACTGTTGTGCGGATGCTCCAAGAAGGTGCCATGTTTTCACTTGTGCGTACGCACACACTGTTGCGCATGCACGCCCTATGTTGAGAGCGTTTTGCACACTCTGGTACGCACGCACACCCTGCGAAATTTGCAAGTTGTGCGTACGCACAACATCATGCGAACGCACAAGCTGGGAAGTGCCTTCTATTGAGGGCGTTCGCATGTATTCATGCGTACACATAAAATAGAGCATTTTACTTTGTGTGAGTACGCACACCTCTATGCGTATGCACAAGTTGACAAAACCCCTTTGGGCGTGCATACGCACCCCCTATGCGTACGCACAATGCCCTGTTTTTCAATCAAATCCTTATTTTTAACCATTTTACCATCCTGGCAAGCTTGTAAACTTTCGTAATGCTTATCTAGGGTGTCTTAACTTTTTTTAGGCTTTGAAACATAGAGAATACCCTAAGTGAGTTTAACTAGATATTTTCTGGTAAAAAATTTAGAAGACGGAGACTTATGTTTCTGAAGTTTGTGACAGGACTGTTGAAGTACTCTGTTGATGATGAGTATGACGAGCTGCGGAAATAAGAAAATTGGAAATGTTTGTGATGAGTCTGGGACTCGAAGATAAATTAGAAAGATTAAATACTGAAAGTGGCCACTGATGGAATATATAATGTTTTATACTGGTATTGTTGAGGCGCTATGCGCCAGGCAGGGACGGTAGGTTAATCCCGCTTGTCGAGGTTGCAGCAGTGACGTAAGCACGATGGTTAATCCCGCTTACGTTGAGATGTGACGTCTGTGACTGAGTGCCCCGCTCGTATCCTTTTGGAATCACCAGTGTGTACTGGCACTATATCCCTGGACTGTGTGCCGGGCACGATATCCCTAGGGGTTCCTATTTATATTCGTGACCGAAAGGCGACATTTCCATGGGAATGTGTCGGGTTGGTAGTTGAACCGACAATGTGATGTCACAGCAAATAGTTCAGGCAATCATCATGTGCATATTCTATATGTTTGCTTGCTTTGCCAACTTGCATTGTTTTCCTAGTTGTATAACATGCTTAATTGCTTCTTGAATTACTTGATATACATGATCCTACTTATGTTTTTCCTGTATTGCTATTACTTATGTTTTCTACTGGATTGAGGAGGTTCGGTAGGCAGTGGTGATGGGATCGCATGGCGGTTAGGCTTGCGAAGGATGTGGGACAGCGGTGTAAATGTTAGATTCGAAATCTCCTAAGTTAGATGACCTGTTTAAGGATTTATTTACTTATATAAGTTTGAATACTATGCTTGATGTGAAGTTCTAGGATTGCCTCTGGCGTCCTGAAATCTTATATCTTATATTACTGGGTACTGTTACCATACTGAGAATCCCTGGTTCTCATACCATATTCTATTATTTTTCTTATACAGGTCGTAACTGACCTCAATGAGTTACGTGATGGAGACAGAGTGGAGGATCTTTATCCCATTTTGGAGTCATTTTGGATATTTTGTTTAGTACTCTCACTTTTGTATTTATATTTGCTTTAGAGGTTTACTTTGAGAGAGATATATTGTATACTGTTTTAACTTTCAAAATTCTGTATGTCTGTATATAACTACCCGGCCTAAACTCCGTAGGTTGAAGCTAGTATCTTATGATTATTATTCTCTTATTCTACACATGCCTTATTATCTTGTATCTATACCTTGTTCTTTTATGCTTTTAGCTTTGTGTGAACGTTTTACGCTTTTGAAACTCTGATTTTGAGCTTATTTCTTCATCGGGCTTCTAAAATTACTATATATATATATAATTGTATAAGTCTTAGAATTATCGTAACCTTTAATTATCTTTGTTTTACAGAATGAGGTAAAAATTAGGGTAATTAGGGTGTTACAGTCTCCGCTCTGCAACACTCGGAGTTCGTCATATCCAAAACCATGCCCTCGTCCTCGTTGTTGGTACGTGGCGGCTTGGGGTGTGAGTCCTATAACTAACATGTGTCCTAAAAATACATGATAATATTACTATTAAGAAAAGGTGTATTTTTTTTTTTATTTTTTTTATAAACACAACAAATTCATTAACAATTTAAAATTTTTATATCTTTAGTAAAAAAAAATTTATAATTTTAACCACTGTTCCAAAAAGAGAAATTAACTAAGCTGTAAATTTTAAAATTAAAATCCCTAACGTAGCATGTAAAGTTACTCTAAAATTATATTTTTGTCTCATTCGCTATAACTACCTCCGTGTATCTAACTATGCTAGTATAGCATCTCCTGAGAAAGTGTCAATTTAGTTTTGGATTTTTTTTTCTTATGTTTGATTTTGCTAGAACATCAGTCACTCGTATTCGGGGCGCCAAATTGGCACCTTTTTTTTAAAGAAAAAATAAGGAATATGATTTTATTGTGCTGTTGTTGGTGAAGCTGAACTAAGAGGTGGTGAATAGACCCCCTCATGATTGTGTTTTGAAATTGATAAAAACTGCCAATTGATTCCTGCGAAAGAGAATTTTGAAAACGGCGAGGCGCATAACCTGACGATGATTCATTTATCCTCACCCTGGGCGCACAAAATACGATAGAATCCAAATTTACGTATGCATTAGGTAAGCTCGTCCCCTTTTTATACCCTAAAAAGAGAAAGTCACCCCCTTTTTCACTGTATTACAGCCTCCAAAATTCAATTAAGATCTTGGTGGGTTGGTACTCATTGGAGAGCTATAGTATAGCAATATTAGCATCTTTTACTTTAGTGGCTGATTATTAATTATTAATTTACTAACATTGTTTTTGGCTAAGCATGTAGCACGAGAGTGTGACTTATGGCCCCAGGCCCTATGATCAAGATTCCTTGTTCTATAGCCATCACAGATTCCATCTCATATATTCTAATCCACCTAAAAAATGATCTTAACGCTTGAATCTAAACCCCACCCATCCTTTTATAATTTAATTCCCTTTTGGTTTTTCTTCACACATTTATAAGAATTAATCTTTGTATTCAAATCTGATCGCCTCGGTGGCCATTTGCCATTGCGCAATAATAATGGTCCCCCCACCATACCACCACTCATGAGAAGGAACGAGAGAGACTAATGACTAATCACACTGTTCACAAATTAATATTTTGATTCACAAAAAAATCCTAGCTAGTAACGTATTGTGTGTACAATGTATCGTAGTAGTGTACATACGAAAGCTACAAATATCTAAAGTAGCCCGGACCCAGCAACTATGAAAGAATAACAAAATATTTTAATATAACAAAAGGCATAATAAGGAGAGTAATGTGTGTGTTGGAGGGAGATTTGTCAAAAGGTTAGATAAGCTGCCGCCACTAGTCCCCCAACTTTGCCTTACACCTCACGTTTCCTTCCCTTTCTTGCTTGCTTCATATTGCTTTTGAATAAACTTAAAATGTGTGTGTTTCGATCTGTCTCTGCTTCTCTTTCATTTCTTTCTGCTGCACTTTCACGCCAAAGCGTTTACCTCAAGCTAGGTATTGCCCCCTTTGCCCGCTCACTCAATATCTCTTTGTTTTGACTTAAACAAGTTTAATAACTCGCGCTATACACGAGATAAAATTGTTTTTAACTTTTAAATGCAAAATATAACTATAAATATAAATATAGATAATTAGCTCACCAATAAAAAATGACAACATTATATAATTATATATATAATTATTATAATATAATATTATTCATTTTGATATATATGAATATGATATGGCTTCAAAAGTCGTTACATTATCGAATTTGAACATAAAAATCATCATGTATAATAGTCCGTATCATTCACAAAGTTAAATTTTTTAAATGGCAAACGGTCATTACTACAAGCATTTTTTTTTGTGTTTATAAAATACTCACATTTTCAATTCTTAAATCGATTAAACCAAAATAATTTGAAATATCTCTTGTAAGTGCGATAACTTGTGTCATGATAATAATTAATATTTATTTTATTAAAAGTAATTAGATTATTCTAAAACTAAAACTATTAATTAAAAAGACATAATTTTAAGATCTATTTTGTAACATCCTTACTATCAGAATGTCACACTTCCGGTTGTGCTACTATGATAGAGAGGATATTACACTAAAAAAAGGTTAAAATGACGTTTTTTTTTTTTGGGAAATTATTGCGGTTCCAACCGCCATTATAACCTAAAAACGGCGCCTCCAAGAAACACCAGTATTTTAGGCGCCATTCTGGTTATTATGGCAATTTTCAGAAAATCGCCACAATTACCTGTGAATAATATGGCGATTTTTTTTGCAGTTAAAATTGCAGTTTTTAACCGCCATTTAACCAAATAAAACGGCATTTTGTTATTGTTTAAAATGGCAGTTTATAACCGCAGTTTTTACTAGGATTTAATGACAACATCTTCGTTAATGGCATCCTTTTCGTTTAAAAAATAGTGGTTTCTAACCGTCATTTTTACCAAAATATAATGGCATCTTTTTCGTTTGAAATGGCAGTTTTTAACTAACGTTTTTGCCTAGGTTTAGTGACATCCTTTTCATTTAAAATGGCGGTTTCTAACCGCCTTTCTTACCATAATATAATTGCATCATTTTCGTTTAAAATGGGAAATGGCATTTTTACCTTAATACATAAAATCTTTATTATGTAAGATCATGCTTTCTTGTTGCTCGCTCCAGATAGAAGACCTATTTTCTAACTCTTTTGGTGATAGAATCTCACCTTCTTGATTCAATTCCTACAACAAAAATAAAATTATGAGCATAATAAAAAATATTCTCTAGTTAAACTCTAATTAATAATTAAGCAACTTGAAATGTTCAGTCGAATTAATAATTAATAATTAAAGAGATAATAAACCATTAATTAAAAGGAAAAAATGAATATAGATTTAGTTATGAATCCTAGTTTCTGATAGACAGCTTCCGTACACCACACACTTTAAGTTTCTAATAAATAACTTATAGTTGTGAGACTTAATTTGAATCCTAATTGACAAGAATTTTTCCAGGATCCAATATATGAATATAAATAGTGTTTCAATATCTAACACATTATAACCTGGCCTTTTATTTATCTGTTTAGTTTGCCTATTCATTTTTTTCTTTTTAAGAAAATGCATTAGGTACATTTTTGTTTATTAGAGAGAAACAAATTAGAACAAAAGAAATTAGAAGGGAAAAACTGAAAGAAATAAAGCGAAGAAAAAAAATAGGATAATTGTATTTGTATTTATGAAACTTGTTGAGTAGGGAACATTTCAACCAATTTTATTAAAATTTTACCTCTTTTCTTAGAAGCAATATAGGAGACTAGTGCTTGCAATTGCGCTTTAACGGCATCCAGCTCTTCTTGCACCATTTGGACCACAAGTAGATGATGTGTCAGCATCATTTGAAGAACCTAAATTCATCTGACTAATCCTTCTAGTGTTGTTCTTGAAAATAACTATTGGAATAGCTCCCATGCCTAAACCTCGAACATGACCACAGTGGTCTTTTCCAAGAACTACTCCAAGAGCATGAAGAGGAGAATTAACAGTTGATTTCATCGCTTGTTGGCTGCTATGTGCTTCAATTTTCTCCTGCATATATAAAAAGAAAGAGAAAGAATCATACATAATATTATCTTATAAAAAAGAAAGAAAAAGAAATACAAATAAGTTACTTATTGTACTTTAGTCTTACCGCTATTTCTTTAGTCTTTTCATTAACATAACTTCCATCTTTTTTCTTGTGAGTGATGTCCCACATTTAAACCCTATTAACTTCTTTTTCCGTCTCTTTTGTCTAAAATTCAGGAAAAGTAGAAAGATTCAATCAAGAACTAGTAGCGTCAATCATATATATATAATTCATCTAATTATTTTCTGAAATGGTATAAACAACTAAAAAGATTTTAATCAACAGGGACAAATCATAAACATTCAGAAGAAGGATCACCAAATTTTACAACACTCTGCAAAATATGTTCAAATCATGCATCTTAACAATGCTACCATGAATAACACTAACAGCAGGGGCATGCATTAATTGATTACCATCTTAGCCCATCTTCTTGCAATTAATTTATCACCTGAAGTATGAGGAATTGTTTGTTTTTGCCAAATTTATTGATTCTTCTTACAAAGATTCTACAAGTTAAATTTGGACAAAATTAAATAGAGTCAAACATGCATTCAACATATAACAAAGCTTATAAAAAGAGAACCAAGAAAATAATAATAATAATAATAATAATAATAATAATAATAATAATAATAATAATAATAATAATAATAATAATAATAATGGTTTCAAGAGAGCAAAAGAGAACAACACTACTGCATGAGAAACTATCACTAGTTCATTACCAACTTTATATAAAATAAAAGATAAGAGCAAGCAGCAGCAATATCTGCTTCATATATTAACTTTTTCACAACATTCCATATGAATTCAATATTCTATTTACAGCAGCAAACTATATAAGGCTTTTTAGTGGGTATGCCTAATAATTATATCTATTCCAAAGGCCGTAAAATTAAAAATAAAGCAAAAAAAAAGGACAACATTTAACTATGAGAGTAAATGCTTACCTAAGTTTCAAGCTTCAAATGATATTCTACGAATAAAGCCCATTGATCAGGAGCAATATCTTCTTGTAC
Source organism: Arachis stenosperma (assembly GCF_014773155.1). Classification (NCBI taxonomy): domain Eukaryota; kingdom Viridiplantae; phylum Streptophyta; class Magnoliopsida; order Fabales; family Fabaceae; genus Arachis; species Arachis stenosperma. The sequence goes on from NC_080382.1 coordinate 81,048,538, forward strand.
ATTATTTATGATCTCGGTTTTACTCAACCTCGGATCATAAAACCCATTCTAAAGCTTTATCCTATGTTCCCTCCATTTTTTGCCAAGCGATTGGAGCAGAAATCATTTGGCGAAGTTATCTCTCACTTTGAAGCAAAATCGAGCCTTCAATATATAACAACGAATATATATTAACCAAAAAATATAACTAAATATTGGCGAAGAAATAAGTTTTAGAATCTGAGTAAAATTCTTACTAGAAAAAAATATTCCATTGATTTCTGAAAATGTTCTCAGGAATGGCTGACTACTTTTTAAAACTGATTAGAAATGCTACACAATTAGTGGCCAATTGCACACAAACTCCTACAAAGAGTCCGACTGCTTCTCCTATTGCTGCAAAATTGACAACTATGCGCAAACCATTTGGCAACTTATGCACATCCTTTCCTGATAAATGAAGGTGTGTACTAACTTTGTATTCATCTAAAATAGACAAATGAGTATAAATAAATGAGTATAATAGAAAAAGGTTCGTGTTTAATTGTGCAATGTTGGAAAAGAAATAATAATATTATAGAAAGAGGTCTATGTCTAATTGCAAGGTTGGAAAAGAAATAATAATATAATGGCATCTATACATACCTATGGCATCAATAGTCCAGTAATGCTTAAACTCATGTCCACGCTTACGTCTAGCTTCGAATGATGGACGCTCAGAAGTAGTTGGAACAACTGATGATGGCTTGGAAGGATACAAGGTCTGTGATGAAGATAAATTTTTAGATATAGCAGTTGCTGATTTGTCTATTGAAGGATTTCCAATAGCTATTGACTTGTCATGACTTATCGATTGATACAACTAAGAGGGACTACAAATAGAAATTTTAAAAAATTTATTCATGAATTGTATCTTTGATTAGCTTAGGTTGAGAAGTGTGTGTTAATCAAGTTTGGGGAGGGGGATTTGTGGAGAAACATTGGTAATAAGTGCTCTTGGTATTTATTGAGAAATTTTGGAAAAATGGGTAAACACTCATGCATTCATTACTTAAAACATATGCATCTCTTTTTTATGATAAAAGAAAATTTTTGGTTTACATACTTTGTTTATAAAAAAAGAAGAAAAAAGAGAAAAGAAAAGAAAAGAAAAGAAAAATGAATGATAATAATAATGTTAAATGAAGAATGCATATGTGTGGGAATTAGAAAGAAGATGCATGAGTGAGTGTGAAAAAGAAGATGAATGGGAAGTTAGGTTGTTTTCTTTTGTGTACATAGGTCGATATAGGATTAGGTGGGATACTTGAGCTAATCAAAGATCCAATCTACTAGTCCACTTAACCATATTAATCCTACCCTTACCCTAACCCCGTTACAACCCTCTAAAGACATCATGATATTTGCATTCATGAATCAAGCATTTGTTGATTGTTGGATGACTTGTGATGAGTGAGAATTACACCGGTTTGGATTTTTCCACTTAAAATAACTTCCGTTGCAAGTATAGACCAAACCGGCAACCAACTCCAACATCAAAGTTTAATTTCAAATAAAAATAACCGAGAGTAATTAAACCTTGGGCCGTCTCTCTCGGACAATACAATTAAGATGTCACACTCTTGGTTGTGAGGAAAAGTGGATTTTCAATCAAGGAGCAAAAGATTAAAAGAACTAAGAAATAAAAGAACTAAGAAGAGATCAAAAATTGAAATCAATGCAAGTGAAAAGGAAGTAAGGTTAAAACTAGTGAAAATGCTATAAATTCATAAAAGAGCCTTGACTTGGGAATGAGAATTAAGGAATCCTATCATCGTCATAACCACAACTATGGCAACTATGATGATTCAATCTCGCTTCGTCAACCCCTAACATCGAGGAGTAAGTCAAGCAAGCATAAATGACCTTAATCCATAAGTCTTAGCTAACTTACCAATTAACTTGGTAAAAAGTTAGCGCCAATGGAAACAAGAGCCAACTAACTACCCAATAATTACCACTAAATGTCGAACATTATGACTCTAGTATCCTAGGAACTCAATTCCCAAGCCAATGTGTGAAAATCTACTCAAAATTACTAAGTAGCATTTTCACAAACACTTGGTGGGCATAAAAGCAAAACATGAGAAATTGCAAGGGAAAATGAAAACTATAACCGAACTATTGACAATATCGACAATAAACATTCAAACAAGCAAAGAGAAATCATAAAACATTAAATTCATCAACCAAAACTTCAAGAGATCAAAATTGTATATATTAACAAAGTAACTTGAAATAGAAGAAAGTGTAGCAAGAGTAGTGAAATTAAAGATGAAATTAAAGAGTACATACAATGTGATAAGCAAAATCGAAGATCAAACTTGAAACTATAAAATGCTACGATAAAAATTAATTAACCCTAAGAGAGGATTTTCTACTCTACACTACTCCTACGCCTAATGTGTTTTCTACCCTAAAAGAGAGCTCTAAAGTGTGTCCCTTTGATATCAAATGATCCTCCTTCATATAGCATTTTGATTCAGCTTCAGGAAGTCCAAAATTGGGCCAAGAGAGCTACAAATTTGCGAGCCACATGCTTCATTAATGAGGTCACGTGCAGGGACTTGTGCATACGCACAGGTGTGTGCGTACGCACACTTGCTGATTTTGCCACTTGTGCGTACGCACAGGTGCGTGCATATGTACACTTGACTGTGTACTTCTCCTTTGTTTTCTTCATGTGTTCTCCCTTTTTGCATGCTTTCTTCCACTTTTGCTTATCCATTCTTGCCTAATTGAGCTGAAATCACTTAACAAAACATGTCATGGCATCAAATGGCATAAAAGTGGAGTTAAAATGATCAATTTAAGCATAAAAATGCATGTTTTCACATTTAGGTTCAATTTAGGAAGAAATCACAAAAGTATGCTATTTTAGTGATTAAGTGTGAGTTTATGCGATACAATCCATCTAATTTATGCAAAAAATTTATCGTCAAATATGGACTCATCAACTAGCAAATCCAAGAAAATATGATTAAAGGAGAATTGAGTGATTAGACCCTAAACACTGAGCAATTAGAGCGTATATACATCCGGTGAGGGGTTCGATCGCTCAATTCTATGATTCCTTCTTTTATCTTACATCTTCTTGCAAGATGCCGACTTAATTTTTTGAAAATTTCAAATCAAATCATTGGACATCGATTATATTGCATTGATCTCTTGCCTTGACCCTAAGGACTTACTTTGGATTGATTGGGATTCTATTGTTCATTTTTGCCAAATTCGGTAGGAATCTTAGTATAGATATAAGTAGGTAATATTTAGCATAGTTACATGGATGTAGATATTGCGTTAAATAAGTTGCTTGCCCTTTTACCCTTCTCCTTTGATTGTGATTAGCATGAGGACACGCTATTTTTAAGTGTGGAGGAATTGATGAATCTACATTTGACGATAAATTTTTGATGAAATTGAGTGGATTTCATCATATAAATCCACATTTATTTCATTAAATAGCATGATTTTGTGTTTTCTCCCTAAATTGTGCCTGATTGTCAAAACATGCTATTTTGCGCTTAATTTAATCAATTTTATTCCACTTTCATTCAATTCAATTCCTTGATATTTTTGATGAGTTATTTCAGGTGTAATAGGTAGGAATGACTTGATAAGAGTGGAAGAGAAGCATGCAATTGGGAGAAAATATGAAGAAAACAAAGGAGGAGCATATAGCCAATTGTGCATACGCCCAACCTCCTGTGCGTACGCACAAGTGGAAAAATTATCAAGTGTGCGTACGCCTACATCTGTGCGTACGCACAAGTCCGAGCGAGTGAGTTCATTAAAAAGTCAACTGGCTCCCGATTTTGAAGGCTTTTTGGCCCATTTATGAGGGTCTGAAGTATATATGAAGGGGCAAGCAAGACCATACAATATACAACACACTTAGGCATATTTTTAGATAGTTTTTAGGTAGTTTTAGGTTAGGTTTTCTCACAATTTCCTTAGGGTTTATAAAAAAGGCTTTTTGGATCCTAGCTTGTTTCTATTGTAAGTATTTCTTAATTTTCTCTTGAATTACACTACTTGTTCTACACTTTCTTATGTTTTAATTCACTTCATCAATACATATATGCTTTTGTAAGTTTGAGTTCTAGTTAATGAATTTGATATTTAGTGCTTATTATATGTTTGTTGAGTTTCCATTGTTGATTTTGTTCATTGGTTGTTGGTAATTCCAGGTATTTTTACAATTTTGTCATGTTTTGAGAATATGCCTACCATGTGTTTGATGAAATGTCAATTTTGATTATGGAGTAAATTTTCACTCATTGGCTTGGGAAAATGAGTGTATGAGATACTAGAGTCATAATGTCTGACATTTAGTAATAATTCTTGGGTTGTTAGTTGTTATTGTTTCCACTAAAGCTAGCTTTTTACTAAGGTAATTAGTAAGTTAGCTAGGATTTGTGGATTAAGCATAATTATGCTCACTTGACTGACTCTTCGATGTTAAGGGTTGACTATGTGAGATTAATCCATTATAATTATCATAGTTATGGTTATGACAAGGAAGGGGTTCCCTAACTCACCCCAAGCCAAGGCAACCATTTATGTTTTGAACCACACTTTAATCATTTTAAAGCTTTACTTGTCCATATTACATAGATAGTTCTCTTTTCTATGCTATCAACGAAGAAATTCTCTTTTCTAGAATGAAATTCTAAACCGGCACAAATCCTACTCATCATATTGCTACTCCTATTAGTTATTAATAGGTTGTAGGATTCCTTCATTGAATTTTTAGCACTAAAAATAGGCGTATCATATATTTGTGAGTATAGGATAAACTTGATGATCTCCAAGAAGTTGGAGAAACTCCTACTAATACATTTCAAAAAGTGTTTGGTAAAGAGAATCCAGGAAGAGTTCAATGTTTTGGAAGAACTATTATAAAAACTTCTCTTAAGAAAAATAAAGAAATAGATGAAATCAAGAAACAAAGTGAAGAGAAGGTAACAGCCTTAAAAACTGAACTAGACAACCATAAGCAAAGGCTACAAGGAATGGAAGATATTGTGAAACTTATGTTGCAACAAATTTTTCCTAGTATGAATATTGATGTAGCGCTTTCTCTCTTACAATCTAAGCAATCGTCTGCAAATAGTGCACAAGATCCAAATTTAATTCCTCGACATTCTCCTCCATCGACTCATATACCAAATCATGATTAGGTATATGTGTGCTAAATTCTTGTAATAATTGAGTATGCATGTTATTATTAAGCTAACGTTTTGACTATATTTTTTTTGTCCATTTAGATTTGACTGCAGCTTGCTTATGGTTTGATGAAGTTTTCTGAAGAGAAAAAAGTGATTCTTGGCACAATGGTGAAGCACAAAGCCTTTATGGTTTCAAATGAAAAACCAGTTTCTTTTTTGTTCAAGTTCATCATGAGAAAAACATGTATTTTGTTTACTTATATTTATTATTTATTTGACTTGGTAACTTAGCAAGTATGTTAATTGGCACTTGGAACACATTTTTATATACATATTGCAACATATATTATTATCTTATTCTCTCTATATTGATTAAATTGAATTTAAATATTTAAATATTGTTAGTGTGTGCCATATATCCTTTACATGTCATATAAATATAACAAAGGTAAAAAATATATTCCTTTAGATATAAAAAAAAGAGAACCTAAGAAAAACTCAAAAAAGTGTTGCTTTAGGTATTAGAAAAAGACAACAACAAATAAACTTAGAAAAGTGTTGCTTTATGTCTATAAAAAGGCAACTTAAAAAAACCTGGACAAGTGTTACTTTAGGCATATGAAAAACAACCACAAAAATCTTATACAAGTGTTGCTTTAGGTATATGAAAAGGCAACTTAAAAAAATTTGGACTAGTGTTGCTATATATATTAGAAAATACAACTCGTAAAAAGTGTTGCCATAACGTCTTTGTTAAAGCGTTGTGTTTGGGTCCTCTAAGGAAACCCTTATGTGGAGTTGCTTTTTTTTGTAGAAAAGGAAACATTTCCTGAAGGTTGCCATAAAAAAGATTCCCCTGATACAAAAAAGCGTTGCCTTAGACCAAAGATAACGGTTGTCTAGCCAATCCCCAAAAAACATTGTGTTTTGTCTGAAAGTGTTGCCTTTGATCAAAGGCAACACTTTTCCCTATTATAGGCAACATTTTTAAGAGGTTGCCTTAGCCTAAATTTGTTGTAGTGACATTAACAATTCACATAATTCAACGTATCCTACGGACAATTAGCCTAAGTTTTCACGCTATATTATACATTAACTACGGAAACCAAAACCATACCTTGGTTGATTTCTCTCCAAGCTCAGAACACCTCAAAACTCTCCTCACCTTAAGTTTCCGAATCTCCAATCCTCATTAAATGAATTTCTAGCTTCTAAGGCTAAAATTCAAGCATCCAACATCTACCAATTTGACTCCAATACACACAATTCAATCTAATTTCATGCAATATCACTATAATCAACACAAAGGCTCACTAATTCACTAATTCACTAGGGTTAGTGATTTTTTACCTTACCCATGGATGTTTGGAACAAAATCCAATGATAATCCCATGCTAGATCATACTTAAATAATTGAAAACACCAAAACCTCTCAACGTTCAATACCCAAAATCACGAATTTGATTCGGGGTGAGAACTGGGTGATAAGTTCAAATTTTTACCACTTTGTTCCAATGGATTTGAAAAGAATTTCGAGATAAACGTGTGGCGGTAGGTGGCTCGTCAATTGGAGTTACGGATTGAAAGTTAGAAGGATTTGAAATTTGAATTGGAATGGGAGCTAGGGTTTCAAGTTTTCTTCTTCTCTTCAACGTGTGTGTGTTGAATAGAAGGGGAAAATGATGAGTTATGCTTTTTGTATGTTGGGCCTTCAGCCCAATATAGGCCTGGTTTAACCCATTCAGTCCATTGGCCCGATTTTGGACCAAAATCTTTAAAATTAGAGTTTTAATTCGTATTTTAATTATTTTTATTTTTTCAATTTAAAAAATTTAATTTCCTAATCCCGTTGGTTCATAATTAATTTATTAGTTAATTATTTATTATTTTAAAGGGTTTTACATCCTACCCACCTAATTAGAAATTTTTCCCTCAAAATTTTAACCACAAAAGAAAAACAAGTGAGAGTGGCTCTTCTCTTCTCAATGTATCGTTCCTTCACTCTCTTTCTAACCCTTGAATTAACTTGTATCCTATGAATTCTCCTTCACATCTTAGACACCACAAAACCTTCAAAATCCCTGCAATTTCACTGCATCACTCTGATCATTTGCAACTAATGACCTAATTATTCACCCGCATCCACCAGAACCTCCTTGAATCTCTTCATCCCACAAACTAATTGTCATTGGCCTTTACTTCAGCTGCACAAGTTTTAATCGCTTGGTTGTCTCTACTACTAGGTCTATTGCCGCCTCCATCTCGGTTTTTGTTTGTTTGTTCCATCCGTTCTACCATTCTGTTAGTTGCAGCAACACTAGCATTCGTGACAGCTGTCAAGTTCTCCAAAGTAGCCACAAAGTCGGTCTGCTCATTTAACGGTTCAGTCTCCTTACTACCTCTTGATCCTTGTCCTCAAACTTGCTCATATCCACGAGATGCCATTTGGGTCTTGTCCACGCTGAACAATCGATATTAAGGTGATCAGTCTTAATATCTCAAATCTACTGGTTCAAATTTCCAAATGTATGCTCATAAAAAATTATGCTATATATGTTAATCAGACATCCTAGATAGCATGTACACACACCCAGAATATGCTCAAAAGCATAGTTAGTACATCCCTCAGCTCTATAGGAGCGAACTACTCTGATACCATAATGTAATACCGTACTACACAAAGCTTTACGCTTAAGTCATAAATCAGAGGCGACGTGGTATTACGACCTCTAAAATAAAAATATATATAGATATATACAAAAGATAATATAGCTAGGAGCCTTGAAGAAGAGATAAACAACATCAAAACAGAAAATCACATTACACTCGTTCGGATAAACATAGGAGAATAGATAAGATAGAACGAAAAGGATAATATATAAAGCTAGAATTCTAAAAGATACAAATAACAAGCTCCAGAATTGACCTGCGAAACAAAAGCCAGTCAGAGTATACACATACACACACACACACACACACACACACACACACATGCACACACACACACACACATACATATACCCAAAAGTGTTTACCAAAATACAGAATATAATAAACCCTATTTCTCCAAGTCAACCTCTAGGAATGATTGGTGCACGAAATTAAATTTCGCAAGTTTCGCATAGATGAACCGGCAAGTACACCAGGTCAAATCCTGCAGAGATTGTCGGATTGAGCAAGCAATGGCTATCTTGTAGATCTTAGTCAGGGGATCAGAAAAGATGGTTGTTTGGTTGAAAGTATAAATAAAAATAGTAAAGAACGAAATACCAGGTTGGTGTGAAAACAATGATAAAGATACAGTTAAGGCTTCAGAGATGTGTATTCTTTCCGGATTAACTTTACTTACTGTCTACTTCAATAGCGAATGATTCATTCAATGGCAGCCATAATTGACTAACTCATGTAGCATCCTCATCAAGTTAGCCTCTTTAAAACCATAGCAGTCTACCATATCTGAGCAACTGATGTCCTCTCATCAAGTTAACTCATGGCTTCCCACTATAGCCGAAGGTGAAGACCTAGGCAATCCACTCCCCTTTCCGATCCTACTCAAAACGCCAGAGACAAGGTCGAATGTTTCGGATTAGGGAATGTTGCTTCTCAAACTCTAGCCTTAACACCACAAAGACCTCAGCAACCTACGGTCAACAGAGTTTTATGTCACTTATCCAAAGTCGCCCATGTACGCTCTTGGAATTCTCAGTGCACTCTCTAACTGTGGTTCAATGCTATTCGGGTCAGGACTCACACAGAACCCATGTAAAACAAGGATGAATGTCACGGTTCATCCTTAATTCATGAGATGAACACCGAAAATGCATAAGAGAATAGAATCAAACGTGTATTGAAATAGAAATAGTAATATTATTAATCCATGAGAATCAGTAGAGCTCCTAACCCTAACTTAGGAGGTTTAGTAGCTCACAGCTTACAGAAAGTAGTGCATTCAAAAACAGGGTGAAAGAAGATCCTAAACAAGGGTGACCTTCTCCTATATATAATAACCTAATAATTAAGAAGTACAAAAGTATGATAGACTAGACTAAAGGTGTGAAAGTCCACTCCTGGGCCTACTTTGGTTGAGTACTTGGGCTGAGCTTGGTGTCCAGGTTGAGGGATAGGCGTTGAATGCCCATTTGGTGTTCTTGGTGGGCGTTGAATGCCCCAAAATGGGTGATTGAGCATTCAACACTAGCTTGAGTCTCTTTGGGGTGTTGAACACCAGAAAGGGAGTAGTTCTTGGGCGTTCAATACCCAATATGAGCACGTTCCTTCAAAGAAAAGTATAAATCATTATATATTGATGAAAAGTTCTAAAAGTTATCTTTCCAACACCATTAAGAACGTGTCATTGGGACCTATCTAGCTTCAGAAATGCTCGTTTGAGTACATGGAGGTCAAAATCTGACAGCATCTGCTACGCTTTCCTTGTCTCTAAATCGGACTTTGCCAAAACTCCTCAATTTCAACCAGAAATTACCTAAAATCATCAGAAAATATAACAACTCAAAGTAGAATCCAAAAATGTGAATTTTTCACTAAAACCAATAAAAATACAATGAAACTTAAACAAAACATAACTAAAACAATATGAAAATGATGTCAAAAACAAAGTAGGATAAAAATGAAGAGATGGATACAATAAATCTCAGAGTTTTCAATGAAGCTCAGTTCCAATTGATGAGCGGGACTAGTAACCATTTACTTCTAAACAGTTTTGGCATCTCGCTATCCTTTGAAGCTCAAAAGTGTTGCTGTCTTTAGGAATTCAGAATCCGAATGATATTATTGACTATCTTAGTTTAGTTCTTTTTTATTCTTGAATACAGCTTCTTTTATAGCCTAGCCGTAACCCTAAGCGTTTTGTTTTCCCGTATGACCACTGGATACATAAATGCCACAGGCACTTAACTGGGTGAACCCAATTGGATTGTGATTCAGCTTTGCTAGAATCCCCAGATAGTGGTACCCAGAGTTCTTAGGCACACTCTTTTGCTTTTGGGATCCCGACTTTAACTGCTCAGTCTCAAGCTTTTCACTTGACACCTTCACACCACAAGCATCTAGTTAGGGGAAGTAGCTCATTTAAACTTTTTAGGCCAAGATTTTGTTTCTTTTAGGCCCTCTGATAAATCCATATTTGATGATATTTTGTTTTGATTTGAGTGGATTTCATCATATAAACTCACATTTATTCACCTAAATACAAGGGTAATTCATGGCTACCATAACCAAAAGGGTGAACCGCCTAGTCCTACTACACTCATTTGATCAAGGCATTCCTCTTGAAGAATGTAGAGGGTCAACTAAAGCTTGTAGTGAAGAAGAGATCATGGAGCCATAAGGGAAAGAATAAGGGTTAGAGCATGACATGCAACAAGAGGGAGAAAGTAGAGTATGTGAACCGGAGGAGAGAAAGGGAGAATTAAGAGAGATTGATCAAGATGAGGATTCCATCATTGATGATTTTTTGCCCTCCTTGGTCAATCCCCTTAATGATCCTAATGAGCCTCTTCCCATTGAGTTTGAGAGAGACATGGAGGTAGACTTCTCACAACCTCCGTGTTATGATTTGAGTGATGGTGAAGAGGAAGTTCGTAAGGAAGTATCTCCGGTCCAAGAGCACATTGAATAGGTGGCAATTTCACCTATGAGCTTCATTGGCCCCCATCAATATGCCAATTCCTCTATGCCCTCAATGTTGATTTTTATGTGATGAATCCACATTTCATTATATTTATTTGCTCTATTTGGGTGGATTTCATCATCTTTTCTTGCACTTATCTATTGAAATAGCATAGTTTCATGATTTTTCTTAAATTGTGCTTGAAAGTAAAAACATGCTTTTTAGGCCTTTTAATTGCTAAATTTTATTCACTTTAATCCCATTTGATGCCTTGATATTTTTGCTAAGTAATTTCAGGTTTTCAAGGCAAGTATGGGTTGAAGAAGTGAGGAAAAAAGCAGGCAAAAGAGAAGAAAGCATGAGGAAATAGAGTTTGGAAGATTCTGCATCCGTGCGTGCGCACAGTGATGCATGTGCATGCACAAGTGCGAGCTTGGCGATGCGTACGCATCACCCACACGTACGCGTGAGGATGATTTTCAGCAGGTGACGCGTACGTGTGACCCGTGTCACGTTAGCTCATTAATTGCAAATCGCTACGGGCGAATTATGGGCCTCCAAAACCCAGTCCAACTTATTTCTGAAGCTATTTCAAGCCAAAGTGAAGAGGAATAAATTGGGGAGCAATTAGGGTTAGTTTAGCATCATGTAAGTCATTTTCTAGAGAGAGAAGCTCCCCCTTCTCTTTAAAACCTAGGATTTTTAGCTTAATTTCTTTGTAATTTCTCTTTTTAATTCTTGTTTTCGTCTAGTTTCTTCTACCTTTTTTTGTTCTATTGTCTTAATTTTCTTAGTTTATCTTCTTAATTTCTCAATTTTGTCACTTTTTTTGTTAATTTTAATTTCAATTAATGCAATTTATGTTTTCATGTTAATTGTTGCTTCCTTTAATTATTATTGTTATTTTCTTACTTTTGGTAGCTTTAGAATTTAATTTCATTGTAATTTAATTTGATTTTATTTTCATGCACACCAAGTGTTTGACAAAATACTTAGTTGGATTTTTACCTAATTTTTCACACTCTTAGTTGAGAAGTTGGGTGATTGGGTGAACTTGAGTGGTGGATGTCCATTCCATATTGTGTGAGGATTGTTAGTTGATTTGGTTTCCACTAACTCTAAGCCTTCCATTAATAGAGTTGGCTAGGACTTGTGGTTTGAGATCAATAATGCCCTTTTGACTAATCCTCGATGTTAGGATTGACTAATTGGGATTAATTCCATACAATTACCTTGTTTGTGGTCCATAACTAGGATAGGAATCCTTAATTCCCCAATTCTTGCCAAGGGCCTGATAAACCACTATTTTATGATATATCTTGTGCTTTAATTGAATGGTTTTATCAACTCTTCACCTACTTATTCATATGAATTTGCATGGTTTTACAATTCCTTCCGTATGATATGACATATGAGAAAACATGTTTCCTATGCTTTAAAAATATTAAATTTAATTATCCTTTATTACCATTCGATGCCGTGATTTGTGTGTTGAGTACTTTCAGGTTTTATAGGGCAAGAATGACCTAAAGGATGGAAAGGAAACATGCAAAAATGGAAGGAAAGCACAAAATAGAGTTTTTGAAGAAACTGGCAGCGATGCGAACGCGCGGACGACGCAGACGCGTGCTTAAGCGCAAAGAGCATCGACACGAGCTCACGGATGACGCGAACGCGTGGGTCGCAAAACACAGCCGATGCAGACGCGTGATTGACGCGACCGCGTGAAAGAGCAACACTCCAGATGACGCAACCGTGTGACCCACGCGGACGCGTGACGTGCGCGCTCTGCAAAATCTGCAAAAGTCGGCCCCAGCGACTTTTGGACCCTTTTTGGTCCGATCCAAGCCCAGATAACACAGACTAAAGGCTATAAATTGGGAGAATCCATCCATTCAATGAGGAAAGAAGAGAACATACATTCATACATAGTTTTAGGATTTAGATGTAGTTTTTAGAGAGAGAGGTTCTCTCCTCTCTCTTAGGATTAGGATTAGGATTAGGATTTTATCTTCTTCAATCACGGGTTCAATATTCCTTTTATTTATTTTCTCAATTTAGTTTATGAACTCTTCATGTTTAGATTGATTTCCTAATTAATATAATTTGAAGTATTTCAGACTTATGATTGTTTTCATTAATTTATGTCATTGATGTTTGGGCTCTATCCAAATTATTTTCATTCGAGTAGGTTTTATTCCCTTTTGGCTTTGGTTAATTAATTAGTAATACTTGAGTTCTCAAACTCAGCAGTGGTTGAAATTGGCAATTGCTAATTAATTTGGATCGCTCTAAAAGTTGACTGAAACTTGAGGATCAATTTAATTAGTCTACTTGACTTTCCTTTATTTAATAAGGGATAATTAAGTGGGATTAAAACCCAATTCTCAGCACACCTGATAATGATAACTAGGATAGAAATTCCAATTTTCATACCTTGCCAAGAGACTTACAGTTATTGATTTATTAATTCCTGCAATTTATTTCTCTTGTTCAAAACCTTTTCAAAACCTAAAAACATTGTTTTCCATAACCAATAATAAAACATACCTCCCTGCGATTCCTTGAGAAGACGACCCGATGTTTGAATACTTCGGTTTATAAATTTCATTGGGTTTGTTACTTGTGACAACCAAAACTTTTGTAAGAAAGGAATTCTTGTCGGTCTAGAAGCTATACTTACAACGGAAATTTATTTGTGAAAATTCTAGATCGCGCGAGAGTTTCGTTCTTCAAAATGGCACCGTTGCCGGGGAAATGCAAACGTATGCCTTATTATTGGTTATTTTAAATATTTTTCTTTTACTTGTTTATTTGTTTTTGTTTTCCCTTTTTATCTCTATTAGCTACTATGAGTTCTCACCCCTCTCGCTTTGAGTTTGGATCTACTTTTGTTGAAAGGAATGAAAGCTATAACAAGACTTTGCATCACGGTCAAAGCAATCAAAGATGGATGGAGCCAAGAGGATCTGATCAACCTTTTAGGCAACAACACCTTCCTAGATATCATGGACAAGGATCATTCTACAATGCATACCAAGCTGATAGATATGGTGGACCCCTTTGTAGTTACCAACAAACCCCTACCTGTGCTTATAGACCACCCTCTCAACATAGCTTTGAACCACCACACTCACAAGATCCTTTTCACCATTCACCACTGTATGATCCTTATCCACCCCAATTCCAATCCAATCACTCCCAAGAACCACCACTTCCCTATGTACCATGTCCACATCCATCAAGCCAAGAATCACAGATTCACTTCGAAGAATCAGTAGATCAATTTCATACAACCCTTCATCAACTGGAGCAAGCAATAAATCAATTATCTTCTAGACGTTCGGACACTCAAGGAATCCCCATGACTTTATGTGGAGAATCTAATGAAGAACGTAGCATGAAGGAGACACCAAAAGCTCCAATGGACAGTAAGGAGCATGACTTCGTACTAGAACAAGTAGAGGAAGCAGCCATTATAGAAGAAGAAGAGTTGGTTGAAGATTTAGGAGATGCTGAACCTCCACGGGAATCCAAAATTATGGAGAATTCCGTCAAGGACGTTACAACTAATGCTAAGGAGGATAGTGCACGACCCCCAAAGCAGGCATCTTATGAAGAACTGGACAGAATAACCCAAGACGCATGTTTCCCTGATGATGATAATCACAAATCAAGTTCTCTTAGTAATGAACTTGCATCCGCAAGAGAATTTTTTGAGATAGAAGAATCTTCCCCGAGTGAATACGAAGATGGTGCAGAGGTAGACTTTTCTCAACCTCCCAATTATGACTCAAGTGATGAGGAAGATATCGAGGACTTTGATCAAGACATGGTTGAAATTGAAGAAGTTTACAAAGAAGTGGAGGAATTCACAGAAGATCACAAGCGAGTAGAGCTTGCAGAACCACTGGAAACACCTATCCCAAGGCCATTACCGCCCAATACAAACTTCAAGTGGGTAAAATCCTTAACTTTTATCTTTACTTTTCCGCTTGAATATGGTTTACTTGAAACAGATGGCCAGCTTAGAGCTCTCTGCGGCTTTAAGAGTAAAAGGGAAATGACTCGTACTCAGCACGGGTATGCAAGATTCAATGAGGTTTCACACTTCAATTTGTGGTGTAAGGATTGGTGTCAAGCTCAATTGTATGGATCTCGGAAGCTGTTTGGTCACTACAGTGAGAATTCAGATTACTCACCACCCGGCTGGAAAAATGCAGATCAAGACAAAGACGGGTGTAAAAGTAAAGTTTGGGATCTTAGAATCTATTCTGACATTCAACACCCCGGGAGCCTTGAAGCCTGTTTGAACTCACCTAAGGGCTTTATGTACCTTGTTTGGGACCCCGGAGGCTGTTGGCATTCCAAACATTGGTGGAGATTTCTAGACAAATTCAAGCACAAGCCACCATAACAGGAAGCTCATCAAATGTCCAACTTAAGGACTTTAACTAAAAGTGCTAGGTGAGAGACAACTCACCATGGTATGATTGTTCCTTTTTCAGTTTAGACTATTTTTGAATTTTGATTGAACCTGGAATTTTTGCATGACATTCATTGCATTTTGCATTCTTCATACTGCATCAAAAAAAAACCCCCACGCGACCGCGCAGGCCACGCGTGGGCATGGAATGGAAATCGGCGTAAGGATCGAACGCCTAGAAAGTTGGGCTGGAATCATGCGGCCGTTGTGCGTTTAGCACATAACGGTCCACACGTTCACGTCCCTGATGCGAATGCGTCCCTTGCACAACACACATCCCACGCGAAAGCGTGACCGACGCGTCCGCGTCGCGTGGATATTACGGCCTCCTAAATGGAAACAGAGAGTTGCGCCAAAATGATGCTGGAACTGTGCGTCTAGCACAATTCACAATGACGCGTTCGCGTGCCTCACGCGTCCGCGTCACTCATCTTTTACCCAACTTACGCGGTCGCGTCAATCACGCAACCGCGTCAACCACTTTCACCATAATCACGCGATCGCGTGCCCTACGCGTTCGCGTGGATTTGAATCCACCAAACCCAGAATCACGCAAAACCCTACGCATCGCGCCCCCCCATTCCCCCTTCTCCTTCCTTCTCTGCAACCCCATACCTCCTCTGCAACCACCACCACTGTGCCACCACCACCGCCGCCCCCAACACCCCAGCCACCAGACAACCCCGCGACTCTCCCCCTCCTTTCCTTCTTCCCTTATTCTCTTTCCTACCCTCCCTTCCTTCTCACCAAACCCCCACCTCTGCCACTGCCCCTAGCCGAGCTCCCATATCCGCGCCGCCTCCCATCACCGCGCCAATCACAAACACCGCCCACAACCCTCGCCCTTTTTCTCTTTCCTCTATAACCACCCTTAACCCATCCCTTCGATTTTGTGCACCATTTTTGTACTCGGTTCCCCCTGCCACCATTCGGACCACCGCCGTGCCACCGCCGTACAGCCACCAGCGCCATTATTCTCCTCTTTGTCTCATATTCTACTCCTACCTTCACCAGGTTCTGGCGAACACTGTTCCCTTTACCAGTTCTTTAGTTAGTCAATTGCATATTTTTCAGATTCTGTTCAAATTAGGATAGTTAGAGATGCATGATTGTAGTGGATTCTAGGTGGTTAGGTAGTTAGGATGTGGTTAGTGGATTTAGGCCTGATAATTGCGCCGTTCTTGATCACCTGTTTTAGCTATTTCGCAATTTTGATCTGGTTGTGATAATAATTCTATTCATATGCTGTTCTTCATATTTCATGCTGCTATTTACTGTTCCTATATTTGTGATTCTTTGCAGCATTATTTAAGTTTTATATGAACTATTTTTCTTACTATTTATTACCTGGGACCATCTAATTTTAGCCAGAATGCTGCCTAATTTTCCGCAAATTATTTCATTTTTTCCCATTCATGTATTGGTTTTGGCAATTTTGAATTTTGCACTACTAGCTATAACCAAACCAATTCATGAATGCACGGGCTAGCACTCTTATTCCATTTGATTCCCTGGTTGATAATTTGCATTATTGATGATTTCACTTTCCTTTTTCACTTCCTTTATCTATATGAATTATCATCAATAAGCTACAAACCTTGCTTGAATATGAGTTGATTGTTCTTTCAATTTCTGAATATCTTGTTAACTAGGAAACCCTTTATCATGCCAATTCCTTTAACTGTATTTTTACTAACTCCCTATTTTCACTTTTTAACTTCTTTTTTACCTGCTAACCACTTTAACTTTCCAACTTCTCTTTTTTACCTGACTACTTTAACTTTCTAACTCAGGGCATGATCATTGTTTTTCCTAATTAACACGACTTCCACTTATCATATACTTTGGATTGTGATCTCTATTTTCAGACTTTTCCACTTGCATACAATCCAGAATGCACAAATATTCGACTCAATTCACGCTTTTCTTGCTCTTTTGTCACTCTGTGCTTCTATTGCTATTTGCCTACTTGTTTTCCTACTTTTATTCTTCAATTATATCCTGGAATTTCTGCTTTTCAGGATGTCTGACCCTCAAAGCAAAGGAAAGGGTAAAGCAACCAATGGCAAAAGGAAAAGAGGAAAAGAGGAAAATCCTCTATGTCCATCCTTGGCATCTTACATGATGATTCCTGGCAGGAGAAGAACTTTACCCCGCAGGAAAAAATTGATCAGTTGGTACCTACAGCTGACCCGGTTAAATTTGCAAACAAATACTGTGAGCTGAAATACCCAGTTTTTGCCACATCCAGGAACTTATACCTGGAAAGGACACTCAAAATTCCAGAAGAACTCAAGTAGTACACTTCAGACCGAATTAAACAGAGAGGCTGGTTCTTCCTAGAGAGAAACTTGACTGAGATCAACTCATCCTGGGTTAGAGAATTCTATTGTAACTACTTTAAGACATCCCTGGATGTAGTACAGCTCAGAGGCAAGCAAATTCTGGTTACTGAGGAAGCAATTGAAGACATCCTCCAACTCCCACCTAAATCAGATCAGCCAAACGGTTACCAAAGGGCTGATGAGGATATGAGATTCATGAGATTTGACTGGGATGTAGTAAAATAGGCTATAACTCTTGATCCTACTGTTCCATGGGTCATGGAAAAGAGCACAGTGGTGCCCAAGAGAATCAGGCTAATATATCGGAATGATGAGGCTCGACTATGGTAGCAGATTTTGAGTAATTACGTAATGTCGAGTACTTAGGAGACGGAGGTGCCAGCTGCTATGATTACCCTCATCTGGTGTGTGATGATGGGTAAGGACTTATATCTGCCCCGCTTCATCCGGCATTACATGACCAGGGTCTATGTCAGAGGCACCCTCCCTTTCCCATTCCTGATTACTCAGTTGGGTCCCCGAGCTGAGGTACCTTGGGAAATTGCTGATGAAAAGCCATCCGCCGCGGACTACAAGAAGATCATTCCTCATAGTAGGAAGTTTCAGGCTCTTGGCTACCAACCTCCGTTCCTCACTGACTCTGCTGAGGCAGCTACATCTTCAGCTGCCCCTTCAACATCCACTGCCTCAGCTCCATCCACTGCACCTCCACCTGCTCCTGAGCCAGTTTATCGTCTGGTGCACCGACTCTTTGACCGCTCAGACCAGATGGAGCACCGCCACCAGCACCAATTTGAGAGATCTGAACGTCGCAACAGGCGACGTATTAAGAGGTCTGAGCGTCGCCACAAGCGATGCTATAAGCACCTCAAGTTGATGATCCGATCTGGTGGCGACATCCTCTCCGAGCCAGACACACCATCAGAGACATCTGAGGAGGAGGCGAGCGATCTTGAGGAGGAGGCACATACTCAGGCTGAGCAGGTAGCACCTGAGCACACTGCACTACACCTTGAGGAGCACCACCACCTACACGCCACAGATCCAGAGATTCCTCTACAGACGGAGCCTCCGCTTCAATAGACCGCTCATCCTACACTCACTGAGACTGCAGACCCTCAGCCTACTACCGAGACACCAGCAGCCCATCCTTCTGGAGATGACACTTCCTCACACCCAATTTGAGTGAGCATCGAGGACGATGCTATTATTTAAGTGTGGGGAGGTTGCCATCTCTGGCATATTTTTTTGTGAACCACTACAGACTCTTATCTTATTTTATTCATTTTCTGTATTTTATTTGCACATTTTTTCTCTTTTTTTTTGCTTTTGTTGTATTTTTGCATTCTGCACTTTGGGCTGTATATATCTTGGATATTTTAGCTTAATTTGCACTTTTAGTTTACTAGTTATATATTAAATGGATTAATTAGTATAGTTTACTCCTTTTAGCATACGATAGTTTGGTTTAATTGAAAATAAAAAGGAGTAAACTAGAGACTTTTGCATAACAGAATAAAACAATCTACACACCCTGTATATATAGCATTACATGTTAGTTAGTTAACAATATTTTTTCAAGGAGAAACACTAAGATTTTAAGGGGCACCTTAAGATTTACATTGAGTTGAATGGAAACTCTTAATTTCTACTTGCATGACATACATAACTGATATATGATTTATGAGCTCGAGAACACACAGCCCGTGAGTTTTGAGCTTAATTGTGTGGTTACATCAAACCAAAATTTCATTCCTGTGTGTTTCGCACTTCTTTTCTATGCTTGCAATCTTTAAGTAGGGATTTGTATTAAATAAGATGTTTCAAAATTTGGGAAGCATGCTCATGTGAAATCAAAACAATTAAACTACCATGTGCATCGAATATATATATATATATATATATATATATATATATATATATATATATATAGTATTTAAATAAGGGGATACAAAAATTATCCCAAATGCAATTATAAAGAATCAATGCACATAGGACAAAAGTAAAAAATAAAATGTATGAGCATGTAACACAAAAGTGGAAAGGTTTGGGTAGCTAGGTGAATTATGAAATTATATAAAATATGTATTTGTTAGGTGAGATCTTAGACTAGTCAAGAATTCACTTTGTTAGCTCACTTAGCCTTATATATACATCCTTACCCTTACCTCAGCCTCATTACAACCTAAGAAAAGACCTCATGATTTTTGTATGCCTATATTCAATAATTGTTTATTGATTAGAGGAAAAATAAAGTTTTAGAAAGCATGACTAGAAAAGAAGAGAGTGATTAACCCCAAACACTGAGTGACTAGAGAGTAAATACACAATCCAGTGAGGGTTCAATAGCTCATTCACATATGTCCATGTTTAATTATTAATTGTCTTGCAAGTTGTGAACTATCTTAACTCAACTCTGTTGTAACTGTGCTTTAATATGATTTGGCCCTAATTGTATATATATGATTCCTTGAAGATATGAATTAATTTAACTACATGTAAGCTTTATATATAGGTGAATAATAACTAGAACTGCATGACTCATTTTTCTCTCGGATTTAGCATGAGGACATGCTATTGTTTAAGTGTGGGGAGGTTGATAAACCACTATTTAATGATATATCTTGTGCTTTAATTGAATGATTTTATCAACTCTTCACCTACTTATTCATATGAATTTGCAAGGTTTTACAATTCCTTCCTTATGATATGACATATGAGAAAACATGTTTCCTATGCTTTAAAAATATTAAATTTAATTATCCTTTATTACCATTCGATGCCGTGATTTGTGTGTTGAGTACTTTCAGGTTTTATAGGGCTAATGACTTAAAGGATGGAAAGGAAACATACAAAAATGGAAGGAAAGCACAAAATAGAGTTTTTGAAGAAACTGGCAGCAACGCGAACGCGTGGACGATGCGGACACGTGCTTAAGCGCAAAGAGCATCGACGCGAGCTCACGGATGACGCGAACGCGTGGGCCGCGAAACACAACTGATGCAGACGCGTGACTGACGCGACCGCGTGAAAGAGCATCACTCCAGATGACGCAACCGCGTGACCCACACGGATGCATGACGTGCACGCTCTACAGAATTTGCAAAAGTCGGCCCCAGCAAGTTTTGGACCCTTTTTGGTCCAGATCCAAGCCCAGAGAACACAGAATAAAGGCTATAAATAGGGAGAATCCATCCATTCATGGAGGAGAGAAGAGAACATACATTCATACATAGTTTTAGGATTTAGATGTAGTTTTTAGAGAGAGAGGTTCTCTCCTCTCTCTTAGGATTAGGATTAGAATTAGGATTTCATCTTCTTCAATCACAGGTTCAATATTCCTTTTATTTATTTTCTCAATTTAATTTATGAACTCTTCATGTTTAGATTGATTTCCTAATTAATACAATTTGAGGTATTTCAGACTTATGATTGTTTTCTCTAATTTATGTCATTGATGCTTGGGCTCTATCCAAATTATTTTCATTCGAGTAGGTTTTATTCCCTTTTGGCTTTGGTTATTTAATTGGTAATACTTGAGTTATCAAACTCAGCAGTGGTTGAAATTGGCAATTGCTAATTAATTTGGATCGCTCTAAAAGTTGACTGAAACTCGAGGATCAATTTAATTAGTCTACTTGACTTTCTTTTATTTAATAAGGGATAATTAAGTGGGATTAAAACCCAATTCTCAGCACACCTGATAAGGATAACTAGGATAGGAATCCCAATTTTCATACCTTGCCAAGAGACTTACTGTTATTGATTTATTAATTCCTGCAATTTATTTCTCTTGTTCAAAACCTTTTCAAAACCCAAAAACACTGTTTTCCATAACCAATAATAAAACACACCTCCCTGCAATTCCTTGAGAAGACGACCCGAGGTTTGAATACTTTGGTTTATAAATTTCATTGGGTTTGTTACTTGTGACAACCAAAACTTTTGTAAGAAAGGAATTCTTGTCAGTCTAGAAGCTATACTTACAACGGGAATTTATTTGTGAAAAATCTAGATCGCGCGAGAGTTTCGTTCTTCAGAGCCCTTTTTAGTGTTTGAATTCCCTTTTTATTTCTTTTACTTGCTTTCCATTTATTCCTTGCCATTTTAATTTCTTTCATCTTATAATCAAAATCCCGAAAATACCTCATAGCCAATAATAGATCACTTAATTACAACTCCTAGGGAAGACGACTCAGGAGTCTAAATACTATCGGTTTAATTTTGTATCGAATTGTGACATCTTTTGTATTTCAAATTTGATTTGAGCATTACTTGTCGGCATGGAACTATACTTGTAACGAAGTTATTTTCTCTGACCGAGAAGAAAAATTCTAAGCTGATAGTTTTGCCCTTTTTAAATTTTTGGCTCCATTGCCGGGGAGTTGCAATGTGTGCTTATTGTTGGCTATTGTGCATATATGAATATTGTGAATAGCTTATTTTTGGTAGATTGTGCATATGTTGCTTGCTTATTATTGGCTATTATGAATATGTTAATATGTGAATATCTTGATTTCATTAATATGTCAATATGTGAATATTTTACTTTTTGTTTGCTATTGTGAATATGTTAATATTGTGAATATGTTTTTCTTGTTTGCTTTTTGTTTTTCTTGTTGGGAGCTCATAGCTTATTGGAAACTCCATCAAAACTTGGTGCAATCAATTGAGAATTTTAGAGATTCAAGCATTCTTGGAAGTCCCAAGATGAATAGAAGCACAAGTTTCCTTGATTAGAGCTCTCCATAAGTCTAACTTAAGGACATTAAACCAAAGTGTTAGGTGGGAGACACCCCACCATGGTAACATTGTTCTTACCTTCTCTTTTTGTTTATAATTTGACTTTATTGCATTTTGCTTATTTTAGTTAGCTTATAATTAGTTTAATCTTGAGATTTGTTAGGTTGTTTTCTATACGGATCATGAATTTATGGGTTTTTGGATGTTTTGGGGTTGAATTTTGGTTGAGCTAAGGCTTGGTACCTTAGAATTTGAAGAAATTTTTTTTTAGGAAAACAAGGCACTGTGCATGTGCACACTCTTGTGTGTACGCACACAATAGCTATATTTCATGTCTTGAGCGTACGCACCCACCTGTGTGTACGCACCCACCTGTGCGTACGCACACCAGCCTGAATGCCGCTCGCACGCTTTGTGCACACGCATTCCCCTGTGTTTTGTGCTTTGTGCGTACGCACACAACCTTCTTTTTGCGCACTGTATGCGTACGCACCACCTTGTGCATACGCACACCTCCTTGCGCTCCCTCTGCTGGGAGCACTCGCACGTCCTGTGCGTATGAACCCCTTTTAATTATTGTTCCTGTGTGTGCGCACGGAACTGTGAGCATGCGCACACATGATCCTTTCACTTAAAAAAATAAGTCCCATGCGCGTGTGCACCTGCTTGTGCGTACGCATGATCCACTCTTTTCGCACTCTCTGTGCAAGTGCACAGGCTTGCGAGCTTGCACCCCTTTTGTTGGGAGTACTGGCACAGCCTGTCACTACAAGAAAAAAGGCCTGTCGGTACCCTTTTTCTTGCTACGCTTTTAAAGCGTGCCCAAAAGTGGTCAATGGGCACGCTTTTGCGAAGGTGGCCACTAATTTGTGATTTGGCCACGCTTTTTTTTGCCATGCTTGAAAAGCATGGCTATAGAGAGAAACTGGCACGCTTTTACGAGGGTGGCCACTTATTTGAAATTTGGCCACGCTTTTTTATTGCCACTCTTGAAAAACGTGGCCATAGAGGGAAATCAGCACGCTTTTACGAGGGTGGCCACTGATTTGAAAATTGGTCACACATTTTTTTGGCACGCTTAAAAAGCATGGCCATAGAAGGAAATCGGCACGCTTTATAAGCGTGGCTATAGTGTGTTTATTTTGGCACCGTAAAAAAACGTGCCAATAGAGTTCCCTCCCCTAAAATTTAGTTTCCCACTTATTTTTTTTTCACACTTAACTTTTTTTCCTAAGTTTTCAAATTTTAATCCTAAATGATAAGTTTTCAAATTTTCACACTTAACTTATTTTTAACCCTAAATTTTAAGATTTTCCCACTCATTCAATATTTTTTTGCTTCTTTTTTCAGTATCTTTTTTTTTCATTACAAAATGTGTATTTTTTTATAATTTGTTTATTTTTAAATCACATAACTTTGTTAGAATACACCTAATTCTTATGTTACCAAATTATACTTAAAAAAATTAGTTTAAGATAATTTGATTAATTTTACAGTTTGTACATTGTATTAATAATTAGTTATTTAATATTCTTAAAAAATATAACAAATTATAATTTAGAATCAAAAGTATTTAATGTAAACTCAATATTCATATTTAAACTAAATTTGATATCAAAGTATGAATTAAAACTTTAAATGTTATCATTTGAATTTCTTGGTTTCTTTGGTTTTGATAAAAGCTAAGTTAGAATAGGGTTAAAGAATTCCCATTCAAACCCTAAAATGTTTTTAACCCTAAAATTCCCTTTCAAACCCTATTGCGCCGTCACTTCATCTTCACTCTCGAACCCAGCAGCTTCCTTCGGTGTTTATCGTTCAGCCTTCATCACGTTCATCACTGCCCTTCATCTCACCCTGCCTGCATCGCCTTCATCGCCTTCGTCGTTGTGTTAGCTAGCTCACCATTCCTCGCCAGTTCGCCATTCTGGTCGTCGTGCTGCTCGCCCCTCTCTCTCGTGGTTCTGGTTGCTTCTCTGTTGCGATTCTGCTCGCGGTGCTGCTCGAAGGTTAGTTCTCTCTCCCTCGCTCACACAAACCATAAGCTACCATCCATTACCAACTTCTCAAGTATTTCCCTTTTTATCTTCCATGAAATATTTTCATAAAAGGGTCCAAGAAATCAAAGCCAAAATCCAATTTTAGCAGTTGCAAAATTCCACCTGCTGAATTCGAATCTCTGTTTCTTAAGAAATCAGTTCTGTTCAGTACATAGAAGTGATCAGGTATATAGTTTGAATTTCTTTTCTGCACTTTTTTTAATAATTTGGGTTTTCTTCCATTTCAGTTCTTAGTATCTGTGTTGATTCCTGAACTATTTTTTTTTAAGGAAAAAATATCTGGTGTGAATCTGATATTTTTTAAAGATATTTGAGCATTAGTATTCTCTGAATTTGATTTTCATTTTTTTACCAAATTATGGAAATTAGATGAATAGTTTGATACAAAGGAAACTGAATGATAAACCTTGAAAGTTTTGGTCTCATTAATGCTCTATTCTATTTGGCATTGCTCTGTTTCAGACTTTTCTCTAGTCTTTCATTATTTTAATTTCTCATTCAATTTGTTACTCCACCTAGGTAGCAAGCATAATCTAACTTATGAAAAATGAGGTGTTTGAAGGATGTTGCTGAACCACCTTTGAACAAGATGCATCCCCATGGGAACTCATCATGTCACTAATGGTAAGATTTTTATCCTCACCTGCTAGGGGCACATATCCTCCCTCTTTCTACACCTTATATTGATCATTCAGCATATAGCTAAAGCTTCTCCAATATTCCTGATGGTTTCCCTGTTTATCCCTGCTTTTATCTACTTAATATACTAAAACTGGGTTTTTCCCCAGCTACTAAAGGTGATGTGTCGATCTCTCATGCCTCCGTTTTCCCTCCAAAACGAATAAATTTTTTTTTCTATTCTAAATTATTTTATTGTAATTATATTATAATTAATACTAAATGAATAATATATAATTATACTAATTTAGCAACATATCTTCATTATAATTATATAAAATCAATATTTAATACACTATTAAACTACTTATCAATTATCAATTAAAAATACTTTTAA
Source organism: Arachis stenosperma (assembly GCF_014773155.1). Lineage (NCBI taxonomy): Eukaryota > Viridiplantae > Streptophyta > Magnoliopsida > Fabales > Fabaceae > Arachis > Arachis stenosperma. Next base: position 81,074,005 of record NC_080382.1, read on the forward strand.
TAATTTTAATGATAATAATAATATCAATAACAGTAATAATAATAATAAAAAAATCTTTGTTACCCGATTCACGTATGTCAAATAATTTTTCTAAATTATTTCATAAAAAATATCTTTAATATAATTATATTGTAATTAATATTTAATGAATAATATATAACTATACTAATTTAGAAACATATCTTCATTATAATTGTATCAAATCAAAATTTAATGCACTATTAAACTACTTATCAATTATCAATTAAAAATATTTTTATTCATTTTAATGATAATTATAATATCAATAATAGTAATACTAATAATAAAAAATCTTTGTTACCCGTGATATGATGAAATTAATATATAATTATACTAATTTAGGAACTGTTCCGGGGGTTACCTGAAACGTGTAGCTCGGTCGTCTGGAGATGCCCGAGGTGGGGGTCAGGGACCCGAGCTTGATGTGTTGGCGGTTGGTGGTTGTACCTGCAATGACACTCCGATGCTTAAGTTAGCATGGGTCCAAGCAGATATGTGTAGAATGTGGAATGTATCTCATACCTGGGTGCTCCAGTGTATTTATAGTAGTTGGCTGTGATCTTCCCTGGATAAGATATTCTTATCTTATCTTATCTTTCGGGAGTTTTATCCCTATCTTTGTGGAACCGCCTTTGCTAGGCCTTTTCGGCCTTTGGGTTTTGGGCTGCGTTCCTTTTGATGGGCCTTCCTTGCTTTGTTGTCCGAGGTCCGACCTCTAGGCGTGGGCCTTAGGACGAGGTCGGACCTTTCATAGATTTGCCGAGTTGGAGGAGCTCGGTCAGGGTATGAACAGTGCCCCTGCCCGAGTTCGTCCTTTTTGGGAGGTCGAGCTCGGGCATAGTTGTTTTTTCAAATTTCAAAAATGGCCGTTCCTGCATTTATTGCATTTTACCGTTTCTCCTCGATTTCCATTCGGGCTCTGTGAAGGCATTATTTATTTGCTCCCTTCCTGCTTTTCTAAGTTTTCGCCATCTTTTTTTCGAGCACCGCTTCTTCTTTCTCTTTGTTCTTCTTCCCCTTATCTTTCCGTGCGTCTTTCCGAGGTTTCCTTTGTGTCGCCGTTTCGTTCTCCTTGCTTCGGAGCTCGTCGTCTTCTTTCTTTTTTCCAGGTTTGTTCCCGTCTCTTTTCTTTGTGCACATATGCTTTCTGTTCCTTTGTGTGGCTCTTTGTCTGTTTCTTCTTTCTTTATGCCTGGTCTGCCCCAAAAAGAGGCGCCGCCATTGCTTTGTTTGTATATGGGGGGGGCTCTTTTTGTTTTTCTGGTACTTTGTTCCGGGTTGCCGCATTTCCTTTTGGGTTTTTGTTTCTTGCTTGGCTGAACGGGTTTTCGCTGTCTGCTTTATGTGATTTTTGCTTGCTGTTGTATTTCTTCTTTGTAGGTAAGAGTTTTATGTCTCGAAAGGTTTTTCAAGCGATGTCGACCAAGATTCCAAGTGGTCTTGGTTGGGTAGACCCTCTTCCTCTAAAAGTCCCTTCTGTGGTAGATTCTGAATATTTGGCTAGGTTCCGTAGGCACTGTAGCATATGTGAGAATAGAGAGTCTGAAAGGGATTATGAACTAGTAGCCCCGGATTCCGAGGAGAGAGTTTGCTTCCCGCCCTTAGATAGTTCCGAGAAGCTCTTCTTTTATGCTTATGATTGTTTTTTCTCTAAGCTGAGTGTCCGACTTCCTTTTACCGACCTGGAGTCCGAGGTGTTGTGGTCTTGTAACCTTGCCCCTACGCAGCTCCATCCAAATTCTTGGGCGTTTCTAAAGCTGTTTCAACTTTTGTGTCAGTTTTTGGGCGTCGCTCCCTCTATTTCTCTTTTTTCCTACTTGTTTGTGTTGACGAAGCCAGGTTCGGGTGGAGGTAAGGTGTCTTGGGTCTCTTTTAGGGCTAACCAGGGGAGGAAGTTTTGTACCCTTTATGATGAGTCCTTTCATGATTTCAAGAACTTTTATTTCAAGGTCCGGGCTACTGGAGACGTCCGACCTTTCTTTCTGGATGAGAGTGGGGAGCCTTCTTTTCCTCTTTGTTGGCAGGAGAATGTAGTGTCTGCTAAGTATACTTTTGAGAGTCTAGATGAGGTTGAGCAGGCTTTTGTGGGTGTGGTGAGCAGTTTATGGGGTCGGGCACCTCACTTGGATACGAAGAAAATGTTGGGAGATCCAAGCCTTCTCCGTTCCGAGTTAGGTAGTTTCCCGACCTCTCTGAGATTCTTCTTCTTTAGTATTTTGGTTTTGCTTGTTTTTGGTGGAATTTCTGTTGTGCTAATCCTTTTCTTTTTATTTCTGCAGAGATGTCTTCTCAGGCGGATTCCATGAAGTTCCTTCGTCGGACGAAGAAGTCTGTGGCTGCTCGAAATATCGAGGCTGAGGCTTCTGCCCGATCTTCTCCGCAGAAGACTACCGTGGGTGTTCAGAGCTATAAGTCAGGATCCTCCGACCTCTGGGCCTGCTACCTCTTCTCCTCCCCCGTTCTCGGGTCCTCCCCCCAAGAAGCAGAAGACCTCTCAAGAGCTTGCGGGTTTTAATGATAAGGATTTCGATGCTCTCGGTTGGATTGAACAGCATATTCTCCCTCAGACTTTTATCTCTACTGATGACGTGTCTATGGAGCATCATTTTCAGTATATGGCGCGGAGTTGTGTTCGGATGGCCAGTCTTCATGCTGCTATTGCCCGGGAGTTCAAGAAATCCCCCATTGGCGCGACCAGCTCCCGACTTGAGAAGGCTCAGTCCGAGTTCGAGAAGATTAGTGAGCTGAAGGCTGCTAGGATTACGGAGCTGGAGGCCTCTTTGGAGAAGGAGAAAGCTAAAGTTACCGCGGCTGTGGCGGCAGCGAAAGCGTCCGAGGAGATGGCGAAGGCGGCGACGGAGAATTATACTCGGATATATGCCGAGCTTGTGGAGACAAGGGAGAAGTTGCAATCTGCTCAGGATGATTTTTACGAGCTGGAAGGCCATGTGGCTAAGGGTATGGATGCTATGTTCGAGAATTTGAAGGCTCAGGTCCGGGTTCTTGCTCCTGACCTGGATCTGAGCTTATTTAGTACGGATAACGTCGTTGTGGAGGGAAAGATTGTTCCTGCTCCCAATGAGGATGAGGTTCCGGTGTCCGATCCCAAGGTTCCGGTGTCCGACCTTAAGGTTCCGGTTGCGGACCCGACTTCACCCTTGGTCGGGGATGGATCTGGCGTGGAGGTTTCAAGCAGGGATGACGGTGCCGTTGATGCAGTCCCGATTTCTATGTTTCCTCCGCAGCCTTCTGTTGATGTGGAGTCCGGAAAGGACCTTGATCCTCTGTAATCTTTTATTTTTAGTTTTTTGCCCGGCCTGTGGGCTCTTTTGCTTTTGGATGGTTTCTGTGAACGCTTTGGACACCTTTCTGCTTTTAGCTACTTGTAGTAACTTTTTAGCTTTATTATGCGGTGTTTTATTCGTGTTTTGACTTTTGTTCCGCTTTTATGCTTTTTTAGTTGTTTTTGGATAACAACTTTTTCAGCTAGCGTTTTGAAACTTTGCTTTGCCTCTTCCTTTGATTTCGTTTTTTCGCTTGTACTTTTTAGTTGTTTTTGTATAGCAACTTTTTTAGTAAGCGTTTTCGAAATCTTGGCTTTGCCTCTTCCTTTGATTTCGTTTTTTCGCTTGTACTTTTTAGTTGTTTTTGCATAGCAACTTTTTAGTAAGCGTTTTCGAAATCTTGGCTTTGCCTCTTCCTTTGATTTCGTTTTTTCGCTTGTACTTTTTAGTTGTTTTTGCATAGCAACTTTTTAGTAAGCGTTTTCGAAATCTTGGCTTTGCCTCTTCCTTTGATTTCGTTTTTTCGCTTGTACTTTTTAGTTGTTTTTGTATAGCAACTTTTTAGTAAGCGTTTTCGAAATCTTGGCTTTGCCTTTTGATTTCGTTTTTTCGCTTGTACTTTTTAGTTGTTTTTGTATAGCAACTTTTTAGTAAGCATTTTCGAAATCTTGGCTTTGCCTCTTTAAGGCTTCTTTCCTGGATCCGGGTTTTTCCTCGGACCTCGGGTGTTCGAGTACTTCCCTTTGTTGGGTCCGACCTTGTCGTTGGTCGGCCTTTTAAGTTATTTTTGTAATCTCTTTTTATTTGGATTTTTGAGCCTTTTCAGAGTTACTTTATAACTTCTCACATTAATTTGAACCTCGTCGCTTTATCTTTGCCGACCTTGTGCGGTCTTTTTGGCAAATGATTTTTGCGTTTTGTCGAGCATAAATTAATGCGCCTTGGCGGGGTACTTTGATTTGTTTCATCATGGGGAAGAAGAAAAGAAAATAGAGAAATTTGATTAGTATTAAGAAAGAATATTTACAGAGTGTTTTACCCTTGACTAGGTCGGGTGCCTTACTTGACCGGGTGTCTCATTAAAAAACCCTTGTAGGGAAAAAGAGTACACCTCGGGTCAAATTTTCCTAGCTGTAGTACCGTCTTAGATTACAGGCGTGCCAGGCTCTGGGCAGCTCATTGCCTTCTAGGTCGGATATCTTGTAATAGCCTGTTCCTAAGACTTCTGTTACTTTGTAGGGTCCTTTCCAATTTGCAGCCAGCTTTCCTTCTCCCGACTTTTGTGTTCCGATGTCATTTCGGATTAGAATTAGGTCGTGAGTGGAAAAGCTTCGTTTTATTACTTTCTGATTATATCTGAGGGCCGTTCGCCGTTTTAAGGCTTCTTCTCGGATCTGGGCTCTTTCTCGGACCTCGGGGAGGAAGTCGAGTTCTTCCTTTTGTGCCTGCGGGTTACCTTCTTCGTTGTAGAAGATGACTCTGGGTGACCCTTCATGTATTTCGATAGGAACCATTGCCTCCATCCCGTAAGCTAGTCGAAATGGCGATTCTCCAGTTGTAGAGTGTGGAGTTGTCCGATATGCCCATAGCACCTGGGGGAGCTCTTCGGCCCATGCCCCTTTGGCCTCTTGGAGTCTCCGTTTTAACCCGGCCAAGATGACTTTATTTGCAGCCTCTGCTTGTCCATTGGCTTGTGGGTGCTCGACTGAGGTGAATTGCTGTTTGATTTTTAGTTCGGCCACCAAGTTCTGAAAACTTGTGTCCGTGAACTGTGTTCCATTGTCTGTTGTGATGGAGTAGGGGACTCCGAACCTTGTGACAATATTTTTGTATAGGAATTTGCGACTTTTCTGAGCCGTAATGGTGGCTAAGGGTTCAGCTTCGATCCACTTTGTGAAGTAGTCGACCCCTACTATGAGGTATTTGACTTGCCCCGGTCCTTGGGGAAACGGGCCGAGTAGGTCAAGTCCCCATTTTGCGAAGGGCCATGGTGCGGTGATGCTGATAAGGTCTTCGGGTGGTGCCTTGTGAAAATTGGCGTGTTTTTGGCAGGGGGGCATATTTTCACAAATTCCGTTGCGTCTCTTTGCAAGGTCGGCCAGTAGAATCCGGCTCGGACTACTTTTTTGGATAATGCCCGAGCTCCGAGATGGTTCCCACACATGCCTCCGTGGATTTCTTCGAGGACGCCCTTTGTTTCTGAGGTCGGGACGCACCTAAGGAGGGGGTTTGCGAATCCTCTTCTGTATAATACGTCGTGAATTAGTGTATAATTCTGGGCGTCTTTCGTGAGTCTTTTAGCTTCTTTTCTTTCGGCGGGGAGAGTTCCCGACTTCAGGTAGCTGAGTATGGGGGTCATCCATCCTTGCTGTTGGTCGGATATATTTAGCGTTTCTTCCTCTCTTGCCACGGAGGGGGATTGTAAGGTTTCCTGGAGGAGACTTCTGTTGTTGCCTCCGGGCTTGGTGCTGGCAAGTTTTGAGAGCGCGTCTGCCCGGACGTTTTGTTCCCGAGGTATGTGCTGGATCTGTATCTCTGGAAAGTGGCGTAATTGTGCCTTTGTTTGGTCCAGGTATTTTTTCATAGTTGGGTCTTTGGCCTGGTAGCTTCCATTCACTTGTGATGTGATGACCTGGGAGTCGCTGAAGATCGTGATTTTTCGGGCTCCGACCTCTTCGGCTAGCTTTAGACCTGCTAGTAGGGCCTCGTATTCGGCTTGGTTGTTCGAGGCCTGGAACTCGAATTTTAGGGATAATTCTATCTGCGTTCCTTGGTCGCTTTCGAGTATAACCCCGGCTCCGCTTCCAGTTTTGTTTGAGGACCCGTCGACATAAAGGTTCCATGAGAGTGGGGTTCCAGGGGTCTCAGTGTATTCTGCGATGAAGTCGGCTAGATACTGAGATTTTATGGCAGTCCGGGTTTCATAGTGGAGGTCGAACTCGGACAGTTCCACTGCCCATTGCAGTATTCGTCCTGCCAGGTCTGTTTTTTGGAGGATGTGTCTCATGGGTTGGTTTGTCCGGACTTTGATGGTGTGGGCTTGAAAGTAGGGACGGAGCCTCCGAGCTGTGAACACTAGGGCGTAGGCGAATTTTTCTATCTTCTGATAGTTTAACTCGGCCCCTTGTAGTGCCTTGCTTACAAAGTATATAGGGTGTTGTCCTTGATCATTTTCGCGTATTAACGCTGAGGCGACTGCTCGATTTCCAACCGAGAGGTATAGTACGAGTTCTTCTCCTTTTAAAGGTCGGGTTAGGATTGGTGGCTGCCCGAGGAATTCCTTGAATTCTTGGAAGGCTTTTTCGCACTCCGGGGTCCATGAGAAGGGTTTCCCTTTCTTTAGGAGCGAGTAGAGAGGTAGTGATTTTATCGCTGATCCTGCCAAGAATCTTGATAGGGCGGCTAGCCTTCCATTCAGTTGTTGTACTTCTTTGACACACGTCGGGCTCTTCATACTGAGTATTGCTTGGCATTTGTCCGGGTTCGCTTCGATGCCCCTTTGAGTTAGCATGAAGCCTAAGAACCTTCCGGCTTCCCCGGCAACGGCGCCAATGTTCCGGGGGTTACCTGAAACGTGTAGCTCGGTCGTCTGGAGATGCCCGAGGTGGGGGTCAGGGACCCGAGCTTGATGTGTTGGCGGTTGGTGGTTGTACCTGCAATGACACTCCGATGCTTAAGTTAGCATGGGTCCAAGCAGATATGTGTAGAATGTGGAATGTATCTCATACCTGGGTGCTCCAGTGTATTTATAGTAGTTGGCTGTGATCTTCCCTGGATAAGATATTCTTATCTTATCTTATTTTTCGGGAGTTTTATCCCTATCTTTGTGGAACCGCCTTTGCTAGGCCTTTTCGGCCTTTGGGTTTTGGGCTGCGTTCCTTTTGATGGGCCTTCCTTGCTTTGTTGTCCGAGGTCCGACCTCTAGGCGTGGGCCTTAGGACGAGGTCGGACCTTTCATAGATTTGCCGAGTTGGAGGAGCTCGGTCAGGGTATGAACAGGAACATATTCATTATAATTGTATCAAATCAATATTTAATGTATTATTAAAAATTATCTTAATAATAGGTAATTTACATATTTATTTTTGTTTTACTAAAGTCTATATATAGTGTTTTCCTGTGGTACATGAATCTAAATTTGAGAGTCAATTCATAATTTTATATTTAGTGTTTTTTTTACTATTTCATAGAATAAGAATGTATTCTTCGTTTTTTATTGAAGTTGATCATTTTAAAGTACAATTTATAATTTTTTATAATATTTTTCATATACTCATTCTATTATATTATTCTTTTGATAATTTTTTATTTGTTGTTACTCTAAGTTATTCTTATCGTCTAATGTTCCAGTTCGATTGTCTTTTGCCACAATCATTTACAATGCATCACATCCATGAAATACCTCATCGAGTTGTCTTCACTGATTCGGATTCCAACTACATGGATGTAAGCGTTCAAAGAAGATGCAATAGTCTCTACTTTACCGAAGGATGGTTGGATCTACTCACCTATTATGACCAACCAAATGGAATTTGGTTAAAGTAAGATTTCTTAGGAGGAGCTCAATTTTTTATTGAAAAATTGCATCCACAGAACTTTATAGGGCAAGTTCAAGTTCCATTCCCCCCATACTTTTTACGTTTGCCCGAAAATCTTCGAAGTGGAGCACATAATGAAATTGAATTCCCTCAGTTTCAGTTCAGTTTTGCTAAATTCGTGACAAATTCAGATATGAAATTTCAGCGATTGGTAATATATTTAAATTTTCTTAGTTTAAGCTATTCATTATTAGAATAATTTTTTAACATATTTTGATTTTTTTCAGAAATTACCAGTTTTCTTTTGCATGCATGCAATGCCATTGAGGGAAATAAAAGTTAGTTTGGTTTCTCGGTGTGACAATTCTATACCTTGCCGCATTGCATGGATAGCGGATGATGAAGCTTATCTAACAAGAGGATGGTCTGATTTTGCACGAATTCTAAATATTGAAACTTACGATGTTATTTCAGTTGGTTGTCGTTACAAGAATGATTCTATACTATACGTGACTAAGTAGAATATGTTCAATATTGTTTAGGTAATTTGGTTTTACTATTAGTATTTGATTAAATTATAATTATAGAATTTTAAATTATTGCCTCAATTTATATATTACGATTATTTTTTGTGGATGTGCTATTTTATATAATTTAATAAAATGAAGTAGTGTCAGATATTATTAAGTTTATTTTTATCTTTTTTCTTTATTTGTATTTTCATTATATTTGACAAAAAATGAACCTACACATATATTAAATTGTTAACCTAAAGATAATTTATTTGCCAATAAAAACAGATTTTATTTATAATTAGAATAAAATTTATTTGCCAATAATCGGTGGATAAAATTGAAATTACACCCGTGTCATATAATTATAATTGATTAATTGGTATAAAATGAAATTATACCCATGCCATGAGTAATAATCTAAATAATTATATCTTAACAAAATATAATTTGAAATAATTCATAAACAATTATCTTAACAAAAATAATTATTTAATAATTGATTTAAAAATCAATGCAAAAAATAATTATTAATAATAGTATTATTAACTGGGTCAATAATATAATTTCAAATTATTACTTGAAATATAAATAATATATGGAAATCTATTGAGTAAATCAATGATTTTGCACCTTAATAATTTTACAATTATTACTCAATTAACCAGTTAATTGAATTAGTAATAACAATTTCCAATTTCCAATTCATGTATATATTTTGCAGGTATCAAAGGATAGCATTGAATTGTTATTCAGTAGGTTTAAATTATTTATTATTTATTACAAAACTTTCTGCATTAGGATTCTCTATTAATTTGTTCTTCATTTTGAGCTGATTTTGATATTTTCTTACTTCACAGTAAACCAACATATAAAACTTTGTTGGTAGATTTAAGTATTACTAGATTATTTATGGTCATATTGAGTATATATACCTGATTTATTGAAAAAAGTAAATTAAATAACTATTTTATAGTTAATACAATTAACACTATATTAAGAAAAGAAAAACAACGCATACAAGTTATTTTTTTATTAATTAAGTTATTATAATTAAAATAAAATTTAACATAACAACTAAAATTATAATTTCAATCTTATCACGTGCATGGCACGGGTGATTAAACTTGTTAAGAACCTATTCTCCAATATTCTTTTTGTTAGAGAAACTGGATACTTTTGGTTTTGAACAGTAGCTACTTTGTTAGAAATGCTTCACTTTCTAAATTGTTGCAGATTATTTTATCATCAATGTTTTATACAGTGTCTACCATACTAGTTTGCCAACTTTGATAAGTGAGTTGCAGACTATGGAGTTGTTTATCAAGGCAAGTTAATCAATGCGAGTCATGTGGCTGTTAAGAAGCTCCTCAAAAATCTATAAGATTTTTGGATTAGATTATCAGTTTTTTTGGCTATTTGTATGTTCAATTCCAAAATTGGTTTTATGGAATCTTTCTTGTCTTGTTTTACTAGGATGTGTGTATGCAGCTAGTTTAACTAACACTATCGTCTCACTTGATGCAGAGGATAAGCCGAGAAGGAATTTAAAGTGGAAGTTGAGGCTATTGGTCATGTGCGGCACAAGAACTTAGTCAGGCTTCTAGGTTATTGCATTGAAGGCACTCACAGGTATTAAATTGTTTTGTTCTGCATTCCATTTAATTAAACATCAAGATCTCCACTTTTGTTATTATCATTATTATATGGAGATAAATGAGTCATTACAAAATGTTAACTGCATAATTATTATTATTATCTTTCTTTTAACTTGTATCCATTTGTGTTTGACTTTTGATGGCTGCTTTTATATGGATCTGATCATACAAAATGAATATTTAATACTTCTATTAATTACTAGAACATTTTGTTGCATGAAATTTCTTGGTAAAGGCTTTCATGGTTGAAATTGTAGCTGCATGTGGGAACATTTCTATTTTAACCCTTAGTGCTTGTCTGTGAATTTCAGGTTGTTATTTTATGAGTATGTTAACAACGGCAATTTAGAGAAATGGCTTTATAGAGCCATGCGGCAGTATGGTTTTCTCACTTGGGATGCTCGGATTAAAATTCTTCTTGGAACACCTAAAGCGTTTGCTCTTTTAGACATAAAAAAAACTCACTACTTGATCTGGGTGTTTTTTTTGACTTACCGATCTTGATCATATTGCAAGTTGGCTTACTTGCACGAGGCAATCAAACCAAAAGTAGTACATCGAGATATTAAGTCAGGCAATATTTGATGCATGGGTTACAGTTTCACAAAATGGTTACATTTTAGCAAAATGTCAGAAAACTCAATTATGCACATAAATATTTTCTTAGAAAATTGTAATGGAAACTGTGTTTTATGAATGACTAATATTCCATTCTATTTACTTTTATTGTAAGTCATCTATTTTTCTCCTTTTCCACTCTTTCTATTTTCTATTTTCTATTTCTGTTCCTTCTTTCTCATTTCATTATGCTTCTGGTTCTTGGTGTTCTTTGGCTAGTATAAGAAGGCTTTCAAAGAGAAAAGGAATAAATTCTCTCCATTTTTGTTCCTTAATTCTTCTTGTTTCTTCAGGATGAGTTTTTTGGATCCGGTAGTGAAAGAAACCCTTAATGTTCTTCAATTGTGTGAATGTAACTAATGGTAATTTTTAAAATTCTATTTTCTGCATGTGAAAATGAAAATTGAAATAGTAAATGATAAAAGTACAATATATAATATGTAAGTCTATAAAGCTTATCTTTCTCTTATGATGTGTTTGTCAATGTGATGTTGATTCAAGTGTCTTGATGTGTGGTTCAAGAGAAGAAGCCTTTTTCTGATAAAGTTGCTAAGCTTAAAGCAGAATATGAGAAAAAGGCTATGGAAAGTTATAATGCTGCTGAAGCAAGAGGAGAAAAGGGAGAAGGAGAAGGAGAGCATGAAGAGGGCTGATGAAAAATATGACAAGGAAGAAGCTACGGCCAGTGAAGACGAGGAGTTTTAAAGCAAATGGTAGCAGGAGTTCTTCCCACATCAACTTTTTGTTACTCATAGTTTTGTTGTATATCAATTTTTGGTTTTTCATCCTTCATATCTTTGGGAACATTACAGTTTTAATTTAAATTATTATTATAGCATGTAAATAATTCATGTAAATCAATAAAAAATAAATTCTTATGCCTTCTAATTTTTTCTTTTAATTATTATTATAGAATTATAATTTTTTAATTATTATTATGCATTCTAATTTTCTCCTTTTTCTTAATTTGACAAAGGAATAGGCCACGCTTTGAAAGTGTGGCAAAAGGCTTTAGTGGAAAAGCCACGCTTTTAAAAACGTGGCTGTATGTGCTCTATCGGTACGCTTTCAAAGCGTAGCCAAAACCAACTTTCTTAGCACGCTTCAAAAGCGTGGTGATATGTGAACTTTTCGGTACGTTTTTAAAGCGTACCGATAGATTAACACCTATGGCCACACTTTTAAGCGTGGCAAGAGTTGAAAGCGTGGCCAAAAAGAAAGCGGGCCAATAGATCCACAAAAGTGTGGTGATAGAGCAACAGGCACGGTGGTAGATATGACCTTTTCAAAAGCGTTCCGATAGCTCAAAAAGCGTGGCGAAAAGCTATCGGCACGCTTTTTTGCACTTTTTGGCACGCTTTTAAAGCGTGGCAGAAAGCTTATTTTCTTGTAGTGTGTGCGCATGAACCCCTGCACTTTTCGCTCCTATGCGCGCGCACGGACCTGTGTGCGTGTGATGAGTCCATATTTGATGAGATATTTTGGCTTAATTTGAATGGATTTCATTACATAAATTCACACTTAACCACCAAAATGGCATACTCTTTTGTTATCTCCCTAAATTAGACTTAAATGTGAAAACATGCGTTATTGTGCTTAAATTAGTGATTTTAATTTCACTTTTATGCCATTCAATGCCGTGATATGTTTTGTGTGTGATTTCAGGTCATTTAGGCAAGATTTGGCTAGGCAAAAGTGGAAGAAAGCATGTACAAGGGAGAAAACATGAAGAAAACAAGGAAAAACACACACAGTCAAGTGTGCGTGCGCAGAAGCATCTGTGCGTGCGCACAAAAAGGAAATTGGTTGATGTGCTGCTCACAACCCCCTGTACGTACACACAGGTAAACATTCAGCAAAGTGTGCGTACATACACATCTGTGCGTATGCATAGGTCCATGCACGTGGTTTCATTAATGAAACACGTGATCCGCGATTTTGGGGGCCTTTGGTCCAATTTTGGAAGCTTGGATGCTGCATGGGAAGTGCTATATGAAGGGGATATCATCACATGTGAAGGCATCTTAGTTAGTATTAGCTTTCATTAGGACTTAGATTGAGGTTTAATTACTCTCGGTTTATTTTTAATTGATTCTAAGATTTGATTGAGGATTGTTTGTTGGTCTAGACTATGCTTGCAATGAGAACTTATATTTTGTGAAATTCTAGATCGACGACAACCCGCATATCAAGTTTTTGGCGCCGTTGCCGGGGACCACAATTGGTGCTTTGTTTTAGGTTGTTGTGAATATGTTAATAGTATAATTAGCACTTTTTGGTTGTTTGTTTGCTTTTGTTAGTAGGTTTTGGTTATATTTTCTTTATGACTTTTTCACACTATCACCACAATGCACCCCAATGGAACCTAACACTTACCGTTCTACTCACCAATCCTACACACCATCACCTCACTACATACAAAATCATAACCCTCACCTTCATGAGTTTGATTGTCAACCTTCATCACCTCAATTTTCATCTTCATATATGGATCAAACCACACATGAAGCGCTTTTCATGCTCATTCAATAATAACAAGAGTTCCAAAGGAAGCAAGAGCAAGTCATGTCTACCTTAGCAAAAACCTTGGATAGGTTAGCTTCATTACATTCATGCCACAACCAAGAAATTCTAGTGGATGAATGTGAAGAATCAAGCCCAAGTGCAACGTGTGGAGAGGATGGAGAATCGCAAAATCAAGTAGAATTGTTGAAGATCGATCAAGTGGATTCCATCATTCATGAATTTTTGTCCAACTTGGTCAATCCCTTCAATGATCTTCATGACCCTCCCTTGTTTGAATTTGAAGGAGATGTTGATGTGGACTTCACACAACCTCCAACTTTTTACTTGAGTGATGATGAGGAAGATTCAAAGGAGGTTGAGGAAGATTTTAGCTACCGAGAACTGAAGGTACTTGTGCAAGAGCCAATTGAGTGGGTAAAACTTTTGTCAACAAGCTTCTTAAGCCCACATCAATATGCCATCTTGGAGATGGATCATCAACTTCAAACCCTTCTTGGAGTAGTGGATAGTGGAGAGAAGAATGTTAGTTGGCAAGAAGATAGAAAGTTCATTAACGAAGCCAATCCATTTGGAGTTCAACTATGGTGCAAGATTCAATTTAGTGGATTCTGGGGAGTGTCTGAGTGTTCTGATGGTGATTTGAGACAATGTTCATCTAAGTGCAACAATGAAGATCAGCAAGAAGATGAACAAGAGACTAGAGTATGGGATCTGGGCATTGGTTTCAAGAGTCAACACTTATGGATCCTCAAGGCTAGTTTAGAATTGCCACCTAATTCAAGGAAGAGTGGAAACACAAGCCACCATAACACAAGAAGCTTCACTCAAAAAGTCCAACTTGAGGACTCTAAACCAAAGTGCTAGGTGGGAGACACCCTACCATGGTAATATCCTTCTAACTTTCTCTCTTTTAGATTTTATTTGTTGAATAATTGGGTAGGTTGCTTAGTTTGGCATAGTTTCTATTTTATATTGGTTAGGTAATCTTAGTGGAATAATATGTTTTTGGAGTTTTAATGTGTTTTGGGGCTTGAAAACCTGTTTTGGATGTCATGTTGGGTGCCGTAGAGGCATAAATTTTGTTGTAGGAACAGAGGAAAAGAGGAAAAGAGGAAAATCCTCTATGTCCATCCTTGGCATCTTACATGATGATTCCTGGCAGGAGAAGAACTTTACCCCGCAGGAAAAAATTGATCAGTTGGTACCTACAGCTGACCCGGTTAAATTTGCAAACAAATACTGTGAGCTGAAATACCCAGTTTTTGCCACATCCAGGAACTTATACCTGGAAAGGACACTCAAAATTCCAGAAGAACTCAAGTAGTACACTTCAGACCGAATTAAACAGAGAGGCTGGTTCTTCCTAGAGAGAAACTTGACTGAGATCAACTCATCCTGGGTTAGAGAATTCTATTGTAACTACTTTAAGACATCCCTGGATGCAGTACAGCTCAGAGGCAAGCAACTTCTGGTTACTGAGGAAGCAATTGAAGACATCCTCCAACTTCCACCTAAATCAGATCAGCCAAACAGTTACCAAAGGGCTGATGAGGATATGAGATTCATGAGATTTGACTGGGATGTAGTGAAATAGGCTATAACTCTTGATCCTACTGTTCCATGGGTCATGGAAAAGAGCACAGTGGTGCCCAAGGGAATCAGGCTAATATATCGGAATGATGAGGCTCGACTATGGTAGCAGATTTTGAGTAATTACGTAATGTCGAGTACTTAGGAGACGGAGGTGCCAGCTGCTATGATTACCCTCATCTGGTGTGTGATGATGGGTAAGGACTTATATCTGCCCCGCTTCATCCGGCATTACATGACCAGGGTCTATGTCAGAGGCACCCTCCCTTTCCCATTCCTGATTACTCAGTTGGGTCCCCGAGCTGAGGTACCTTGGGAAATTGCTGATGAAAAGCCATCCGCCGTGGACTACAAGAAGATCATTCCTCATAGTAGGAAGTTTCAGGCTCTTGGCTACCAACCTCCGTTCCTCACTGACTCTGCTGAGGCAGCTACATCTTCAGCTGCCCCTTCAACATCCACTGCCTCAGCTCCATCCACTGCACCTCCACCTGCTCCTGAGCCAGTTTATCGTCTGGTGCACCGACTCTTTGACCGCTCAGACCAGATGGAGCACCGCCACCAGCACCAATTTGAGAGATCTGAACGTCGCAACAGGCGACGTATTAAGAGGTTTAAGCGTCGCCACAAGCGATGCTATAAGCACCTCAAGTTGATGATCCGATCTGGTGGCGACATCCCCTCCGAGCCAGACACACCATCAGAGACATCTGAGGAGGAGGCGAGCGATCTTGAGGAGGAGGCACATACTCAGGCTGAGCAGGTAGCACCTGAGCACACTGCACTACACCTTGAGGAGCACCACCACCTACACGCCACAGATCCAGAGATTCCTCTACAGACGGAGCCTCCGCTTCAATAGACCGCTCATCCTACACTCACTGAGACTGCAGACCCTCAGCCTACTACCGAGACACCAGCAGCCCATCCTTCTGGAGATGACACTTCCTCACACCCAATTTGAGTGAGCATCGAGGACGATGCTATTATTTAAGTGTGGGGAGGTTGCCATCTCTGGCATATTTTTTTGTGAACCACTACAGACTCTTATCTTATTTTATTCATTTTCTGTATTTTATTTGCACATTTTTTCTCTTTTTTTTTGCTTTTGTTGTATTTTTGCATTCTGCACTTTGGGCTGTATATATCTTGGATATTTTAGCTTAATTTGCACTTTTAGTTTACTAGTTATATATTAAATGGATTAATTAGTATAGTTTACTCCTTTTAGCATACGATAGTTTGGTTTAATTGAAAATAAAAAGGAGTAAACTAGAGACTTTTGCATAACAGAATAAAACAATCTACACACCCTGTATATATAGCATTACATGTTAGTTAGTTAACAATATTTTTTCAAGGAGAAACACTAAGATTTTAAGGGGCACCTTAAGATTTACATTGAGTTGAATGGAAAGTCTTAATTTCTACTTGCATGACATACATAACTGATATATGATTTATGAGCTCGAGAACACACAGCCCGTGAGTTTTGAGCTTAATTGTGTGGTTACATCAAACCAAAATTTCATTCCTGTGTGTTTCGCACTTCTTTTCTATGCTTGCAATCTTTAAGTAGGGATTTGTATTAAATAAGATGTTTCAAAAATTTGGGAAGCATGCTCATGTGAAATCAAAACAATTAAACTACCATGTGCATCGAATATATATATATATATATATATATATATATATATATATATATATATATATATAGTATTTAAATAAGGGGATACAAAAATTATCCCAAATGCAATTATAAAGAATCAATGCACATGGGACAAAAGTAAAAAATAAAATGTATGAGCATGTAACACAAAAGTGGAAAGGTTTGGGTAGCTAGGTGAATTATGAAATTATATAAAATATGTATTTGTTAGGTGAGATCTTAGACTAGTCAAGAATTCACTTTGTTAGCTCACTTAGCCTTATATATACATCCTTACCCTTACCTCAGCCTCATTACAACCTAAGAAAAGACCTCATGATTTTTGTATGCCTATATTCAATAATTGTTTATTGATTAGAGGAAAAATAAAATTTTAGAAAGCATGACTAGAAAAGAAGAGAGTGATTAACCCCAAACACTGAGTGACTAGAGAGTAAATACACAATCTAGTGAGGGTTCAATAGCTCATTCACATATGTCCATGTTTAATTATTAATTGTCTTGCAAGTTGTGAACTATCTTAACTCAACTCTGTTGTAACTGTGCTTTAATATGATTTGGCCCTAATTGTATATATATGATTCCTTGAAGATATGAATTAATTTAACTACATGTAAGCTTTATATATAGGTGAATAATAACTAGAACTGCATGACTCATTTTTCTCTCGGATTTAGCATGAGGACATGCTATTGTTTAAGTGTGGGGAGGTTGATAAACCACTATTTAATGATATATCTTGTGCTTTAATTGAATGATTTTATCAACTCTTCACCTACTTATTCATATGAATTTGCAAGGTTTTACAATTCCTTCCTTATGATATGACATATGAGAAAACATGTTTCCTATGCTTTAAAAATATTAAATTTAATTATCCTTTATTACCATTCGATGCCGTGATTTGTGTGTTGAGTACTTTCAGGTTTTATAGGGCTAATGACTTAAAGGATGGAAAGGAAACATACAAAAATGGAAGGAAAGCACAAAATAGAGTTTTTGAAGAAACTGGCAGCAACGCGAACGCGTGGACGATGCGGACACGTGCTTAAGCGCAAAGAGCATCGACGCGAGCTCACGGATGACGCGAACGCGTGGGCCGCGAAACACAACTGACGCAGACGCGTGACTGACGCGACCGCGTGAAAGAGCATCACTCCAGATGACGCAACCGCGTGACCCACACGGACGCATGACGTGCACGCTCTACAGAATTTGCAAAAGTCGGCCCCAGCAAGTTTTGGACCCTTTTTGGTCCAGATCCAAGCCCAGAGAACACAGAATAAAGGCTATAAATAGGGAGAATCCATCCATTCATGGAGGAGAGAAGAGAACATACATTCATACATAGTTTTAGGATTTAGATGTAGTTTTTAGAGAGAGAGGTTCTCTCCTCTCTCTTAGGATTAGGATTAGAATTAGGATTTCATCTTCTTTAATCACAGGTTCAATATTTCTTTTATTTATTTTCTCAATTTAATTTATGAACTCTTCATGTTTAGATTGATTTCCTAATTAATACAATTTGAGGTATTTCAGACTTGTGATTGTTTTCTCTAATTTATGTCATTGATGCTTGGGCTCTATCCAAATTATTTTCATTCGAGTAGGTTTTATTCCCTTTTGGCTTTGGTTATTTAATTGGTAATACTTGAGTTATCAAACTCAGCAGTGGTTGAAATTGGCAATTGCTAATTAATTTGGATCGCTCTAAAAGTTGACTGAAACTCGAGGATCAATTTAATTAGTCTACTTGACTTTCTTTTATTTAATAAGGGATAATTAAGTGGGATTAAAACCCAATTCTCAGCACACCTGATAAGGATAACTAGGATAGGAATCCCAATTTTCATACCTTGCCAAGAGACTTACTGTTATTGATTTATTAATTCCTGCAATTTATTTCTCTTGTTCAAAACCTTTTCAAAACCCAAAAACACTGTTTTCCATAACCAATAATAAAACACACCTCCCTGCAATTCCTTGAGAAGACGACCCGAGGTTTGAATACTTTGGTTTATAAATTTCATTGGGTTTGTTACTTGTGACAACCAAAACTTTTGTAAGAAAGGAATTCTTGTCAGTCTAGAAGCTATACTTACAACGGGAATTTATTTGTGAAAAATCTAGATCGCGCGAGAGTTTCGTTCTTCAGAGCCCTTTTTAGTGTTTGAATTCCCTTTTTATTTCTTTTACTTGCTTTCCATTTTATTCCTTGCCATTTTAATTTCTTTCATCTTATAATCAAAATCCCAAAAATACCTCATAGCCAATAATAGATCACTTAATTACAACTCCTAGGGAAGACGACTCAGGAGTCTAAATACTATCGGTTTAATTTTGTATCGAATTGTGACATCTTTTGTATTTCAAATTTGATTTGAGCATTACTTGTCGGCATGGAACTATACTTGTAACGAAGTTATTTTCTCTGACCGAGAAGAAAAATTCTAAGCTGATAGTTTTGCCCTTTTTAAATTTTTGGCTCCATTGCCGGGGAGTTGCAATGTGTGCTTATTGTTGGCTATTGTGCATATATGAATATTGTGAATAGCTTATTTTTGGTAGATTGTGCATATGTTGCTTGCTTATTATTGGCTATTATGAATATGTTAATATGTGAATATCTTGATTTCATTAATATGTCAATATGTGAATATTTTACTTTTTGTTTGCTATTGTGAATATGTTAATATTGTGAATATGTTTTTCTTGTTTGCTTTTTGTTTTTCTTGTTGGGAGCTCATAGCTTATTGGAAACTCCATCAAAACTTGGTGCAATCAATTGAGAATTTTAGAGATTCAAGCATTCTTGGAAGTCCCAAGATGAATAGAAGCACAAGTTTCCTTGATTAGAGCTCTCCATAAGTCTAACTTAAGGACATTAAACCAAAGTGTTAGGTGGGAGACACCCCACCATGGTAACATTGTTCTTACCTTCCCTTTTTGTTTATAATTTGACTTTATTGCATTTTGCTTATTTTAGTTAGCTTATAATTAGTTTAATCTTGAGATTTGTTAGGTTGTTTTCTATACGGATCATGAATTTATGGGTTTTTGGATGTTTTGGGGTTGAATTTTGGTTGAGCTAAGGCTTGGTACCTTAGAATTTAAAGAAATTTTTTTTTAGGAAAACAAGGCACTGTGCATGTGCACACTCTTGTGTGTACGCACACAATAGCTATATTTCATGTCTTGAGCGTACGCACCCACCTGTGTGTACGCACCCACCTGTGCGTACGCACACCAGCCTGAATGCCGCTCGCACGCTTTGTGCACGCGCATTCCCCTGTGTTTTGTGCTTTGTGCGTACGCACACAACCTTCTTTTTGCGCACTGTATGCGTACGCACCACCTTGTGCATACGCACACCTCCTTGCGCTCCCTCTGCTGGGAGCACTCACACGTCCTGTGCGTATGAACCCCTTTTAATTATTGTTCCTGTGTGTGCGCACGGAACTGTGAGCATGCGCACACATGATCCTTTCACTTAAAAAAATAAGTCCCATGCGCGTGTGCACCTGCTTGTGCGTACGCATGATCCACTCTTTTCGCACTCTCTGTGCAAGTGCACAGGCTTGCGAGCTTGCACCCCTTTTGTTGGGAGTACTGGCACAGCCTGTCACTACAAGAAAAAAGGCCTGTCGGTACCCTTTTTTCTTGCTACGCTTTTAAAGCGTGCCCAAAAGTGGTCAATGGGCACGCTTTTGCGAAGGTGGCCACTAATTTGTGATTTGGCCACGCTTTTTTTTGCCATGCTTGAAAAGCATGGCTATAGAGAGAAACTGGCACGCTTTTACGAGGGTGGCCACTTATTTGAAATTTGGCCACGCTTTTTTATTGCCACTCTTGAAAAACGTGGCCATAGAGGGAAATCAGCACGCTTTTACGAGGGTGGCCACTGATTTGAAAATTGGTCACACATTTTTTTGGCACGCTTAAAAAGCGTGGCCATAGAAGGAAATCGGCACGCTTTATAAGCGTGGCTATAGTGTGTTTATTTTGGCACCGTAAAAAAACGTGCCAATAGAGTTCCCTCCCCTAAAATTTAGTTTCCCACTTATTTTTTTTTCACACTTAACTTTTTTTTCCTAAGTTTTCAAATTTTAATCCTAAATGATAAGTTTTCAAATTTTCACACTTAACTTATTTTTAACCCTAAATTTTAAGATTTTCCCACTCATTCAATATTTTTTTGCTTCTTTTTTCAGTATCTTTTTTTTTTCATTATAAAATGTGTATTTTTTTATAATTTGTTTATTTTTAAATCACATAACTTTGTTAGAATACACCTAATTCTTATGTTACCAAATTATACTTAAAAAAATTAGTTTAAGATAATTTGATTAATTTTACAGTTTGTACATTGTATTAATAATTAGTTATTTAATATTCTTAAAAAATATAACAAATTATAATTTAGAATCAAAAGTATTTAATGTAAACTCAATATTCATATTTAAACTAAATTTGATATCAAAGTATGAATTAAAACTTTAAATGTTATCATTTGAATTTCTTGGTTTCTTTGGTTTTGATAAAAGCTAAGTTAGAATAGGGTTAAAGAATTCCCATTCAAACCCTAAAATGTTTTTAACCCTAAAATTCCCTTTCAAACCCTATTGCGCCGTCACTTCATCTTCACTCTCGAACCCAGCAGCTTCCTTCGGTGTTTATCGTTCAGCCTTCATCACGTTCATCACTGCCCTTCATCTCACCCTGCCTGCATCGCCTTCATCGCCTTCGTCGTTGTGTTAGCTAGCTCACCATTCCTCGCCAGTTCGCCATTCTGGTCGTCGTGCTGCTCGCCCCTCTCTCGTGGTTCTGGTTGCTTCTCTGTTGCGATTCTGCTCGCGGTGCTGCTCGAAGGTTAGTTCTCTCTCCCTCGCTCACACAAACCATAAGCTGCCATCCATTACCAACTTCTCAAGTATTTCCTTTTTTATCTTCCATGAAATATTTTCATAAAAGGGTCCAAGAAATCAAAGCCAAAATCCAATTTTAGCAGTTGCAAAATTCCACCTGCTGAATTCGAATCTCTGTTTCTTAAGAAATCAGTTCTGTTCAGTACATAGAAGTGATCAGGTATATAGTTTGAATTTCTTTTCTGCACTTTTTTTAATAATTTGGGTTTTCTTCCATTTCAGTTCTTAGTATCTGTGTTGATTCCTGAACTATTTTTTTTTAAGGAAAAATATCTGGTGTGAATCTGATATTTTTAAAGATATTTGAGCATTAGTATTCTCTGAATTTGATTTTCATTTTTTTACCAAATTATGGAAATTAGATGAATAGTTTGATACAAAGGAAACTGAATGATAAACCTTGAAAGTTTTGGTCTCATTAATGCTCTATTCTATTTGGCATTGCTCTGTTTCAGACTTTTCTCTAGTCTTTCATTATTTTAATTTCTCATTCAATTTGTTACTCCACCTAGGTAGCAAGCATAATCTAACTTATGAAAAATGAGGTGTTTGAAGGATGTTGCTGAACCACCTTTGAACAAGATGCATCCCCATGGGAACTCATCATGTCACTAATGGTAAGATTTTTATCCTCACCTGCTAGGGGCACATATCCTCCCTCTTTCTACACCTTATATTGATCATTCAGCATATAGCTAAAGCTTCTCCAATATTCTTGATGGTTTCCCTGTTTATCCCTGCTTTTATCTACTTAATATACTAAAACTGGGTTTTTCCCCAGCTACTAAAGGTGATGTGTCGATCTCTCATGCCTCCGTTTTCCCTCCAAAACGAATAAATTTTTTTTCTATTCTAAATTATTTTATTGTAATTATATTATAATTAATACTAAATGAATAATATATAATTATACTAATTTAGCAACATATCTTCATTATAATTATATAAAATCAATATTTAATACACTATTAAACTACTTATCAATTATCAATTAAAAATACTTTTAATAATTTAATGATAATAATAATATCAATAACAGTAATAATAATAATAAAAAATCTTTGTTACCCGATTCACGTATGTCAAATAATTTTTCTAAATTATTTCATAAAAAATATCTTTAATATAATTATATTGTAATTAATATTTAATGAATAATATATAACTATACTAATTTAGAAACATATCTTCATTATAATTGTATCAAATCAAAATTTAATGCACTATTAAACTACTTATCAATTATCAATTAAAAATATTTTTATTCATTTTAATGATAATTATAATATCAATAATAGTAATACTAATAATAAAAAATCTTTGTTACCCGTGATATGATGAAATTAATATATAATTATACTAATTTAGGAACTGTTCCGGGGGTTACCTGAAACGTGTAGCTCGGTCGTCTGGAGATGCCCGAGGTGGGGGTCAGGGACCCGAGCTTGATGTGTTGGCGGTTGGTGGTTGTACCTGCAATGACACTCCGATGCTTAAGTTAGCATGGGTCCAAGCAGATATGTGTAGAATGTGGAATGTATCTCATACCTGGGTGCTCCAGTGTATTTATAGTAGTTGGCTGTGATCTTCCCTGGATAAGATATTCTTATCTTATCTTATCTTTCGGGAGTTTTATCCCTATCTTTGTGGAACCGCCTTTGCTAGGCCTTTTCGGCCTTTGGGTTTTGGGCTGCGTTCCTTTTGATGGGCCTTCCTTGCTTTGTTGTCCGAGGTCCGACCTCTAGGCGTGGGCCTTAGGACGAGGTCGGACCTTTCATAGATTTGCCGAGTTGGAGGAGCTCGGTCAGGGTATGAACAGTGCCCCTGCCCGAGTTCGTCCTTTTTGGGAGGTCGAGCTCGGGCATAGTTGTTTTTTCAAATTTCAAAAATGGCCGTTCCTGCATTTATTGCATTTTACCGTTTCTAAAGCTGTTTCAACTTTTGTGTCAGTTTTTGGGCGTCGCTCCCTCTATTTCTCTTTTTTCCTACTTGTTTGTGTTGACGAAGCCAGGTTCGGGTGGAGGTAAGGTGTCTTGGGTCTCTTTTAGGGCTAACCAGGGGAGGAAGTTTTGTACCCTTTATGATGAGTCCTTTCATGATTTCAAGAACTTTTATTTCAAGGTCCGGGCTACTGGAGACGTCCGACCTTTCTTTCTGGATGAGAGTGGGGAGCCTTCTTTTCCTCTTTGTTGGCAGGAGAATGTAGTGTCTGCTAAGTATACTTTTGAGAGTCTAGATGAGGTTGAGCAGGCTTTTGTGGGTGTGGTGAGCAGTTTATGGGGTCGGGCACCTCACTTGGATACGAAGAAAATGTTGGGAGATCCAAGCCTTCTCCATTCCGAGTTAGGTAGTTTCCCGACCTCTCTGAGATTCTTCTTCTTTAGTATTTTGGTTTTGCTTGTTTTTGGTGGAATTTCTGTTGTGCTAATCCTTTTCTTTTTATTTCTAAAGAGATGTCTTCTCAGGCGGATTCCATGAAGTTCCTTCGTCGGACGAAGAAGTCTGTGGCTGCTCGAAATATCGAGGCTGAGGCTTCTGCCCGATCTTCTCCGCAGAAGACTACCGTGGGTGTTCAGAGCTATAAGTCAGGATCCTCCGACCTCTGGGCCTGCTACCTCTTCTCCTCCCCCGTTCTCGGGTCCTCCCCCCAAGAAGCAGAAGACCTCTCAAGAGCTTGCGGGTTTTAATGATAAGGATTTCGATGCTCTCGGTTGGATTGAACAGCATATTCTCCCTCAGACTTTTATCTCTACTGATGACGTGTCTATGGAGCATCATTTTCAGTATATGGCGCGGAGTTGTGTTCAGATGGCCAGTCTTCATGCTGCTATTGCCCGGGAGTTCAAGAAATCCCCCATTGGCGCGACCAGCTCCCGACTTGAGAAGGCTCAGTCCGAGTTCGAGAAGATTAGTGAGCTGAAGGCTGCTAGGATTACGGAGCTGGAGGCCTCTTTGGAGAAGGAGAAAGCTAAAGTTACCGCGGCTGTGGCGGCAGCGAAAGCGTCCGAGGAGATGGCGAAGGCGGCGACGGAGAATTATACTCGGATATATGCCGAGCTTGTGGAGACAAGGGAGAAGTTGCAATCTGCTCAGGATGATTTTTACGAGCTGGAAGGCCATGTGGCTAAGGGTATGGATGCTATGTTCGAGAATTTGAAGGCTCAGGTCCGGGTTCTTGCTCCTGACCTGGATCTGAGCTTATTTAGTACGGATAACGTCGTTGTGGAGGGAAAGATTGTTCCTGCTCCCAATGAGGATGAGGTTCCGGTGTCCGATCCCAAGGTTCCGGTGTCCGACCTTAAGGTTCCGGTTGCGGACCCGACTTCACCCTTGGTCGGGGATGGATCTGGCGTGGAGGTTTCAAGCAGGGATGACGGTGCCGTTGATGCAGTCCCGATTTCTATGTTTCCTCCGCAGCCTTCTGTTGATGTGGAGTCCGGAAAGGACCTTGATCCTCTGTAATCTTTTATTTTTAGTTTTTTGCCCGGCCTGTGGGCTCTTTTGCTTTTGGATGGTTTCTGTGAACGCTTTGGACACCTTTTTGCTTTTAGCTACTTGTAGTAACTTTTTAGCTTTATTATGCGGTGTTTTATTCGTGTTTTGACTTTTGTTCCGCTTTTATGCTTTTTTAGTTGTTTTTGGATAACAACTTTTTTAGCTAGCGTTTTGAAACTTTGCTTTGCCTCTTCCTTTGATTTCGTTTTTTCGCTTGTACTTTTTAGTTGTTTTTGTATAGCAACTTTTTTAGTAAGCGTTTTCGAAATCTTGGCTTTGCCTCTTCCTTTGATTTCGTTTTTTCGCTTGTACTTTTTAGTTGTTTTTGCATAGCAACTTTTTAGTAAGCGTTTTCGAAATCTTGGCTTTGCCTCTTCCTTTGATTTTGTTTTTTCGCTTGTACTTTTTAGTTGTTTTTGCATAGCAACTTTTTAGTAAGCGTTTTCGAAATCTTGGCTTTGCCTCTTCCTTTGATTTCGTTTTTTCGCTTGTACTTTTTAGTTGTTTTTGTATAGCAACTTTTTAGTAAGCGTTTTCGAAATCTTGGCTTTGCCTTTTGATTTCGTTTTTTCGCTTGTACTTTTTAGTTGTTTTTGTATAGCAACTTTTTAGTAAGCGTTTTCGAAATCTTGGCTTTGCCTCTTTAAGGCTTCTTTCCTGGATCCGGGTTTTTCCTCGGACCTCGGGTGTTCGAGTACTTCCCTTTGTTGGGTCCGACCTTGTCGTTGGTCGGCCTTTTAAGTTATTCTTGTAATCTCTTTTTATTTGGATTTTTGAGCCTTTTCAGAGTTACTTTATAACTTCTCACATTAATTTGAACCTCGTCGCTTTATCTTTGCCGACCTTGTGCGGTCTTTTTGGCAAATGATTTTTTGCGTTTTGTCGAGCATAAATTAATGCGCCTTGGCGGGGTACTTTGATTTGTTTCATCATGGGGAAGAAGAAAAGAAAATAGAGAAATTTGATTAGTATTAAGAAAGAATATTTACAGAGTGTTTTACCCTTGACTAGGTCGGGTGCCTTACTTGACCGGGTGTCTCATTAAAAAACCCTTGTAGGGAAAAAGAGTACACCTCGGGTCAAATTTTCCTAGCTGTAGTACCGTCTTAGATTACAGGCGTGCCAGGCTCTGGGCAGCTCATTGCCTTCTAGGTCGGATATCTTGTAATAGCCTGTTCCTAAGACTTCTGTTACTTTGTAGGGTCCTTTCCAATTTGCAGCCAGCTTTCCTTCTCCCGACTTTTGTGTTCCGATGTCATTTCGGATTAGAATTAGGTCGTGAGTGGAAAAGCTTCGTTTTATTACTTTCTGATTATATCTGAGGGCCGTTCGCCGTTTTAAGGCTTCTTCTCGGATCTGGGCTCTTTCTCGGACCTCGGGGAGGAAGTCGAGTTCTTCCTTTTGTGCCTGCGGGTTACCTTCTTCGTTGTAGAAGATGACTCTGGGTGACCCTTCATGTATTTCGATAGGAATCATTGCCTCCATCCCGTAAGCTAGTCGAAATGGCGATTCTCCCGTTGTAGAGTGTGGAGTTGTCCGATATGCCCATAGCACCTGGGGGAGCTCTTCGGCCCATGCCCCTTTGGCCTCTTGGAGTCTCCGTTTTAACCCGGCCAAGATGACTTTATTTGCAGCCTCTGCTTGTCCATTGGCTTGTGGGTGCTCGACTGAGGTGAATTGCTGTTTGATTTTTAGTTCGGCCACCAAGTTCTAAAAACTTGTGTCCGTGAACTGTGTTCCATTGTCTGTTGTGATGGAGTAGGGGACTCCGAACCTTGTGACAATATTTTTGTATAGGAATTTGCGACTTTTCTGAGCCGTAATGGTGGCTAAGGGTTCAGCTTCGATCCACTTTGTGAAGTAGTCGACCCCTACTATGAGGTATTTGACTTGCCCCGGTCCTTGGAGAAACGGGCCGAGTAGGTCAAGTCCCCATTTTGCGAAGGGCCATGGTGCGGTGATGCTGATAAGGTCTTCGGGTGGTGCCTTGTGAAAATTGGCGTGTTTTTGGCAGGGGGGCATATTTTCACAAATTCCGTTGCGTCTCTTTGCAAGGTCGGCCAGTAGAATCCGGCTCGGACTACTTTTTTGGATAATGCCCGAGCTCCGAGATGGTTCCCACACATGCCTCCGTGGATTTCTTCGAGGACGCCCTTTGTTTCTGAGGTCGGGACGCACCTAAGGAGGGGGTTTGCGAATCCTCTTCTGTATAATACGTCGTGAATTAGTGTATAATTCTGGGCGTCTTTCGTGAGTCTTTTAGCTTCTTTTCTTTCGGCGGGGAGAGTTCCCGACTTCAGGTAGCTGAGTATGGGGGTTATCCATCCTTGCTGTTGGTTGGATATATTTAGCGTTTCTTCCTCTCTTGCCACGGAGGGAGATTGTAAGGTTTCCTGGAGGAGACTTCTGTTGTTGCCTCCGGGCTTGGTGCTGGCAAGTTTTGAGAGCGCGTCTGCCCGGGCGTTTTGTTCCCGAGGTATGTGCTGGATCTGTATCTCTGGAAAGTGGCGTAATTGTGCCTTTGTTTGGTCCAGGTATTTTTTCATAGTTGGGTCTTTGGCCTGGTAGCTTCCATTCACTTGTGATGTGATGACCTGGGAGTCGCTGAAGATCGTGATTTTCCGGGCTCCGACCTCTTCGGCTAGCTTTAGACCTGCTAGTAGGGCCTCGTATTCGGCTTGGTTGTTCGAGGCCTGGAACTCGAATTTTAGGGATAATTCTATCTGCGTTCCTTGGTCGCTTTCGAGTATAACCCCGGCTCCGCTTCCAGTTTTGTTTGAGGACCCGTCGACATAAAGGTTCCATGAGAGTGGGGTTCCAGGGGTCTCAGTGTATTCTGCGATGAAGTCGGCTAGATACTGAGATTTTATGGCAGTCCGGGTTTCATAGTGGAGGTCGAACTCGGACAGTTCCACTGCCCATTGCAGTATTCGTCCTGCCAGGTCTGTTTTTTGGAGGATGTGTCTCATGGGTTGGTTTGTCCGGACTTTGATGGTGTGGGCTTGAAAGTAGGGACGGAGCCTCCGAGCTGTGAACACTAGGGCGTAGGCGAATTTTTCTATCTTCTGATAGTTTAACTCGGCCCCTTGTAGTGCCTTGCTTACAAAGTATATAGGGTGTTGTCCGTGATCATTTTCGCGTATTAACACTGAGGCGACTGCTCGATTTCCAACCGAGAGGTATAGTACGAGTTCTTCTCCTTTTAAAGGTCGGGTTAGGATTGGTGGCTGCCCGAGGAATTCCTTGAATTCTTGGAAGGCTTTTTCGCACTCCGGGGTCCATGAGAAGGGTTTCCCTTTCTTTAGGAGCGAGTAGAGAGGTAGTGATTTTATCGCTGATCCTGCCAAGAATCTTGATAGGGCGGCTAGCCTTCCATTCAGTTGTTGTACTTCTTTGACACACGTCGGGCTCTTCATACTGAGTATTGCTTGGCATTTGTCCGGGTTCGCTTCGATGCCCCTTTGAGTTAGCATGAAGCCTAAGAACCTTCCGGCTTCCCCGGCAACGGCGCCAATGTTCCGGGGGTTACCTGAAACGTGTAGCTCGGTCGTCTGGAGATGCCCGAGGTGGGGGTCAGGGACCCGAGCTTGATGTGTTGGCGGTTGGTGGTTGTACCTGCAATGACACTCCGATGCTTAAGTTAGCATGGGTCCAAGCAGATATGTGTAGAATGTGGAATGTATCTCATACCTGGGTGCTCCAGTGTATTTATAGTAGTTGGCTGTGATCTTCCCTGGATAAGATATTCTTATCTTATCTTATTTTTCGGGAGTTTTATCCCTATCTTTGTGGAACCGCCTTTGCTAGGCCTTTTCGGCCTTTGGGTTTTGGGCTGCGTTCCTTTTGATGGGCCTTCCTTGCTTTGTTGTCCGAGGTCCGACCTCTAGGCGTGGGCCTTAGGACGAGGTCGGACCTTTCATAGATTTGCCGAGTTGGAGGAGCTCGGTCAGGGTATGAACAGGAACATATATTCATTATAATTGTATCAAATCAATATTTAATGTATTATTAAAAATTATCTTAATAATAGGTAATTTACATATTTATTTTTGTTTTACTAAAGTCTATATATAGTGTTTTCCTGTGGTACATGAATCTAAATTTGAGAGTCAATTCATAATTTTATATTTAGTGTTTTTTTTACTATTTCATAGAATAAGAATGTATTCTTCGTTTTTTATTGAAGTTGATCATTTTAAAGTACAATTTATAATTTTTTATAATATTTTTCATATACTCATTCTATTATATTATTCTTTTGATAATTTTTTATTTGTTGTTACTCTAAGTTATTCTTATCGTCTAATGTTCCAGTTCGATTGTCTTTTGCCACAATCATTTACAATGCATCACATCCATGAAATACCTCATCGAGTTGTCTTCACTGATTCGGATTCCAACTACATGGATGTAAGCGTTCAAAGAAGATGCAATAGTCTCTACTTTACCGAAGGATGGTTGGATCTACTCACCTATTATGACCAACCAAATGGAATTTGGTTAAAGTAAGATTTCTTAGGAGGAGCTCAATTTTTTATTGAAAAATTGCATCCACAGAACTTTATAGGGCAAGTTCAAGTTCCATTCCCCCCATACTTTTTACGTTTGCCCGAAAATCTTCGAAGTGGAGCACATAATGAAATTGAATTCCCTCAGTTTCAGTTCAGTTTTGCTAAATTCGTGACAAATTCAGATATGAAATTTCAGCGATTGGTAATATATTTAAATTTTCTTAGTTTAAGCTATTCATTATTAGAATAATTTTTTAACATATTTTGATTTTTTTCAGAAATTACCAGTTTTCTTTTGCATGCATGCAATGCCATTGAGGGAAATAAAAGTTAGTTTGGTTTCTCGGTGTGACAATTCTATACCTTGCCGCATTGCATGGATAGCGGATGATGAAGCTTATCTAACAAGAGGATGGTCTGATTTTGCACGAATTCTAAATATTGAAACTTACGATGTTATTTCAGTTGGTTGTCGTTACAAGAATGATTCTATACTATACGTGACTAAGTAGAATATGTTCAATATTGTTTAGGTAATTTGGTTTTACTATTAGTATTTGATTAAATTATAATTATAGAATTTTAAATTATTGCCTCAATTTATATATTACGATTATTTTTTGTGGATGTGCTATTTTATATAATTTAATAAAATGAAGTAGTGTCAGATATTATTAAGTTTATTTTTATCTTTTTTCTTTATTTGTATTTTCATTATATTTGACAAAAAATGAACCTACACATATATTAAATTGTTAACCTAAAGATAATTTATTTGCCAATAAAAACAGATTTTATTTGCCAATAATCGGTGGATAAAATTGAAATTACACCCGTGTCATATAATTATAATTGATTAATTGGTATAAAATGAAATTATACCCATGCCATGAGTAATAATCTAAATAATTATATCTTAACAAAATATAATTTGAAATAATTCATAAACAATTATCTTAACAAAAATAATTATTTAATAATTGATTTAAAAATCAATGCAAAAAATAATTATTAATAATAGTATTATTAACTGGGTCAATAATATAATTTCAAATTATTACTTGAAATATAAATAATATATGGAAATCTATTGAGTAAATCAATGATTTTGCACCTTAATAATTTTACAATTATTACTCAATTAACCAGTTAATTGAATTAGTAATAACAATTTCCAATTTCCAATTCATGTATATATTTTGCAGGTATCAAAGGATAGCATTGAATTGTTATTCAGTAGGTTTAAATTATTTATTATTTATTACAAAACTTTCTGCATTAGGATTCTCTATTAATTTGTTCTTCATTTTGAGCTAATTTTGATATTTTCTTACTTCACAGTAAACCAACATATAAAACTTTGTTGGTAGATTTAAGTATTACTAGATTATTTATGGTCATATTGAGTATATATACCTGATTTATTGAAAAAAGTAAATTAAATAACTATTTTATAGTTAATACAATTAACACTATATTAAGAAAAGAAAAACAACGCATACAAGTTATTTTTTTATTAATTAAGTTATTATAATTAAAATAAAATTTAACATAACAACTAAAATTATAATTTCAATCTTATCACGTGCATGGCACGGGTGATTAAACTTGTTAAGAACCTATTCTCCAATATTCTTTTTGTTAGAGAAACTGGATACTTTTGGTTTTGAACAGTAGCTACTTTGTTAGAAATGCTTCACTTTCTAAATTGTTGCAGATTATTTTATCATCAATGTTTTATACAGTGTCTACCATACTAGTTTGCCAACTTTGATAAGTGAGTTGCAGACTATGGAGTTGTTTATCAAGGCAAGTTAATCAATGCGAGTCATGTGGCTGTTAAGAAGCTCCTCAAAAATCTATAAGATTTTTGGATTAGATTATCAGTTTTTTTGGCTATTTGTATGTTCAATTCCAAAATTGGTTTTATGGAATCTTTCTTGTCTTGTTTTACTAGGATGTGTGTATGCAGCTAGTTTAACTAACACTATCGTCTCACTTGATGCAGAGGATAAGCCGAGAAGGAATTTAAAGTGGAAGTTGAGGCTATTGGTCATGTGCGGCACAAGAACTTAGTCAGGCTTCTAGGTTATTGCATTGAAGGCACTCACAGGTATTAAATTGTTTTGTTCTGCATTCCATTTAATTAAACATCAAGATCTCCACTTTTGTTATTATCATTATTATATGGAGATAAATGAGTCATTACAAAATGTTAACTGCATAATTATTATTATTATCTTTCTTTTAACTTGTATCCATTTGTGTTTGACTTTTGATGGCTGCTTTTATATGGATCTGATCATACAAAATGAATATTTAATACTTCTATTAATTACTAGAACATTTTGTTGCATGAAATTTCTTGGTAAAGGCTTTCATGGTTGAAATTGTAGCTGCATGTGGGAACATTTCTATTTTAACCCTTAGTGCTTGTCTGTGAATTTCAGGTTGTTATTTTATGAGTATGTTAACAACGGCAATTTAGAGAAATGGCTTTATAGAGCCATGCGGCAGTATGGTTTTCTCACTTGGGATGCTCGGATTAAAATTCTTCTTGGAACACCTAAAGCGTTTGCTCTTTTAGACATAAAAAAAACTCACTACTTGATCTGGGTGTTTTTTTTGACTTACCGATCTTGATCATATTGCAAGTTGGCTTACTTGCACGAGGCAATCAAACCAAAAGTAGTACATCGAGATATTAAGTCAGGCAATATTTGATGCATGGGTTACAGTTTCACAAAATGGTTACATTTTAGCAAAATGTCAGAAAACTCAATTATGCACATAAATATTTTCTTAGAAAATTGTAATGGAAACTGTGTTTTATGAATGACTAATATTCCATTCTATTTACTTTTATTGTAAGTCATCTATTTTTCTCCTTTTCCACTCTTTCTATTTTCTGTTTTCTATTTCTGTTCCTTCTTTCTCATTTTATTATGCTTCTGGTTCTTGGTGTTCTTTGGCTAGTATAAGAAGGCTTTCAAAGAGAAAAAGAATAAATTCTCTCCATTTTTGTTCCTTAATTCTTCTTGTTTCTTCAGGATGAGTTTTTTGGATCCGGTAGTGAAAGAAACCCTTAATGTTCTTCAATTGTGTGAATGTAACTAATGGTAATTTTTAAAATTCTATTTTCTGCATGTGAAAATGAAAATTGAAATAGTAAATGATAAAAGTACAATATATAATATGTAAGTCTATAAAGCTTATCTTTCTCTTATGATGTGTTTGTCAATGTGATGTTGATTCAAGTGTCTTGATGTGTGGTTCAAGAGAAGAAGCCTTTTTCTGATAAAGTTGCTAAGCTTAAAGCAGAATATGAGAAAAAGGCTATGGAAAGTTATAATGCTGCTGAAGCAAGAGGAGAAAAGGGAGAAGGAGAGCATGAAGAGGGCTGATGAAAAATATGACAAGGAAGAAGCTACGGCCAGTGAAGACGAGGAGTTTTAAAGCAAATGGTAGCAGGAGTTCTTCCCACATCAACTTTTTGTTACTCATAGTTTTGTTGTATATCAATTTTTGGTTTTTCATCCTTCATATCTTTGGGAACATTACAGTTTTAATTTAAATTATTATTATAGCATGTAAATAATTCATGTAAATCAATAAAAAATAAATTCTTATGCCTTCTAATTTTTTCTTTTAATTATTATTATAGAATTATAATTTTTTAATTATTATTATGCATTCTAATTTTCTCCTTTTTCTTAATTTGACAAAGTAATAGGCCACGCTTTGAAAGTGTGGCAAAAGGCTTTAGTGGAAAAGCCACGCTTTTAAAAACGTGGCTGTATGTGCTCTATCGGTACGCTTTCAAAGCGTAGCCAAAACCAACTTTCTTAGCACGCTTCAAAAGCGTGGTGATATGTGAACTTTTCGGTACGTTTTTAAAGCGTACCGATAGATTAACACCTATGGCCACACTTTTAAGCGTGGCAAGAGTTGAAAGCGTGGCCAAAAAGAAAGCGGGCCAATAGATCCACAAAAGTGTGGTGATAGAGCAACAGGCACGGTGGTAGATATGACCTTTTCAAAAGCGTTCCGATAGCTCAAAAAGCGTGGCGAAAAGCTATCGGCACGCTTTTTTGCACTTTTTGGCACGCTTTTAAAGCGTGGCAGAAAGCTTATTTTCTTGTAGTGTGTGCGCATGAACCCCTGCACTTTTTGCTCCTATGCGCGCGCACGGACCTGTGTGCGTGTGATGAGTCCATATTTGATGAGATATTTTGGCTTAATTTGAATGGATTTCATTACATAAATTCACACTTAACCACCAAAATGGCATACTCTTTTGTTATCTCCCTAAATTAGACTTAAATGTGAAAACATGCGTTATTGTGCTTAAATTAGTGATTTTAATTTCACTTTTATGCCATTCAATGCCGTGATATGTTTTGTGTGTGATTTCAGGTCATTTAGGCAAGATTTGGCTAGGCAAAAGTGGAAGAAAGCATGTACAAGGGAGAACACATGAAGAAAACAAGGAAAAACACACACAGTCAAGTGTGCGTGCGCAGAAGCATCTGTGCGTGCGCACAAAAAGGAAATTGGTTGATGTGCTGCTCACAACCCCCTGTACGTACACACAGGTAAACATTCAGCAAAGTGTGCGTACATACACATCTGTGCGTATGCATAGGTCCATGCACGTGGTTTCATTAATGAAACACGTGATCCGCGATTTTGGGGGCCTTTGGTCCAATTTTGGAAGCTTGGATGCTGCATGGGAAGTGCTATATGAAGGGGATATCAACACATGTGAAGGCATCTTAGTTAGTATTAGCTTTCATTAGGACTTAGATTGAGGTTTAATTACTCTCGGTTTATTTTTAATTGATTCTGAGATTTGATTGAGGATTGTTTGTTGGTCTAGACTATGCTTGCAATGAGAACTTATATTTTGTGAAATTCTAGATCGACGACAACCCGCATATCAAGTTTTTGGCGCCGTTGCCGGGGACCACAATTGGTGCTTTGTTTTAGGTTGTTGTGAATATGTTAATAGTATAATTAGCACTTTTTGGTTGTTTGTTTGCTTTTGTTAGTAGGTTTTGGTTATATTTTCTTTATGACTTTTTCACACTATCACCACAATGCACCCCAATGGAACCTAACACTTACCGTTCTACTCACCAATCCTACACACCATCACCTCACTACATACAAAATCATAACCCTCACCTTCATGAGTTTGATTGTCAACCTTCATCACCTCAATTTTCATCTTCATATATGGATCAAACCACACATGAAGCGCTTTTCATGCTCATTCAATAATAACAAGAGTTCCAAAGGAAGCAAGAGCAAGTCATGTCTACCTTAGCAAAAACCTTGGATAGGTTAGCTTCATTACATTCATGCCACAACCAAGAAATTCTAGTGGATGAATGTGAAGAATCAAGCCCAAGTGCAACGTGTGGAGAGGATGGAGAATCGCAAAATCAAGTAGAATTGTTGAAGATCGATCAAGTGGATTCCATCATTCATGAATTTTTGTCCAACTTGGTCAATCCCTTCAATGATCTTCATGACCCTCCCTTGTTTGAATTTGAAGGAGATGTTGATGTGGACTTCACACAACCTCCAACTTTTTACTTGAGTGATGATGAGGAAGATTCAAAGGAGGTTGAGGAAGATTTTAGCTACCGAGAACTGAAGGTACTTGTGCAAGAGCCAATTGAGTGGGTAAAACTTTTGTCAACAAGCTTCTTAAGCCCACATCAATATGCCATCTTGGAGATGGATCATCAACTTCAAACCCTTCTTGGAGTAGTGGATAGTGGAGAGAAGAATGTTAGTTGGCAAGAAGATAGAAAGTTCATTAACGAAGCCAATCCATTTGGAGTTCAACTATGGTGCAAGATTCAATTTAGTGGATTCTGGGGAGTGTCTGAGTGTTCTGATGGTGATTTGAGACAATGTTCATCTAAGTGCAACAATGAAGATCAGCAAGAAGATGAACAAGAGACTAGAGTATGGGATCTGGGCATTGGTTTCAAGAGTTAACACTTATGGATCCTCAAGGCTAGTTTAGAATTGCCACCTAATTCAAGGAAGAGTGGAAACACAAGCCACCATAACACAAGAAGATTCACTCAAAAAGTCCAACTTGAGGACTCTAAACCAAAGTGCTAGGTGGGAGACACCCTACCATGGTAATATCCTTCTAACTTTCTCTCTTTTAGATTTTATTTGTTGAATAATTGGGTAGGTTGCTTAGTTTGGCATAGTTTCTTTTTTATATTGGTTAGGTAATCTTAGTGGAATAATATGTTTTTGGAGTTTTAATGTGTTTTGGGGCTTGAAAACCTGTTTTGGATGTCATGTTGGGTGCCGTAGAGGCATAAATTTTGTTGTAGGAACAGAGTCCTGTGCGTACGCACGGACTTGTGCGCACGCACACTTCCCCTATTTTTTGCCATCTGTGCACACGCACAGCCCTGTGCGTGCGTACACCCCATGTTACCCCTTCAGTCTAGAGCTCTCGCATGTCTTGTGCGTGTGCACCCCACCCTCTTTTCTCCTTGTGCATACGCACACCCTTTGTGCGCACGCACACTTCACCTTCTTCGATAAAAAAAGAGAGCTATCTATGCGTGCGCATTGACCTGCACGCACGCACAACTTTTGGCAATCATTCTGCTCGCAGCCCACGCACACAGTGTGCATGGGAACAGATCCTCTTTCCCCTTCTGTGCGCATGCTGACTCCTCTGTGCGCACGCACAGGCCTTGCTGCCCATTTTGTTCACAGCGCTAGCACGCTGTTGTGCGCGCGCATACCCCACATTTTCCCTAGTGTGCCGTACGCACAGTGTGTACGCACAAGCCCCTTTTCGAACGTTAATTCGAAATGAGATACCATTGTGCCTTATTAGTTTCCCCCAAACCCTTTTCTCTTCACTTCTTCTCTAAAGACCATGCCACCACCCAACCCCACGCCACCACCCAACCCTACGCCACCAACTAGACCACCACGCCACTTTTGTTATACACCACCACCGGCGATGACACCACCGTCGCCCACCCTCTCCCTTCCATCTCTTTCTTCCTTATTTTTCCTTCTGTGCACGCCAAGCCCTATCTCCACGATAGCAACTCTAGTCTGTGCCCTCTGTTCGCGTCACCAGTCTTTGGCAAGAAAACACCAGCGGTAGTGAACTTCTGTGCCGCTGCGACTTCACCACCACCCCTCTGCCTCGTCCTTCTCTTTCGTTCTTCCTTTCCCTTATAAACGCAGGTTCCCTTCCCCTGTTCTCTATCTTTCTTTACTTTATTTTTAATGTTTCTTAATTCTGTTTTAGTGATTTAGTTAGGCTTAGGATAAGTTACAACTTGTGTTTCTGGATTGAATGGTTACTGGTTGGAATTTCTGGGTTGAATGCTACCTAGATTGAATTGAAATACACTACTTTTAATTTCTGCACACAACCTGTTCAATAAATTGCCTAAATTGAATTTATTATTTGATTCTCTTGTCTGATCAACATGAGCTTTGAATTTTGTTTTCATAAGGCATTTTAATTCATACTTGTGTAGTTTTCTAAAATTTTGGTTGATGGTAAAGACTGAATTCTTATATGTACCAAGTGTTATTTTTGCTTGAAACACCAAATTGACTTGAAAATTGCAGCTGTAATCATTAGTTTGTTGGTAACTTTAGCTATGCATATCATACTTCATGCTTGATCATTTGTTTGGTTACGCACTTAGTTGCTGCTTTTGCTTAAAACGCAAAATTGAATTGAAATTTCAGCTTTGATTACTTGTTTGGTGTTATAAGTTAAGTGCATATAGAGTTAGCAAGTGAATTGATGATATTTCTTATTCATGTAGTCTTAAACATAAATGAGCACATACATAGCCACTTGTTCTCTCAAGTTTTTGAGCAATTCAAATTGATTTTCATCAAGTATTGCTTTGTGAAAAAAAAAGGGCTTTGTTGGTTGATTACTTTCCACTTTTTGGTATTGAATAGGCAAGTTCTTCAATTGATGAATTGATTATTGCCTTTGTGCCAATTTTTGTCAATTCTTCCAATTTCAAGGCAGAATTGCAATAGCCAATTTTCCTGATTCAATTCACTTTCAATTGCTATTCCTAAGTTATTTGTGCCTTAATTATTGATCATTTCCTTTAAATGTTACTTAGGTTGCTTGGTTGTGGAAAACTATATTATCCTTTGAGCATTTCACTGCTTTTGTTTATGTTTTCTTCAATTGAGTGTTTGTTAACCTTGTTGGCTCTAATTTGCATTATTTGACTATTTCTTCTTTGCTTTTGTGATTTTTATCTGTTTCTCCTAAGTTGTATTCCGTTTTTGTCCTTTTTCAGGATGCGTTCCAATGGTAAGGAGAAAGCCAACCTTTTGGCTCTTCTTCCTGCACATCCGAGCACTCAGCCGGACACTTTTATTACTGAGGAAGCCCATGAGCAGTATAAGAACTTGGTAAAGAAAGCCTTCCACTATGAGAGGAAGCCCAACATACCAAAGAAATATGCAGAAGCAATACATAACATACTCGATTTCTATGGGTAGAAGTTCATAAAATTCAACCCTGTGGAGACCAATGAACACATGGTCAAAGAATTCTACGAAAATCTGCTGAAGAGAGAGGCCACCATTGTTTTTCTGAGGGATGTCGCACTAGACACCTTCTACCATGCTTTAGAGGCCCTCTTGCAGATTCCGCATATTCCTCCGGGCCGCGATGCTTACCCAAAGATAATGGCGGACTTGACTGCGGGCAAGTTTTCCTTGGTCGCTGTTCTGAAGAGGATTGGCCTACCTGAAGCCCGATGGGAATACAACAAAGGGGATAATGCGGTCCCACAAAGCATAGCATGAGCTCATATCCATCCTGAGGCAAGGATCTGGCAGTAGATCATTGCAAATTACATCTTGCTGAGCACACATGCTACACACATTCGCGTCTGTGTGGCCGTACTACTTTGGGCCATTCCGGAGGGGAAGAAGATCTATGTTCTACCCCTCATTAGAGATTCGATGTGGAAGGTGAACCAGCAGCAGAAGTACAACGTTCCCTTCCCTTTGATGATCACCAGACTGGCCACTTTATCTAGGTTGGAGAGGCGTTGTACAGACCGGACATCTATCTATATCACCACCCAGCCATTTCTACCATACGGGGAATATGATGGGCCACCAGCACCTTCTGCACTTGCACCTAGACCTCGGATACCTTATGAGCTGGGCCAGGACATACTTCAGGCCATCCACCATTATGAGCGCCGCAATGCGCATCGCTTTTAGTAGATTGTGGCAAAATTTAAGGGTAGAGACCATGGACCACCTCCTCCAGATACATCCGAGCCCGATCCTAAGACTGAGACTGCAGCAGAGGGGCAGATAGAGGAGCCGATAGTCGAGCCAAGAGCCGAGGCTGAATAGGCAGCAGCTGACAGAGCTGAGGAGAGAGATGAGCAGCTAGTAGTTGAGTGAGCTGAGGAGAAAACAGAGACAGTAGCTGAGTAGGAAACTGACCAAGCCGTTCAGGAGCAGGCATCTGAGACCACCGCAGAGCCGACTCGTGTGATCATTGTGTATTAGTGACTTCAGCACCCACCACCGCCAGACGGTGGAGATTCTCAGAGTTAGCCACCCTCAGTCCGATTTTTTGGCACGTTATATTACACTTTATTTTGCTGGATATATAGCTTATAGATATTGGTTGTGATTGGATGATGTGAATAGCACATGCCTAGTTCAATTTTGATCCTAATTGTTCATGTTAGTTTTTGGTTCTTGAAAATTAGGAAGAGAACTAGGAATTTTGAAAAAAAAAACTTTGCATCCATCACAACATATATACATACATATAGGGAACGATTTTGGTGAAAAAAAAAACAACAAGGATTTCCAAAAATTTTTTTTTTAGGGCGTTCTATTGAATTGATTTAGAAAATTATTTTTAAACTTGCTTGAATAATTTTTGTGGAACATAGAAGAGAGATAGAACAAAATATCTTTTGAGGTTTAAGCCTATAATGAGTGGTTATACACTTTAACCACTAATTTTATTCATTGTGTGTTATATCTCTTCTATGATTGTGATCTTGGTTTTGCTCGATTCTTTATTTCCAATAGTTGATGCTTGAATGCATTGAGTATGATTGAGGCCATCTTTGATTAAAGCTTACTTAACCTATATGGCCTGCCCTTTGCATCTACCATTGTTAACCCCTTTGAGCCTTATTTACCCCATTGTTTTTTGTATTAGCACATTACAATAAGTTGTTTACCCCTTTGATCATTCTCCTTGTTAGGTTTCACATGAGGACATGCTATTGTTTAAGTGTGGGAGAATTGATGAGTCCATATTTGATGAGATATTTTGACTTGATTTGAATAGATTTCATCACATAAACTCATACTTAACCACCAAAATAGCATACTCTTGTGATATCTCCCTAAATTATACTTAAATGTGAAAACATGCATTTTTGTGCTTAAATTAGTGATCTTAATTTCACTTTTATGCCATTCATTGCCGTGATATATTTTGTTAGTGATTTCAGGTCATTTAGGCAAGATTTGGCTAGGCAAAAGTGGAAGAAAGCATGTACAAGGGAGAACGTATGAAGAAAACAAGGAAAAGCACACATAGTCAAGTGTGTGTGTGCACAAGCATCTGTGCATGCACACAAGAAGGAAATTGGCTGATGTGTGTGCGCACAACCCCTTATGCGTACGCACAGGTGAACATTCAGCAAAGTGTGCGTACACACACATTTGCGCATACGCACAGGTCTCTGCACATGATTTCATTAATGAAACACGTGATCCAAAATTTTGGGGGCCTTTGGTCCAGTTTTGTAAGCTTGGATGCTGAATGGGAAGTGCTATATGAAGGGGATATTAACACATGTGAAGGCATCTTAGTTAGTATTAGCTTTCATTAGAACTTAGAACATAAACTTAAGAGTAGGAGTAGTGTAGTTAGAATGCTCTCTGAGGGTTTTATTTCATTTTCCATTTTCATTGTAGCATTTTATAGTCAAGTTTTCATCTTGGATTTTGCTTCTTTAATTTTAAGTACTCTTAATTTCTCTTTAATTATAGCATCTTTACTTTCATTTTCTCTTGGTTCATGTTACTTTGTTCATATTTCCAATTTTAGTATCTTGAAGTTTTGATTGATGAATTTAGTGTTTTATGGTTTATATATGCTTGATTAGTTGTTTATAGTTGGGTTTGTGAATAGTTGGTTATAGTTTTCTATTTTCCTTTGCAATTTCTCATGTTTTGGTTTTATGCCCACAAAGTGTTTGTGAAAATACCATCTTTAGATTTTGAGTAGATTCTCACACCTTGGCTTAGGATTGGAGTTCCTAAGATACTAGAGTCATGATGTCCAACATTTAGTGGTAATTCTTGAGTAGTTAGTTGACTCTTGTTTCCATTGAAGCAAGCCTTTTACCAATTAGTTTGGTAAGTTAGCCAGGACATATAGATCAAGGTCAATTATGCTTGCTTGACCTACTCCTCGTCTTGTTTCCCTCTCTGCCCGGAGCACTCGCACACCTTGTGCGAGCACACACCTCCCCATTTTTCACCTCGTGTGCATGCGCATACATACTTGTGCGTACGCACAAGTGCTGTTTCGGGCAACATTTTTATTGCACTTTGAATTAAGCCCTAACGCACTTCCCATCCCTCCAACCCTCCCTTCTCTTGCTTTTACCTTATTTTCAATTTGTCCTAGTTAATTTTGTTTGCATTTCATTTTCATTTTAGTAATTTTATTAAGTTTGGTTTAGTTATTTATTAATTAAATAAGTTGCAAGTGTTTGATTGATATTGGTTCAGTTGCTTCTTTCTTGAATCTTGACATAATTTTTTATGAATATGTGCACTGCGCATTAAGTCTTTGTTTGATTGACTAAATGAATTTTGAGTTTGATTCATATGTTGTAGCTACCATATGCATTAGACTATATACTTGTTTGGCAACTTAATTATGAATTGTGCACTTTTACTTTAGCGAATTGAATCAAATTTCTTGTTCATCATCAAAATAATCACATAACAAGATACTTGTTTGTTTTTAATGCTTTGCATTTGTTTGAGTGACTTGATTTGATTCTTATCAAGCTTATCACTTTTTGCAACAAGTACCTTTATTATGTGACTATTGCATTATATTGGGGATGAACAAGTAATTTGCTTTGCTTTATCGAATTGGTTGTTGTTTATTGTACTTCTATATCAATTCTGCGCTTTCACTTGCACAATTTCAATACCCAATAACTCAAAATTCAAT
The DNA here is from genome assembly GCF_014773155.1 of Arachis stenosperma. Classification (NCBI taxonomy): domain Eukaryota; kingdom Viridiplantae; phylum Streptophyta; class Magnoliopsida; order Fabales; family Fabaceae; genus Arachis; species Arachis stenosperma. Next base: position 81,115,641 of record NC_080382.1, read on the forward strand.
TCACTATAGTTGTGGTTGCCTAAGTTTTCTTGTGCCTTAATCCTTTGCTTCTCTTCACTTGTAACCTAGGCCACTTAATTGAGGAACACATGCTATTTCTTCTGCTTGTGTGGTTTCTAATCCTTTACTTCTCTTCACTTGCAACCTAGGCCACTTAATTGAGGAACACATGCTATTTCTTTTGCTTGTGTGGTTTCTACTTTTACCCGGCCAATGTGTTTGTTCTAAACTGTGCACACTTAGAATATACACATTGTCTTTTATCATACCACACTACTATAACTTTCTCCTCAATTCTTGTTTATTTGTTTTTTACAGTAACCCAGCCCTGGTACCCACCAGTTGAAGGTGGAGCCTTACATCTCTTCATCCACCAGATTGAGTGCATGCACGGAGGACCGTGCAACGTTAAAGTGTGGGGGAGGATCCACAATTTCGGGATGTAAATTTCTCTTTCCCTTTCTCAACACTTTGAACAATTCTTTAGTTTTTAATAGCTATGTTTTTGTGCACCGGGTCGTCCAAGTAATACCTCAGGTGAGTGAGGGTCGAATCTCACGGAGATTGTCAGATTGAGCAAGCAATGGTTATCTTGTAGATCTTAGTCAAACAATCAGAAAAGATGGTTGTTTGGTTGAAAGCATAAATAAAAATAGTAAAGAACGAAATACCAGGTTGGTGTGAAAATAGTGATAAAGATACAGTTAAGGCTTTGGAGATGCGTATTCTTTCCGGATTAACTTTTCTTACTGTCTACTTCAATAACGAATGATTCATTCAATGGTAGCCGTAATTGACTAACTCATGTAGCATCCTCATCAAGTTATCCTCTTCAGAATCATAGAAGTCCACCATATATCCGAGTACTGATGTCCTCTTATCAAGTTAACCCATGGCGTCCCACTATAGCAGAAGGTGAAGACTTAAGCAATCCACTCCCCTTTGCGATCCTACTTAAAACGCCATAGACAAGTTCGGATCTTCCGGATCAAGGAACCAGACTCTAGCCTTAACACCACTGAGACCTCAGTAACCCACGGTCAACGGGATTTTATGTCACTAATCTAAAGTCACCCAGGTACGCACTTGGAATCCACAGTGCACTCTCTAGCAGTGGTTGGTGCACAAAATTTAACTCCGCACAACTGAACCAACAAGTGCACTAGGTCGTCCAAGTAATACCTCAGGTGAGTGAGGGTCGAATCCTATGAAGATTGTCGGATTGAGCAAGGAATGGATATCTTGTAAATCTTCGTAAGACGATTTGAAAAGATGGTTGTTGTTTGAAAGCATAAACGAAAAGTAAAGGAAACAAAATACCAGAGTAGTATAGAAGCAATGATAGATATTAAGTGAAGGCTTTGGAGATGCGTATTCCTTCTGGATTAACTTTTCTTACTGTTTACTTCAATAATGAATGATTCATTCAATGGCAACCGTAATTGACTAACTCATGTAGCATCCTCATCAAGTTAGTCTCTTCTAAATCATAGCAGTCCACCATATCCGAGAAACTTATGTAGGCTTTCCACCAAAGCCGAAGGTGAAGACCTAAGCATCCACTCCCCTTTGCGATCCTACTCAAAATACCACAGACAAGGTCGGATCTTCCGAATCAGGGAACGCTACTTCTCAGACTATAGACCTAATGCAACAGAAACCTCAGTAACCCACGGTCAACGGGATTATATGTCACATATCCAAACTCGTCCAGAAACGCTCTTGAAATTCGCAGTGTATTCTATAGCTATAGTTCAATGCTATCTGGGTCAGGACTCACACGGAATCCATGTAGAATAAGGGTGATTGTTATGGTTCACCCTTAATTATGAGATGAAGAACAAAAACGCACAAGACAATGGAATCAAACGTGTATTGAAATAGAAACAGAAATAGTATTAATCCATGAGAATCAGCAGAGCTCTACCCTAACTTAGGAAGTTCAGTAGCTCATACTTTATAGAAAATAGTACGTAAATCAAAAATAGAGGTGGGAGAAGATTCTAAACATGGGTGATCTCCTCCTATAAATACTAATATAATAATTAAGAAGTACAAAATGTATGGTAGACTAGACTAGAGGTGCGAAATCCATCCTTGGGCCTACTTTGGTTGAGTACTTGGGCTAAGCTTGGCGTCATGGGTTCGAACCTTGTGGCCTTCACTAGTAAACATTGCACCTTGGATTTAATTTGGATGGAGCCCGATAAAGTTAACTGTGTTAACCGAGCATTGTGATTTTTGCCTTGCTTCTTTGGTGCTCGGTTAACAAGGAGAGCACAACATTCCTTGCTTTGCTTCATTGGCCTTGAGTAGGGCTCTCAGAGAGAGCGCTGAGCTCTTTAAGAGAGCGTTATAGCTTCTCCTTTGATGTGACACGCTTTCCTTTTTCCATAGGCCACGCTTTTCTTCTTCCTTAGGCCACGCTTTCCTTGTTTCTTTCTCTTCTTCACCTACAAGTAATCAAAACAACCAATCAAAGTATCACCAAATTCACAAGGTTTGTAAATCATTCAAAACCCAATTAATTTTAGCTTAAACCTCATGATTTAGTGTCAAATAAAGGATGGTTAATTGATTCAACAAAACCATGTAATTCCACTCCAAACCACTTACTTACAATGGAAGAAAGTGCATAAAACCTAATGAAACAAGTGAAAAATGCTTGAAAAGCTAGCATAAGATGACTTGTCATTACAACACTAAACTTAAACCTTGCTTCTTGTCCCCAAGCAAGCACTAAACATAAGAGAAGATGAAATGAAACAGAGAAGTATGCTTGTCCTTATTTAGCAGATAATTGAACTTGGTTCATGGGGTTTTATGTAGATCAATGGTAGCTCATTTATTACTTGCTGCTATATAGAAGATGTTTTCCCCAAAGGTTTACTAAGATTGCTGCTACAATGCTTTGCGTTTGCTTGATCCCTTGCTAGCTTTTCCTTTCTTATTTTGCTTAGAGAGCTTATTACTCATTGAAGGCTTGGCGGCAAATGTTGCAGCAACCTTTGGCTTAGTTTTGCTCAACATTTTTTCACCACAGACACATGGCTCACATTTTCTTCCTAGGAGCATTGGTGCCCAGCATCTCTTTGGATTACTAAGTGTTTTGTAGCTAGGTTGCTCTTGATAGTGGACTTTCAGTTGGCAATCCCAAATCAGTTGATCTAAGTGGCCAAGTTTTAAAATACTCCTCAGAACTTACTTGTCCAAGCATATCCTAGTACACAAACACCACAGGCATATGTCCTAGGGTCCAAGCTATTGGTGTCTAGCCTTATTGTTTGTTTCTTTGCCAATTCTTGGCTTTTCTCTTTCTTTTCTTTTTTTGTTTTGATTCTTTCTCAAGGGAATTTCATTAATAGCAGACTTTGTAATAGCAAGCTAATTCATACTTCAAGGAAACATGTTATTTTGTAGCATTTATTTTATGAGTTATTCATTAAATCAAGCAAATACCACCACTAACTTTCATTCACATTTCTACAACATTGGACATTCACTTTCTATCTCAAACTTTCTCCTTTTTTTTCAAACAGCAAGGAAATAACACAAAATTCAAGCTAATGATGGATGACAAACATTATACAGATCAACATTCATGGCAAGTATTTCCACTTACAACTAAATGAACACTTTAGCCAGACATATAGGGATTCCCAATTTTTTTAAATATTTCTCAGCAACAAGGATTAGATGCAAATACAACCTGTGGGTTGCAGCTTTTCATTCTTCCTTCTATTGTGTCCCTTTTTGAGTCATAATACAGACTGTCTTCAATTATTGGCTATTTTCCTGCATAATCCTCGAAAGTTGCTTGCTTCTCAAGCCCTTAAGCAAATGGTTAGTATGCTTGAATTGAGTATGGCTTTCAGATTTACTTTGGTGTGGGAACACCAAACTTAATTCCTTGCCAATGTTTCTGATGCAACAAGCTAACCATTTATGAATTCTTTTGTCTTTGCTAAAGGTTATAAAGCTAAACTAGAAACAGTCAATGGTTGAATAGTTTGTGTGCTTGCTTAGAGCTAGTAAACCTTTATGCAGAAGATGAGAATATGTTTCAAATGAGATTTTTGGTGGAACACCAAACTTAGGATCCTTCATTCTCCCTTAAATTAAATTGTTTTGGTGTACAACACCAAACTTAGCTCCTTGCACTACAGATAAAACTAATTAACCTTTTTATTGAAATGGCTAGAAAAGAAAAATACCTCAGGTTGGGTTGCCTCCCAACAAGTGCTTCTTTATTGTCATTAGCTTGACATCTTTCATTCTTGCTCAATTAAGGTTCTGGACATCCTTTTCTTTGTCCCATTGGCCTCCCAAGTAATGCTTTGCCCTGTGACCATTTGCTATGAAATGACTCTTTGTTGCTTCATCTAGCAATTCAAGGCTTCCATAAGGAAAAATCTTTGTTACCAAGTATGGGCCAGTCCATTTAGATTTGAGCTTGCCAGGGAAAACCTTAAGCCTGGAATTATATAAGAGTACTTGTTGTCCTGGTTTGAACTCCTTCTTTGCAATTTTCTTGTCATGCCACCTCTTAGCTTTTTCTTTGTATATCTTGGCACTTTCATAAGCTTCTAGCCTAAACTCATCCAACTCATTTAGTTGTAGCAGCCTCTTCTTCCCTACTGCTTGAGAATCAAGGTTGAGGAGTTTAGTGGCCCAAAAAGCTTTATGTTCAAGCTCTACAGGGAGGTGACAAGACTTGCCATATAACAGCTGAAAAGGGGACTTCCCAATAGGAGTTTTGAATGCTGTCCTATATGCCCAGAGTGCATCTTCTAGCTTCCTGTCCCAATCTTTCCTGGTTACTCCCATAGTCTTCTCCAAAATCCTCTTCAACTCCCCATTAGCAAGCTTTGCTAGGCCATTGGTCTGTGGGTGATATAGTGTGGCTACTTTGTGCATCACCCCATATTTGTGGAGTAGTTTCTCCATCTGCTTGTTGTAAAAATAGCTGCCACCGTCACTAACTAGACCCTTAGGTACTCCATACCTAGTGAATATGTGCTTCTTTAGGAATTGAAGGACAACTTGTGCATCACATGTGGTTGTAGCTATAGCTTCTACCCACTTTGAGACATACTCCACTGCTACAAGTATGTATTTGAAAGAGTATGAAGGAGGAAAAGGGCCCATGAAGTCAATGCCCCATAAATCAAAGAGTTCTACCTCCAAGATATAGTTCTGAGGCATCTCATTTCTTTTTGTTAATCCTCCACCCCTTTGGCACTCATTGCACTGACGAATAAACTCTCTAACATCTTTAAATATGGTAGGCCAATAAAATCCGCTTTGATGTACCTTGGCTGTTGTTCTTTCTGGCCCAAAATGTCCACTATAGGCTGAACCATGACAGTGCCACAATATGCTTCTCATCTCACCTTCAGGAACACATTTCCTTATCATCCCATATGAACATCTTCTGAATAAAAATGGTTCATCCCAAAGAAATTTCTTTGCTTCATTAAGTAGCTTTTTCACTTGCTTGGTGAATTCCTTGGGAATCTTCCTTCCAACCTTATAGTTTGCAATGTCTGCAAACCAAGGGGCTTGTTGAATCTGCAAAAAGTGTTCATCTGGGAAGCTTTCATTCACTGAATGTGAGGCTTCTTGGATTGTTTCTTGTGGAAATCTTGATAGATGATCAGTAACTTGGTTTTCACTACCCTTCCTGTCCTTTATTTCAATGTCAAACTCTTGTAGAAGCAATATCCATCGGATAAGTCTTGGTTTAGCATCCTGTTTTGACATCAAATACTTAAGGGCAGCATGGTCAGTATAAACTACAATTTTAGAACCAATCAAGTATGATCTAAACTTATCAAATGCATAAACCACAGCCAATAATTCCTTCTCTGTTGTGGTGTAATTTTTTTGAGCTTCATTCAATACTTTGCTTGCATAATAGATGACATGATGCAAGTTCCCCTTCCTTTGTCCCAACACAGCACCAATTGCAATGTTACTTGCATCACACATGAGTTCAAAGGGTGATTCCCAATCTGGGGGTGTGATGATTGGTACAGTGGTGAGTCTGGTTTTTAAAGTGTCAAAAGCATGCTGGCAGCTTTCATAAAAAACAAAAGAATTATCAACCATCAACAAATTGCTTAATGGTTTGGCTATTTTTGAGAAATCCTTGATAAATCTTCTATAAAATCTAGCATGTCCTAATAAACTTCTAACAGCCTTCACATTAGTTGGTGGGGGAAGTTTCTCTATGATTTTTACCTTTGCCTTGTCAACTTCTATCCCTTTTCTTGAAACTTTGTGACCAAAAACAATCCCTTCAGGCACCATAAAATGGCATTAATTTCTTCCAATTTAAAACCAAATTAGTTTCTTGGCACCATTTTAAGACAAGGGTAAGGTGATGCAAGCAAGCATTAAAAGTGTCACCAAAAATAAAAAATTCATCCATAAAAACTTCAATAAATTTTTCTACCATATCTGAGAAGATTGATAGCATGCATCTTTGAAATGTTGCTGGAGCATTATACAATCCAAATGGCATCCTTTTGTATGCAAAAACTCCAAAGGGATAGGTGAAGGATGTCTTCTCTTGATCCATGGGGTCAACCACTATTTGATTGTAGCCAGAATATCTATCAAGGAAGCAGTAGTATGCATGACCAGCTAGCCTCTCAAGCATTTGGTCAACGAATGGGAGAGAAAAGTGATCTTTGCGTGTGGCATCATTCAGTCTCCTATAGTCAATACACATTCTCCATCCCGTCACAGTTCTTGTGGGAATGAGCTCATTCTTCTCATTAACAACAACTGCCATTCCACCTTTCTTTGGTACCACTTGAACTGGGCTTATCCATGAGCTGTCAGAGATAGGATAGATAATCCCTGCATTTCATAACTTCATTACTTCCTTCTGGACAACTTCATTCATTGTGGGATTTAGCCTCCTTTGAGATTGAACCACTGGTTTGGAATTGTCTTCCAAAAGGATCTTATGCATACAAACTGCAGGGCTAATACTCTTCAAGTCATCAATGGTCCATCCTATTGCATCTTTGTGAGCCTTTAGTACATTGAGGAGCTTTCCTTCTTCTTCTTCAGTCAAGGAAGAGTTGATGATCACTGGAATGCTATCTGCTGTGCCAAGGAATGCATATTTGAGATGAATAGGGAGAGGCTTCAATTCTTGTTTTGGCACTTCTTCCTTCTTGTCTCGTTTCACTTCTGTCTCAATGGAAATTTCAGCTACTTGTGCTTCCCTTGTTCCCTGATCTTCTTACCCTCCTTCTTCTTGTTGCTCATGATGGTTGGCTTCCAACATTCCTCCACCAAACTCTCTATCATATCTACTCTCATGTAATCTTCTTGCTCAGGGGGGTGTTGTATTGCTTTGAAAACATTGATGACCATTTGCTCATTGTGTACTCTGAAGATCATTTCTCCCTTCTCCACATCAATAATAGCTCTTGCTGTGGCTAGAAATGGCCTTCCCAGGATGATTGAATTGTTTTCTTCCTCTTCTATATCCAAAATCACAAAGTCTGCAGGGAAGATAAACTCTCCAACCTTCATCAATAAGTTTTCCACAATGCCATTGGGTGTCTTGATTGATCTGTCGGCCATTACCAAAGACATCCTGGTAGGTTTGAGTTCCTCTATAGCAAGCATTCTCATCATTGATAAGGGCATCAAATTGATACAAGCACCAAGATCATAGAGAGCTTTGTCTAAGGTCATCTTGCCTATGGTACATGAAACTACAAAACTCACTGGATCTTTAAGCTTTGGTGGAATACCCCCTTGAATCACGGCACTACATTCTTCTGTGAGAAGCACTGTCTCCTTCTCTTGCCACTTGCTTCTGTTGATGCACGAAAACTTGCCTCTCAACAAATTTCCCTTCGGCAAGTATACCGAATTATCGTCAAGTAAAAACTCACAATAGAGTTAGCTCGAATCCCACAGGGATTGATTGGTCAAGCAACTTTAGTTGGAAGAGTAAGCTAGTTGAGCTAAATAGAATATAGTTGGAGAATTGCAGAAAATTAAATGGCGGAAAAGTAAATAGCAGAAAATAAAGTGCAGAATCTTAAATGGGGATTTGGGGAAATGAGCATGGAAATAAATGGCAGAAAGTAAAGAGAATGGGTAAGATCAGAAATGGAGAATTCATTGGGCTCAGGAGATGTTGTATTCTCCGGATCAAATTCATTTTCATCTCTTCCTCAATCAAAGCATCGATTGATCTCCTTGGCAATCTTAGGTGATTGGGTTCCAATTCCTTGGCAACCCAATCTATCTAAGCTTGAACAATTGCCCAATTCCTTGATTTAATTGCTCATGGAAAGAGATGAAGTGTGGTCACTAATTAGACCACATGTATTTCCAAATCAAAGTATTGGGAGGATTACATGTCACTATATCCGCCCAGACCCCAATTCGGTCTAACATGAGAAAGCATTTCTACCATGATATCCTCATCCCTTTTCCAAGGCTCAGAGGAGATCCAATTATGGAGAGTTTCTTTTCCAAGACAACTAACCAATTGATTTAAGATCGAAAGCTTTCTAGTAAATCAAAAGAGAAGAAAGAAGAAGAAGAATGAAGACTATAGTTGATCCATCAAATTACAATAGAGCTCCCTAACCCAATGAAAGGGGTTTAGTTGTTCATAGCTCTAGAAATGAAAAATGGCAGAAAAGAATACATGCTTAGCTAAAAGTGCAGAAAAGTAAATATACAGAGGGTAGTTCTCCAAAGTGCCAAGCTTCTCTATAGTTCAAAATTACTCCTATATATACTACTCTTCTTGATCTTCTAGTGAGTTCTCCAAGTCCTGGATGTGGGCCTTAGATCTTGAGTTGGAGCAGTTACAATCTTTAGTAGGCTCAGCTTGCAGAAAAGTGTGAGTTAGGCATGGGTGTTAGTGATGTTAACATTAAGTGAGATTGTGGGTTCGAGAACGTTAGTGGAAATCTCTTTTTTCACTAACGTTCCAACCCCATATAGCCCATGTTAACTCCAACGTTAGTGGCACTAATGTGACCACTAACGTTGCCTTATGAACCTTCGCAAGCGTTATTGGGACTCACCTTTCCCAATAACGTAGCATTGTGCCCCTTGTCCCTACGTTAAAGTTCACGTTAGTGTAACTAACGTGGCTCTTAACGTGGGTATGCCTCATCTTCGAGAGCGTTAGTGACACTTACCTTTGTCACTAACGCTCCAAGTGCCCCTACTCTCCACGTTAGAGCTCACGTTAACTAAGTTAACATTGCCACTAACGTGGTAGTGAATGCTATCTCCAACGTTAGTGATAAAGGTGAGTGTCACTAACGTTGGCTCATCAATCTTAGCTCCACGTTAACTTTCACGTTAGTGGTCTTAACGTGACCACTAACGTGGGCAATGCTAGTTTGATCCAACGTTAGTGACAAAGGTGAGGGTCACTAACATTGGCATTGTTCCTCTCTTCCACGTTAGAGTTCACGTTAACTAAGTTAACTTGACTCTTAACGTGGCTCATTGCCAATTTTTTGAGCGTTAGTGGTGTTCACGTTTACCACTAACATTGGAGCTTTCTTTGTCTCCACGTTAACTACCACGTTAGCCTAGTTAATGTGGCAATTAACGTGGGCTTATGATGGCTTTGCAGGCGTTATTGGTGATCACTTTTCTCATTAATGTTGCAAGCTCATTCCCATTCCACGTTAGTGGTCACGTTAACTAGGTTAACGTGGCTCTTCCTTGCTTCCTTTGTCTTGAAATCAAGCAAATAAAGTGCATCAAAGCTCTAGCCAAAGTTATGAGATTATGTATCATCAATTTGTCACTCAATTCTTGCAAAATCTTCATGAAATCATGTAAAATTCACAATAGTTGCTTGAATCAAGGTGTGAGTGTATTTTCATCCAAAACTTGCCTTATTCTCTAAGAAAATGCATGAAACTACCCTAAAATAGTAAAGAAAAGGTCAGTGAAACTGGCCTAAATGCCCTGGCATCACAACGGCAAACTTAAAGCTTGCTTGTCCCTAAGCAAGTACAGAAACATAGGAAGAATGGATGAAAGAACAAGAAAACAATATAGAAGTAGAATTCCTGGTTTATGGGGTTTCATGCATAGCAACTTAGGTTCATTCCTTTACTAGGTTTCAGGCCTTTATCAAGTCCTTGGTCACTCTCTTGATTGCATTCTTTAAGACTTCTTAATTGTTGATCCTTCCCCCTTTTTTTCAAGATTTATTGCATTCTTCTTTTGGCTAAGTGCTCTGTAAGAGGGCGACTCTTTATGATAAGCTTTCAGCCAACACTCCTGAACCAGTTGGTTTAAGGTGCTAGGTGTTAAGACACCCCTAAGGACTTACTCCCTCAAGTCTCTTTCCCTCATACATACACACCACAGGCACATGGTGTGTTATTTTTCTATCTTGAGACCTTGGTGTCCAGTACCTCTTTGGGTTACTAAGTGTTCTGTAGCAAAGGTCACTCTTGATAGTGGACTTTCAGCTGATAATCCCGGATTAGTTAATCCAAGTTACCAAGTGATGAGGCACCCCTAAGAGCTTATTCTTCCAAGGATATCCCTTGCACATGAACACCACAGACCCATGCCTCAATCTTAAAACCTTTGGTGCCTAGCATTGTTTCTTATTGTGTTTCTTTCCTTTTCAACTTTTATTGCTATTTCTCTTTTCTTATTGGGATCTTATTATTTAGTTAGTCTCATAGGATGTGTTTCAAGCATAAGATTTAGGATAGATATTTGCCTTCTTTCCTTTTGGTGAACCAACTTAGCTAACTAATCACCTTACCACAAACATTCAGAACTCACTTCACAAAATAACTCCACTCTTGTTCTTATCATAACATTTTCTTTTTGATTAACTTAAAGGACAGGCATACAAGTAAGAAAGATGAAGATGAAAATTAGGGACCTAGACTAGTGAGCATGGACCTAAGCAACAACATTTTAAAGCATAATTGAAAATTCCTAAACTACTATGGAAGCATGTTCTGTTTCATACATGATTTTCCTTATTTAAAGCTTTGAAAAAAATAGAACTAAGAAGGAACTCCATAACCTTTCACTTATTGGAATGCTCATGTTCTTTTGTCTTGGGATCCTCCTTGATTGCTTGAATCCCCATTCCCTTTGCGCTTTCCTATCAGCTTTTTCTAGAAACCAGCATCCTCCATCTTCTTCTTTAATGTTTCCTTTTGCTGTTTCACCTTCCCCTCTTCTAGTTCTGTTAAGTCCTTGCAGACTGCCTCATAAAGTTATGCATATACCCAGTCAAATAAGTTAATTTGGCCTGAGTATTTATGCTAAATTCTTCTCGATGCAGTTGCCTTCCTTCATTGAGCACACCGAATTCGTTGAAGGCTTTCATCTGAGCTATCTGGCATTGGTTGAGTTCTTGCAGGCGTTTGTCCTGGCTTTCTTGCCTTTCGGACACTTAATTGATGGCTTGGGTGTGTTGGGAGTAATGCTCCTATTGCAACTCCATTTGCTGTTTTTGCCACTCTTTTTGTTGATCCATCCAACTAGAGAGTAGTTTTTCTTGATGATCCATCCTTTGAGCTTGGACATGTAGTTATTGTTCTTGTCCTTCCATATAGCTACTTGCCATATACTCAATGGCTTCCTTGATGTAAAACAGATTTATGTTGGTTGGATCATATTGTCCTTCTTGTTGGTGCCCTGTTTGTTGGGGTTCTTCTTGGTGAGGTTCTTCTTAGGGGGGCTCTTCTTGTGCAGTTCTTTTCCCTATCCGAGGTCTTCTTTGTTGTTGAGCAGGTGTCACATAGTTTATGCGTTAGAGCGTGACTAGCCTTCCAGGATTTACCCATTGTGGATTGTTGTCTTCGAACACCACCTTGGCTTTCATGCATAGTCTCAGGATGGTGCCGGGGTACCAAAGTCTAGCACCCGGATCATTCTTCTCGGCTGAATCCTGGATCCCTTCAGCTATAATTTCATGCACATTGATGCTTCCACCCTTCACTAGGCAATGTACCATGGTGGCTCGAGCAATATTGACCTCAGAATTGTTTGCGACTGGAAGGATCGACCTCCTTACTAGCTCAAACCATCCCTTGGCTTCTGGGATAAGGTCTCCTCTCCTAATGAACCTTGGTCTCTTGTCCGAGTATCTTTCCCAATCAGACCCAATAACACACATATCACTCACAATTTCTTCAAGTTCATCTTCCTCGGGAGCATTACTTATTCTTACTTGATAGTTAAGCTCATCAAAATGTGGTGATTTCAGCTGAAGAGTCCTTGTTATAGCATTGGGGCTAAAGTCCACCTCTATTCCTCTTACATAACTTTTAAAGGTGGGGGCCCTAGTACTGTCTTCTCTTACCGCATTAGCATAGAACTCTTTGATGAGGTTTTCATTTATCTTTGTCTCTGGGTTGGTGAGTGTTCTGAGGGTTACCCGAAACTGGAGGTCGATCTCGGACGAGATCTTCTGTACTGGTCGGTGTTAACGTGTCCGGCTGGTGGAAGACGACCGGAGCTGTCGTGTTCAAATTGTTGGACTGACTACATTGCTGATCCCTTGTCACCGAAGGGTGGGGGGTACCTGCAAAGGACTCCGATGCTTAAGATAGCAAGGGTATTAAACAGGTATTGAGTAGAATTAGAGTATGAGTTATACCTGGGTGCTCCAATGTATTTATAATGGTGTAGAGTGACCTTTTTAGATAAGATAAGTTAGTTATCTTATCTTATCTTATCTTCTCGGTGAGGTCAGCTTATCTTTCATGGGAACCACCCTTCCCTCTGTAGGCTTGGGCTGCCTTAGGATTTGGGGCGTGTTCCTCTATTTGGGCCCTTCTTTGGGCTTTTCTGCTGACTTGGCCGAGCTCTTTGGAAAGAGGTTGGGTTGTCCCATCCTGAAGAGGTCGGTCGCTTTGTCTGTCGAACATACCGGGTCGGACAGCTCGACCCAAGGTATGAACAGTGCCCCTGCTTGAGCTCGGTCTTCTTTTTTGAAGTCGAACTTAAGCATCCTGTCGATTCCTTTGTAGTAGTTTTTGAATGTAGAACGTTTCCTCTAAAAGCGTGCGCTTTTATATCAGCACTTTTTGGGAACGTGCGAGGGTTTAATGCTTTCATTAATTTTGGCATTAATTGCCCCGTTTTCGTTTGGCTTTTTACTTTTGATTTTGAAAACCCAGAAACGGTTTCTCTCCTTCCCCCTTTTCGTAACTTCTTTTCTCCGCTCCCTTTGCTCTCTATTTTTCATTTTTGTGTTTTTACTTTCTCGTGTTGTGGCATCGTTTGGCGTTTTTTCTGGAGCTTCTGTTTTCACCTGGAGTTTTGCAGTTTCGCATTTCTCCCTGCGACATTGTTCTTGTTCGAGTTCTTTCTTTTGCTTGTGAGAGGGCGTTTCCAGATTTCATCTTCCATCTTCAATTTCTTTGAAGCTTGCCACTCTTTCAGGTTGGTATTAGCTTTCCTGCTTCTTTCGTAGCTTCGTCTTCAGTTTTTAGGTGAAGCTTTGATTTTACATGTTTGAAAGTTTGAATCTTTTTGTGGTCTTGTATTTGCTTGTTACAGTAACATGTTTTTCCTGTATTCTCTTGGCATTTCCGTCGAGGCTTTCTAGGATTTTATTGTTACTTCTGGTTGTTTCCTGTCTGATACCGATAGAAAATCTGCATCTATTCTTCGCTTTGATTGTTTTTTGTCTGATTCTGAAAAAAGTTTGCACCATTGATGATTTCTACTTGGCGTGCTTTGATTTTTGGGAATGCTTTTTACTTGGTATACTGTAATGATGCTTGGTTTGCTGTTTTGAATTCTTTTTGAGAAATGCTGGGGTGTGAGCTGTAGATCTTGCCTAGAAACCTTGCTTTGTTACTGCCTCCAAGGGATGCCCCAGGACTTTTGGTTTGAGCCTTGGGGTTTTCCTTTTCTTGTTTCTTTGCCTGTATCGTATTGACCGAGTTGTTTTCTCCCTTTGTCCAGGATGTTTTTTGTAACCCCATCTACTTTTTTACTTGTAGGATTAGTTGGCCTCATGTCTTCTCGCAATAACAATATAGAGATGTCTTACAAAGTTCCCAAGGGGATGTCTGATTGGCTGGACTCCCTTGTTTTGTTGTGTCTTTCTGTTGTGGATGCTGAATTTTGCACAGAGCTGAGGAAGCGCCATAGGATTTGTGGTGACAATGCCCGTGAGGAGGATTACGAGCTTATTGCTCCTGACTCCGATGAGAGAGTTTGTTTTCCGACTTCCATTGAGAGGGAGCGTCCCTTCTTCTATGCCTATGAATACTTATTCTGCCAGTTGAACGTTACTTTTCCTTTCACTGCTTTCGAGACCGATCTGTTGTGGTCGTGTAATATTGCCCCATCCCAGCTTCACCCAAATTCCTGGGGTTTTATTAAAATTTTTTAGCTTCTCTACCGAGAATTAAATGTAACACCCTCTCAGACTCTTTTTCTTTATTTGTTTGTTTCTGCCAAGCCTGGCGGTTCTTCAAAAAAGAAAGCTTCCTAGGTTTCTTTCAGGTCCGCCCAGGGCCATAAAGTTTTTGCTATGTATGATGAGTCCTTTAAGGACTTCAAGAATTACTTCTTTAGGGTTCGTGTTGTCGAGGGGGCCCGCCCCTTTTTTCTTGATGAAAATGATGAGCCTTCTTTCCCACTAGAGTCGCAGAGGGATGTGAGAGTGTCCCGCTATACCCGGGAGATGCTTGATGATGTTGAGCGTGCCTTTGTTGTTGTTCTTGAGGATCTATGGGGGGCACCGCCCTATCTTGATACAAAAAGGTTTTTGAATGACCCGTCCTTAGTTCGGACTATTTTGGGTACTTGTCTGACTTGTTTCTACACATGTTTCTTAATTTTTTCTTCCTCTTATTGTGATTGTAACACTTTGCTGTGGCTGATTCTGCATTTGCAGAGATGTCAAAGATCAACGACTCCATGAGGGCCTTTAAAAAGGCAAAGAAGGCAACTGCTGCTCTGAACATCTCGGCCAAGGTGGCTGGAGAGGGATCTTCTCAGGTCCCGGTGAAGCCTCCTGTGCCGAGTTCTCCCAGGCCAAGGAAAGCAATTCCTACTCCTCAATTTCATCAGGTCGATCCTCCACAGACTTCTGCCGCTGCTTCTGGTGCTCCTCCCTTAAAAAAGCAAAAAATATCCGAGCCCTTTAACTTGGATGCCCCGGATTTTGATGCTATCGAGTTTGTTGACCAGCAAATTGCCCCTACGGTGGGCTCTCCATGGACGATGTGTCTCTTCTTCAACATCTGGATTTTATTACCAAAAGTAGTGTGAAGATGGCACATATGGGTGCGGCTATTTTCCAAACTGTTCAGGGGATCCCGATTCATGCCACAAAATCCTTCATGGAGGAGGCCAAATCAGAATTTGATCGGATCAAGGGTCTGAAGGATGAGTTGGAGGTGAAGTTGGCGAAGGTAGAGAAGGAACTGGAGGGTGAGAAGGCCAGCTCTATTGCTTTGGCTGCTTCTTTGAAGTTGGCTGAGGACATGGCACTGAAGCACAAGGATAGCTATGTTTCAGCTTATAGGGAGTTAATGCATCTCCGGGTGATTTGGAAACTGCTCGGATTAATTATGCCGAGCTTCAGGGTCACCTTCTGGGCAGCGTAATTGCCGCCTCTGAGAACCTGATGGAGCAGTTCCAGATTGTTGTTCCTGATGCCGACTTGACTCTCGTTAGTCTTGACAATGTTGTGAGGGATGGTAAGATTATCCCTGATGACCAGGACGATGATGATGCTGACCCTCCCCTAGTGCCTTCTGTCAAAGTGTCGACCTCCTCGGTTCCTCCTGTTACGTCTGACTCGGATTGCCAGATTCTGAACCGGGATGATAGAACTGTAGATGCTGTGCCTATTCAGACTTGCCCTCATTCTTCCCGTACTGATGCTGCCGGGAAGGCTCCAGATCTTTGTTGACCTCCTTTTATTTGAGTATTTTGTGCAAATAGCCCGGTTTGTGGGCTTTTGAACTGTTTATTGTTTTGTTTAACTGCTGATACTTTTTTAGTTGTCTGCCTAGCAACCTTTTACTTTGAAAAACAAAAGTAGCGCTTCGAGGTAGATTTCGGTGGCCTTTTGAAGCTTTATCATACTATGCTTTTATTGTGCTTTTAGCATGGTATCTCTTCTGGTTTTGGAATCTTGCTACTTGACTTCTTTGGGTTGCTTTCTTACTTGTTGTTCGTAGCTTGGATTCCTTTGAGGCCGTGACTGTGTGGGTCCGATTTGTTTCTCGGTTTTTCTCGCTCTGGCTTGTATTCTTAGCGCCTTATAACCGATTTCTTCATATTGGTCCCCTTCTAAGTTGTTATTGTAATCCTCTTTCTTGGACCTTTTGTTAGGTCTCTTTCAGGGATTACTTTTACAACTTGTTTTGTAGGAGGTCGACTTCGATAGGTTGTTCTCTTCTAAGTTATTTTTGTAATCCTCTTTCTTGGACCTTTGTTAGGTCTCTTTCAGGGATTACTTTTACAACTTGTCTTGTAGGAGACCGACTTCGTTAGGTCGATCTCTTCTAAGTTGTTTTTGTAATCCTCTTTCTTGGACCTTTGTTAGGTTTCTTTCAGGGATTACTTTTACAACTTGTCTTGTAGGAGACCGACTTCGTTAGGTCGATCTCTTCTAAGTTATTTTTGTAATCCTCTTTCTTAGACCTTTGTTAGGTCTCTTTCAGGGATTACTTTTACAAGTTGTCTTGTAGGAGACCGACTTCGTTAGGTGGATCTCTTCTAAGTTATAGCAATTCCTCTTTAATAGGGTTGGCCAGACCTCTTTCCAGGGATTTGCTGATAACTTGGGTTGACTTGGTCCGACTTTTTAGTATTGGCCAGTCTTTTTTAAGTTATTATATAGCAATCCATAAGACCTCGTCAGGTTCTTTTTGGGATCACTTTCGATAACTTCTTGCATTACTCTGTGTTCATCTTTGCCGATTTGTAGATGGTGGTTTTTTGTCCCGATTTGATCGATCTTTTAGGTGAATCGCGTTTTCACCTTTGTCGGTCGATCATTCCTATCAAGATCGTACAGTGAATTTATTCTTCACTTTCTGTCGATTTGTTGCTTTATAATCGGACGATGAAGGCTCCAGATTAATGCTTCTTGGGAATTTGTAGAATATCTGAAATGTATTTTATTTAAAGAAAGTGCAAATATATATATATATATATATATATATATATATATATATATATATATATATATATATAAGCGGGAGTTTTTCGTGCCCTTAAGTCTCAATCTTGATGCCTCATTAAAAAACCTTTTCAGGAAAAAGGGTGCATCTTGAGATCTTTTACCTTTCTTAGCTATAGTACCTTCTTAGGTTACAGGCGTGCCATGATTTGGGGAGTTCCCGTCCCTCGAGTTCTGACAGTCTGTAGTAGCCCTTCCCAAGTACTTCTGTGACTCAGTAGGGTCCTTTCCAATTAGCTGCCAGCTTTCCTTCTCCGGGTTGAGTTGTTCCAATATCATTTCAGATTAAGATGAGATCATTCTCCGTGAAATCTCTTGGCACTACCTTTTGATTATACCTGGAAGCCATTCGCCATTTTAGTGCTTCTTCTTTAATCCGAGCTCTTTCTTGGATTTCTGGAAGTAGGTCGAGCTCTTCTCTTTGGAGTTGAGAATTGGTTTGTTCATTGTAGTGGGCTACTCGGGGAGATCCTTCTTCGACCTCTATTGGAATCATTGCCTCCACTCCGTATGTTAATCGAAATGGTGATTCGTTTGTGGTAGAATGGGGGGTTGTTCGATACGCCCATAGGACTTGTGGAAGTTCCTCGGCCCAAGCCCCGTTTGCTTCTTGCAGTCTCCGTTTCAGTCCGGCCAATATGACTTTGTTGGCCGCTTCGGCTTGTCCATTGGCTTGGAGATGTTCGACGGAGGTGAACTGGTGTTTTATATTCAAGTCGGCCACTAGTTTTCTGAAGCCTGCATCTGTGAATTGGGTGCCGTTGTCTGTGGTGATGGAGTATAGTACCCCGAACCTAGTAATAATGTTCCTATATAGGAATTTCCGGCTTCTTTGGGCAGTGGCGTTGGCTAGGGGTTCTGCCTCGATCCATTTTGTGAAATAGTCTACCCCTACTATGAGGAATTTTACTTGTCCCGATCCCTGTGGGAAGGGTCCGAGAAGGTCGAGTCCCCATTTTGCAAATGGCCAGGGTGAGGTCACGCTGATGAGCTTTTCTGGTGGGGCGATGTGAAAGTTGGCATGCTTCTGACATGGTGGGCATGTCCTTACAAATTCTATAGCTTCTTTTTATAGAGTTGGCCAATAGAATCCCGCCCGAAGTACCTTTTTGGTGAGAGCTTGTGCTCCGAGATGATTACCACAAATGCCGCTATGCACTTCCTCCAGGACTTCCTTTGTGTTGGAGGTCGGTACGCATTTTAACAATGGTATTGATATCCCTCTTTTGTACAGGGTATTGTTTATGATAGTGTAGTACTGTGCCTCACTTTTCAACCTCTTTGCCTCCTTTTCATCTGTAGGGAGCACTTCTGTTTTGAGGTAGTTAATTATGGGGGTCATCCATCCTTGATCCCGGCCTGTTATAGCTAGGATTTTTTCTTCTTCCGATATTGATGGGTTCTGCAGTATTTCTTGGATGAGGCTTCTATTGTTGCCCCCTGGTTTGGTGCTGGCTAGTTTTGAGAGTGCGTCAGCTCGGGCATTTTTCTCGCGGGGTATGTGGCAGATCTTATATTCCCCAAGTTGTCCGAGCTGTTCTTTGGTTTTATCCAAGTATTTTTTCATGGTAGGATCTTTGGTTTGGTAGCTTCCCGTTATTTGTGAGGTAACGACTTGTGAGTCACTATAGATGTTGAGTTTCTGAGCTCCAACCTCCCTAGCCAGCTTTAAACCAGCTAATAACGCTTCGTATTCCGCCTCGTTGTTTGAGGCTGGGAATCCAAATTTCAGGGAAAGCTTAAGTTGGGTTCCTTGGTTGCTTTCGATTATCACACTTGCACCGCTTTCGGTTTTATTCGAGGAACCCTCCACGTATATGTTCCACTCTATGGGGATTTTCGTGGTGTCTGTGAATTCGGCGGTGAAGTCGGCTAGGTATTGTGATTTAATGGCTGTCCGCGCCTCGTATTGGAGGTCAAACTCGGACAACTCGATTGCCCACTGTAGGATTCTTCCTGCTAGATCTGTTTTCTACAATATCCCTTTTATGGGCTGGTTGGTCCGAACTTTAATGGTGTGCGCTTGGAAGTATGGGCAAAGTCGTCGGGATGTGAGTCTCAGAGCGTAGGCAAACTTCTCTATTTTTTGGTAGTTCAGCTCTGACCCCTGTAGTGCTTTACTAATGAAGTCGACGGGTTGTTGTCCCCCTTCATCTTCTCTAATTAGTGCTAAGGCTATTGCCCGACTTCCTACTGCAAGGTACAATATGAGTGGTTCTCCCTCTTGTGGTCGAGATAGGATAGGTGGCTGTCCCAAGAATTCTTTGAAGTCTCGGAAGGCTTGTTCACATTCCGTTGTCCACTTGAAGTTCTTTCCCTTCCTTAAGGTAGCGTAGAAGGGGAGGGATCTTATTGCTGACCCTGCTAGGAATCTGGACAAGGCTGCCAATCCCTCATTGAGTTGTTGTACCTCTTTGACGCAGGTTGGGCTTTTCATGTTGAGTATGGCCTGGCATTTATCTGGATTTGCCTCGTTTCCTCTTTGTGTGAGCATAAAGCCCAAGAATTTACCTGCTTCCACTGCGAAGGTGCATTTAGCTGGGTTGAGTCGCATGCCGTGCTTTCGTATGGTGTCGAACACTTGAACCAAGTCGGTTAGTAATGTCTCTTCACTTTGTATTTTTATCAACATGTCATCTACATAGACCTCCATGATTTTTTCGATGTGGTCTGAGAAGACTTTATTCATTAGCCTTTGATAAGTGGCTCCCGTGTTCTTAAGGCTGAAAGGCATTACGATGTAGCAATAATTTACTTTCAGTGTGAGAAACAAGGTTTTTTCTTGATCCGGTGGATACATTGGGATCTGGTTGTACCCTGAGTATGCGTCCATGAACGAGAGATACTTATATCCCGATGAGGCATCTACTAGAGCGTCGATGCTTGGGAGTGGATAAGGGTCTTTTGGGCAGGCTTTGTTGAGGTCGGTGTAGTGGGTGCACATTCGCCACTTCCCATTTGACTTTCTCACCAAGACGACATTTGCTAGCCATAGTGGGTATTTAACTTCTCTTATGAACCCTGCCTCTAGTAGTGCTTGTACTTATTCTTCTACAGCCTGAGACCGTTCTGGCCCAAGTTTTCTTCGTCTTTGTTGTACCGGCCGGGATCCCGGGTAGACTGCCAACTTGTGGCTCATTAGTTCGGGGTCTATGCCTGGCATGTCGGCAGCTTTCCATGCGAAGAGATCAACATTATCTTGTAGGAACTGTACCAGTGATTCCTTTGCATCTGCTTTCAGGATCGTGCCAATATTAGTTGTTTTATCCAAGGTATCTCCGATCTGGACTCTTTCTATTTCTCCTTCGGGTCATGGGCGGAGTTCTTCTCATCTCTGAACTCTGCCAAGTTTGATTGTGTGGAATTCTCCTCCTTTGCCTCGGAGGTTTAGACTTTCGTTATAACAACGACGCGCCATCTTTTGATCTACTTTTATTGTAGCTATCCCTTCTGCAGTTGGGAATTTCATACATAGATGTGGAGTTGAAACTATTGCGCCAAGTTGATTTAACGTTGTCCGACCTATTAAGGCATTGTAGGCTGAGATTACGTCGACCATGATATAGTCTATCTTGAGTGTTCTGGATTGGTTCCCCTTTTCGAAGGTTGTATGTAACGATACGTATCCCAGTGGTTGTACTGGGGTATCCCCAAGTCCAAACAGACTGTTCGGGTATGCTCTTAGCTCTTTTTCTTCTAAGCCGAGCTTGTCGAAGGTAGTTTTGAATAAGATGTCGGCAGAGCTTTCTTGGTCAATTAATGTACGGTGGAGGTTGGCATTTGCCAATATGATTGTGATGATTATGGGGTCGTCGTGTCCTGAGATGATTCCAGATGCATCTTCTTTGGTAAACGTGATTGCTGGGATGTCTGGCGCCTCCTTCTTTCCTTCGACATGGTATACTTCTTTGAGGTGTCGCTTACGGGATGATTTGGAGATTTCTCCTCCAGCAAATCCGCCGTGTATCACGTGGACGTGTCTCTCCGTTGTGCGGGGTGATCGTTCAGACCATCCGACATCTTCATCCCTTCTTCTTTTTCTTGGTTCTTCGTCTCGATTGGCCAAGAACCGATCTAATTTTCCTTCCCTTACTAATTTCTCTATGACGTTTTTCAAGTCAACGCATTCGTTGGTGGAGTGTCCTCGGACTCGATGATACTCACAGTATTTGTTCCGATTTCCTCCTCCCCTTTTGCCTTTGAGTGGCCGAGCTGGGGGTATTTATTCCGTATGACAGACTTCGTTGTAAACATCTACCAAGGATACCCTAAGAGGGGTGTAGTTATGATATTTTTTGATTTTCTCCCCAGAGCGATCTTCCTTTTTCTTGGATTCTTTATCTCGATAGGCAGAACCGAACCTCGAGGCTTCCCCAAGTCAAGAGTTCTCTTCCATGTTGATGTACTTCTGCACCCGTTTTTGTACTTCGTCTAGGGATGCTGGGTACTTCTTTGATATAGATAGGCTAAATGGTCCTTCTCGTAGGCCATTTATGAGGCCCATGATGGCAGCTTCTGTTGGTAGACTTTGTATGTCCATGCATGTTTTGTTGAATCTTTCCATGTAGTTACGAAGACTCTCCCGATCTCCTTGCTTGATTCCTAGTAGGCTGGGTGCGTGCTTGGCTTTGTCCTTTTGTATGAAAAATCTGGCCAGGAACTTTTTGGCTAGGTCATCGAAACTCGAGATGGATTTTGGAGGTAGGTTGCCGAACCATCTAATGGCTGTCTTGGTAAGAGTTGTTGGAAAGGCCTTGCAGCGAACTGCATCAGAGGCATCAGTGAGGTACATTCTGCTTCTGAAATTGCTGAGATGATGGTTGGGGTCTGAAGTGCCGTTATACAGAGTCATATCAGGAAGTTTAAAATCTTTTGGGATTTTGGATTTCATAATTTCCCTGGTGAAAGGATCTTGATCCTTGCGAGAGCTATCCTCTTGAGTGGATTTAGTAGCTTTAGTTTTGAGATCGGCTTTGAGTTTTAGAAGTTTATCTTCTAATTCTCGGCGTCGCCTTATCTCCCGATGCAGATCCTCTTCTTTTTCACGTTGATGTTGGGCTTCTTTCTCAAGTTGCTTTAATCGATCTTGAAGCGCCTCTATCACTCCTGGATTTGATGAATTTTTATCCCCGTTGAGCTCCGGAGTATCTTTGAGTGTAACATCCGCGTTCTTGTGCAGTGTTCTATCTTCTAAATTTGAATCGTGGTCATTGTCATGGTCGTCCGCCATGGTGATGGGATGACTTCCAGGTTCCCCGGCAATGGCGCCAATGTTCCGAGGGTTACCCGAAACTGGAGGTCGATCTTGGACGAGATCTTCTGTACTGGTCGGTGTTAACGTGTCCGGCTGATGGAAAACAACCGGAGCTGTCGTGTCCGAATTGTTGGACTGACTGCACTGCTGATCCCTTGTCACCGAAGGGTGGGGGGTACCTGCAAGGGACTCCGATGCTTAAGTTAGCAAGGGTATTAAATAGGTATTGAGTTGAATTAGAGTATGAGTTATACCTGGGTGCTCCAGTGTATTTATAATGGTGTAGAGTGACCTTTTTAGATAAGATAAGTTAGTTATCTTATCTTATCTTATCTTCTAGGTGAGGTCAGCTTATCTTTCATGGGAACCACCCTTCCCTCTGTATGCTTGGGCTGCCTTAGGATTTGGGGCGTGTTCCTCTATTTGGAAAGAGGTCGGGTTGTCCCGTCCTAAAGAGGTCGGTCGCTTTGTCTGTCGAACATCCCAGGTCGGACAGCTCGACCCAGGGTATGAACAGTGAGCTTTTGCCAACCCCTCTGTGTAATCTTCTCCTTGATCTTAGGGCACTCATCCTCGTTGAACTGGAATGTCAATTCTGGTAAGATTTTCTTGTTTTTGATCTGTTCATATTGAAGCTCATGGAAGGTGGTCTTGAATCTCCCGGCATCGGAAGGAGGCTGCTCCATGGGCTCGTTTCCTCTTCTCCTTTTAGAGCTGGATGAAGCCATGAGTGATGGTTAATGGGTTTGTTACTCACAAGATGGCTAGGAGGGTGTGTATGAAAATTTTGGTGGATGATGAAATGTGTGTGTTCAAAAGAGGGAAGGGAGATGAATGAGAACAAGAAGTGTATGGAGAGGGTGCAGAATGAGGATCCTTTATATAGAAGAATGATGGGTGTTTGAAAGGTGTGGATTGATAGTGTTGTTTTGTGATGGACGATTGGGGCTTGACCTTGGATGAGCACAAGGATCGCCTTTTTTATGAGGTTCTTGATTCGGTCTCCAACGCTATCCACTTTCCAATGTTGCATGGCAACATTTTCCAAGATACTCCCCTTGGAGACAAGTGTATAAATTCCTTGGTAGAGTGGCCGAATCTCCCGTCCTTGATTGTCCTATCAAGTACCATCAATACCCTTTTTTGATTTCCTATACAAGACAAAAGAAATGCAAATAGTTAATTGAGATTGTTGGTGGGAAAGATTAAGGTGTGAACTAGCTACTAAAAAAAAACTTTTTCTTTTGTTTTTTGAAATATCCAAACAACTAATTGCTTTTCATGGATACAAATCAATCGACCATTCAAGTTCCCATGCATGCAACGTAGGTAACACCAAACTTGTTTGTGATCATATGGTATAACAAGATTTGAAAGGGTTCTCATACTATTGAGTGTGTTCAAGCCCTCTTGGTGTGCCTTGAACACCAAACTTGTCATGTACTATATGTTGCATGTAGGGATTCTTATATTATTTGTCGAAGTTGATTTAGAATCCATGAACTTTGCTTTATTACTACTATTAGAGATTAAGGAGAGAGGGTGTAGAACATGGGTTTCCTCCCATGAAGCGCTTCTTTAGCGTCATTAGCTTGACGTTTGGTCCTTGTCAAGGTGGTTGGTAGTGCTTAAAATCTTCCCCCCTTGCAGTGAACATGGTTCCATTGGCTTCGTTGATAAGTTCCACATGTTCCAGAGATAAGATTTTATTGATGGTGTATAGTGGAGGCAGTTGAGATGGAATGGTGGGGAGATGAGGTGGTATAGATGGAAAGTAGGCAGAGACCACTTCATCTTCTGGTGAGAAACCTTCTGTAGGGATTTTCTTATTTTTCCATCCCCTTGGGACCTTTTTTCTTGTGTCCTTTGATATCGCTTTGCTACTTGTGGTTTTCCCTTTGAGGGAAGTTTTGTTGCTTGTCTCATACGACTCTGGTGGGTCTGGTTCCTTTTGGATTACACTTGGTTGATGTTCTTTCTGAGCACATTGGTTGTTGACCACAGGAGTTCTTAGGGGTAGTGCTTGAGCTCCCTTGTTTGACTATTCCTTCAACTCTTTGTTATCATTATATGCTTCTTGTGAGGGTTTGAAAACATTGAAGGTGAGCTGTTCATCATGTATTCTCAGTACTAGCTCTCCTCGCTCCCCATCTATAAGTGCCCTGGCTGTGGCTAAAAATGGCTTTCCCAGAATGATGGGGTGAATAGGATTCTCATCCATTTCTAGGATGACAAAGTCTGTGGGGAAGAAGTAGTTCCCGACCTTCACTAACACATTCTCAACCACTCTTATTGCCTGATTTTGAGTTTTGTCAGCCAATTTGATGATTACATCTGTGGGTGTTAGCTCATTGATTTGAAGCTTTTTCATGAGAAATAGAGGCATTAGGTTGATACTTGCTCCTAGGTCGCAGAGTCCCTTATCAATCATTGTTTCTCCTATAGCACAAGGAATTTGGAAGCTCCCTGGATCCTTCGTCTTTGTGGGTGGCTCTATTTGGATAAGAGCATTGCACTCTCTGTTCATCTTTATGGTCTGTCCACCCCTCAATGAACTCTTTTTGGCCAGTAACTCCTTTATATACTTGATGTAGGAGGGCATTTGCTGGAGGGCCTTAATGAATGGTATATTTACATCAAGAGATGCAAACATGTCGAGGAATCTTGAATACATTCTCCTTGCTACACCACCCTTAAGCCTTTGGGGAAAGGGTGCATATGGGTTCAGTATCTCCCTTTTCTTCAGCTCTTTCCTGAGTGTGAGTTGGGTGCATGGTTTCTTTCTTCATGGTTTCCCTTTGGACTATCTTGGAGGTGTTCTACTTCCTCCATACTCCTCTCATCACTTGTGGTGATCATCTTACATTCTTCCCACCTGACCTTCCTTGTTTCTCCTCTTGGATTCTTCTCCGTGTCGCTGGGAAATCCATCAGTGGGTTTGGAAATTTGTTGAGATAGATACCCTACTTGGGACTCCAGTCTCTTGATGTTTTCCCCTTGGTTTTTGATATTGTCTCGCACTTCTTCCTTGAACACCTTATTGTCTTGGACTTCTCTACATATGTCTTCAAGTAGAGTCTCAATCCTTGAAACTCTATCCTCGGTTAGTGATGGTGGATTGAGATTAGGTGGTTGAGAAAGGTGGTTAGGTGAGTGTTGATAGGTTCTCTGTGAGGTATGTTGGTGAGTTGCATTGTTGTTGGAATTGTGGTTGTGGCGTCTCTAGTCATGGCCTTGGTCTTATTGATTCTCCCATCCAAAAAGTTGGAGTGATTTCTCCATCCAAAGTTGTAAGTTTTGGAGTATGGATCATGGATTTGTCTAGGTGAGTTTCCAACATAGTTGGCTTGTTCCCAGTCACCTTCTTCTCCTATATTCACTCCTTCTTGAGTTGGTGATGAAGTGATGACTGCTGTAACTTGGTTTTCCTCCACCTTCTTGGTAAGATCTGCTAGTTGCTTGGTGATCATCTTATTTTGAGCTAGCAATGCATCCATGTGGTTCAGCTCTATTACTCCTCGAGTGTTGCTTCTTTCAGAGGCATAGAAGTAGTCATTCTCAGCTACCGTCTCAATGATATCTATGGCTTCTTCAATGGTTTTCTTCTTGTTTAGAGAGCCTCCTGAGGAATGGTCTACAACCTTCTTTGATTCATAAGAGAGACCTTTATAGAAAATGTGAAGTTGAACCCATTCATTAAACATATCTGGTGGGCATCTTCTTGTTAAGTCCTTGAACCTCTCCCATGCCTCATAGAGAGTCTCACCATCTTGTTGCCTGAAAGTTTGCACCTCAGCTCTCAGCCTGTTAATTCTTTGACGAGGATAGAATCTTGCCAAAAACTTGTTCACCACTTCTTACCAATTTGTTAAGCTCTTCTTTGGAAAGGATTTAAGCCACTTGGATGCTTTTTCCCTGAGTGAAAAAGGGAACAAAAGCAGCCTATAGACATCTGGGTAGACTCTATTAGACTTCACAGTGTCGCATATTCTCAGGAAGGTGGTTAGATGTTGATTGGGGTCTTCTTGAGCACTTCCTCCAAATGAGCAATTGTTCTGAACAAGGGTGATGAGCTGGGGTTTTAATTCAAAGTTTTTGGCATGTATGGTGGGCTTTTGGATGCTACTTCCACAGTTTCCTAGATTTGGATTGATGTAGGAGCCTAAAACTCTCCTTTCTTGCCCAGCATGATTTGCAGGGCCTTCTCTAGCATCGTTGTGAGCTTCTCCTTCATGATTGTTTTCCAAATTCTCCTCCATGTTTGTTTCAAAATACTCTTCCTCTTCCTCAGCACCAACAACTCCTTTCCCTCTTGTTTCCCTCCTTAGTCTCTGGAGTGTCCTTTCAGGTTCTAAATCGAAGGAAGTTGAAGCTCCCCCTCTTTTCCCTGTCATACAACTAACAAAGCACACAGTAAGAGATAAAATGAAGAGGTTATTCTTGTTAGAGTGATTGTTAGTGTGAGTGGTGCAAATTATCAAATAGTTAGTGGGTTAGTGAGCAGAATTGTAAATAATAACAAGGAAAGAAAGAAAATAGAGAGGGTATAGGGGATGAGGAAGAAACTAAACAAACTGAAGGTAAATGACTAAATAAAGTAAACAAACAAAAGAAAAATGCTCAATCTAGTGAACTTCCAACTTAATCATTGTTGATACAAAATCAATCCCCGGTAACGGCGCCATAAACTTGATGCACGAAAACTTGTCTCTCAACAAATTTCCCTTTGGAAAGTATACCGAATTATCGTCAAGTAAAAACTCACAATAGAGTGAGGTCGAATCCCACAGAGATTGATTGATCAAGCAACTTTAGTTGGAAGAGTATGCTAGTTGAGCTAAACAGAATGTAGTTGGAGAATTGCAGAAAATTAAATGGCGGGAAAGTAAATAGCAGAAAATAAAGTGCAGAATCTTAAATGGGGATTTGGGGAAATGAGTATGGACATAAATGGCAGAAAGTAAAGAGAATGGGTAAGATCAAAAATGGGGAATTCATTGGGCTCAGGAGATGTTGTATTCTCCGGATCAAATTTATTTTCATCTCTTCCTCAATCAAAGCATCTATTGATCTCCTTGGCAATCTTAGGTGATTGGGTTCCAATTCCTTGGCAACCCAATCTCTATAAGCTTGAACAATTGCCCAATTCCTTAATTTAATTGTTCATGGGAAGAGATGAAGTGTGGTCACTGATTATACCACATGTATTTCCAAATCAAAGTGTTGGGAGGATTACATGTCACTATATCCGCCCAGACCCCAATTTGGTCCAACATGAGAAAGCATTTCTAGCATGATCTCCTCATCCCTTTTCCAAGGCTCAGAGGAGATCCAATTATGGAGAGTTTCTTTTCCAAGACAACTAACCAATTGATTTAAGATCAAAAACTTTCTAGTAAATCAAAAGAGAAGAAAGAAGAAGAAGAATGAAGACTATAGTTGATCCATCAAATTACAACAGAGCTCCCTAACCCAATGAAAGGGGTTTAGTTGTTCATATCTCTAGAAATGAAAAATGGCAGAAAAGAATACATGCTTAGTTAAAAGTGCAGAAAAGTAAATATACAGAGCGTTGTTCTCTAAAGTGCCAAGCTTCTCTATAGTTCAAAACTACTCCTATATATACTACTCTTCTTGATCTTCTAGTGAGTTCTCCAAGTCCTGGATGTGGGCCTTAGATCTTGAGTTGAAGCAGTTACAATTTTTAGTAGGCTCAGCTTGCAGAAAAGTGTGAGTTAGGCATGGGTGTTAGTGATGTTAACGTTAAGCGAGATTGTGGGTTCGAGAATGTTAGTGGCAATGACCTTTTTCACTAACGTTCCAGCCCCATTGATGAGCGGATATTTTGTACGCTTTTTGGGGGTAATTTCATATAGATTTTAGCATGTTTCAGTTAGTTTTTAGTAAAATAATATTAGTTTTTAGGTAAAAATCATATTTCTGGACTTTACTATGAGTTTGTGTGTTTTTCTGTGATTTCAGGTATTTTCTGGCTGAAATTGAGGGAGCTGAGCAAAAATCTGACTTAGGCTGAAAAAGGACTGCTGATGCTGTTGGATCCTGACCTCCCTGCACTCGAAATGGATTTTCTGGAGCTACAGGAGTCCAATTGACGCGCTCTCAACGGCGTTGGAAAGTAGACATCCAGGGCTTTCCAGCAATATATAATAGTCCATACTTTGCGCAAGGATAGACGACGTAACTTGGCGTTAAACGCCAAGTTCATGCTGCTGTCTGGAGTTAAACGCCAGAAAAACGCCATGATCCGGAGTTGAACGCCCAAAACACGTCATAACCTGGAGTTTGACGCCAAGAAAGGCCTTTACACGTGGAAAGCTTTAGTCTCAGCCCCAGCACACACCAAGTGGGCCCCAGAAGTGGATTTCTGCACCAATTATCTTAGTTTATTCATTTTCTGTAAACCTAGGGTACTAGTTTACTATTTAAACAACTTTTACAGACTTATCTTGTACCTCATGACATTTTACAAATCTGAATTACATACTTTTGACGGCATGAGTCTCTAAACTCCATTGTTGGGGGTGAGGAGCTCTGCAGCGTCTCGATGATTTAATACAATTCCTTTGTTTTCCATTCAAACACGCTTGTTCTTATCTAAGATGTTTATTCGCGCTTAATTGTGAAGAAGGTGATGATCCGTGACACTCATCACCTTCCTCAATCCATGAACGTGTGCCTGACAACCACCTCCGTTCTACATCAGAATGAATGAATATCTCTTAGATTCCCCAACAGAATCTTCGTGGTATAAGCTAGATAGATGGCGGCATTCATGAGAATCCGGAAAGTCTAAACCTTGTCTGTGGTATTCCGAGTAGGATTCCAGGATTGAATGACTGTGACGTGCTTCAAACTTGCAACCTGCTGGGCGTTAGTGACAGACGCAAAAGAGGGATTCTATTCCAGTAGGAAGCGGGAACCAACCGGTGATTGGCCGTACTGTGACAGAGTGCGTGAGCATTAGCTTTCACTGCGAGGATGGGAAGTAGCCATTGACAACGGTGACACCCTACATAGAGCTTGCCATGGATAGACCTTGCGTGTGAGAAGAGGATCTCAAGGAAGAGTTGAAGTTCAGAGAACAAAGCATCTCCAAAACTCCAACATATTCTCCATTACTGCACAACAAGTAACGCTAGTATTCTTGTTATTCTAATATATTCCACAATCCTTTATAAACAAATAACTATATTGTTCAAGTAATCCAAACAATTTTGTGACATCCTAACTGAGACAAATAAAATAAACATTGATTGCTTCAAGCCAATAATCTCCGTGGGATCGACCCTTACTCACGTAAGGTATTACTTGGACGACCCAGTGCACTTGCTGGTTAGTTGTGCGAATCACAAATTCGTGCACCAAGTTTTTGGCGCCGTTGCCGGGGATTATTGAGTTTGAACAATTGAAGGCTTATTTTATTTCTTAGATTAGGAATATAGTATTGATGTTACAGAGTCATTAAATTTGAGTCTTTTATTCCCTTTTCAAAATATTTTTCGAAAATATTACTTTTTCCTTATTAACTGTTGGTTTTTCGTGAGTCTAGTGTCTTGTTCTAAGTTTGGTGTCAATTGCATCTTTTATATTTTTCTTTGAATTTTTCGTGTGAGTGTCCTTTGTTTTTCCTTAATCTTCAAGTTGTTCTTGTCTATTTTTCTTGTTTGATCTTTAATTTTTCTTGTTCTGAGTCTTTTCTTGTGTTTCTTGTGCTTTTTCAAAACAATTGTTATATTTGCTGCCCATTTGGCTAGAATAGAAGGGTCATATTCTTGATAAGGGAGCACCAGTACTTTTGAAAATCTTTTTCAAAAATAATTTTTCTTGGTTTAATCCTGTGCCAAACTCTAAGTTTGGTGTTTTATTGTTAATCTTTTTATAATTTTCGAAAATTTTTTGATTTTCTAAAAATTTTAAGTTTGGTGTTCTTTCTTTTGTTCTTGGTGTTCTTGTGAATCTTCAAGGTGTTCTTGAGTTTTTCTTGTGTCTTGATCTTAAAATTTTTAAGTTTGGTGTTCCTTGGTGTTTTCCCTCCAAAAATTTTCGAAAATAAGGAGCACTAGATCTAAAAATTTTAAGTCTTGTGTCTTTTGTGTGTTTTTCTCTTTCATCATAAAATTCAAAATTCAAAAATTTTATTTTCTAACTAACTTTGAACTAAATTTTTCGAAAATTTTATATTAAAAATTCAATTTTAAATTTCAAAAATATTTCCACTTTCTTTTATTTATTTCGTTTTTATTTCACAAAATATTTTCAAAAAAAAAATATATTTTTATATATTCCACTTTTATTTATTCCATAACTATAAATTCTCAACTTGTATTCAATATGGAAGCAAGTGGGAATGAACAGTCCAAGAGGACCCTGGGGTCATATGCTAACCCCACTACTGCTTCATATGGGAGTAGTATCTGTATACCCTCCATTGGAGTTAGTAGCTTTGAGCTGAATCCACAGCTCATTATCATGGTGCAGCAAAACTGCCAATATTCTGGTCTTCCACATGAAGAACCTACAGAGTTTCTGGCACAATTTCTGCAAATTGCTGATACAGTACATGATAAGGAAGTAGATTAGGATGTCTACAGACTATTACTGTTTCCATTTGCTGTAAAAGATCAAGCTAAGAGGTGGTTAAATAACCAGCCTAAGAACAGCATAAAAACATAGAAACAGCTGTCAGAAAAATTCCTGAATCACTATTTCCCTCCCAAACGGATGACACAGCTAAGGCTAAACATTCAAGGCTTCAAACAAGGAGATAATGAATCCCTTTATGATGCCTGGGAGAGATACAGAGAGATGCTAAGAAAATGCCCCTCTGAAATGTTTTCAGAATGGGTGCAATTAGACATCTTCTACTATGGGCTTACAGAAAAAGCTCAGATTTCTCTAGACCACTCAGCTGGTGGATCTATACATATGAGAAAAACAATTGAAGAAGCTCAAGAGCTTATTGATACAGTTGCCAGAAATCAGCATCTGTACTTAAGCAGTGAATCCTCTATGAAAGAAGAAGCTAAAACAGTAACTGCAGAACTCAGTCCAGTGGATCAGGCTAATGAATTCAATCAGCAATTAGATTTTCTAACTCAGCAACTAGCCGAATTCAAGGAAATATTACAGGAAACAAGAATGGCTAACAGGAACATGGAAGTACAATTAAAGCAGACAGAAAAACAACTGTCAAAACAAATAGCAGAAGAATGCCAAGCAGTTCAATTAAGAAGTGGGAAAACATTAAATACCTCACTTCAAAGCAGCAGGAAACCAAGAAATGAACAAGAGGATACTCAAATCCCTCTGAGGACAATCAGAGCCCAGAGAGGAACAGAGCTGGCGCTGAACGCCCAGACCATGCTCATTCCTGGCGTTCAACGCCAGAAACAAGCATGGATCTGGCGTTGAACGCCCAAAAGGAACATGGTTCTGGCGTTCAAACGCCAGTAACAAGCAAGGAAGTGGCGTTTAACGCCACCCCAGCTTCCACCCCTGGTATTCAAACGCCAGTGGGTGATCAGTCACATACAAGTGCT
Organism: Arachis stenosperma; assembly: GCF_014773155.1. Classification (NCBI taxonomy): domain Eukaryota; kingdom Viridiplantae; phylum Streptophyta; class Magnoliopsida; order Fabales; family Fabaceae; genus Arachis; species Arachis stenosperma. Next base: position 81,147,661 of record NC_080382.1, read on the forward strand.
GATAACAATCCTTCTAAAAAGGCTTCCCAACCCACTTCTGTAGGTAATAAACCTGCAGCAACTAAGGTTGAGGAATACAAAGCCAAAATGCCTTATCCTCAAAAACTCCGCCAAGCGGAACAGGATAAGCAATTTGCTCGCTTTGCAGACTATCTCAGGACTCTTGAAATAAAGATTCCGTTTGCAGAAGCACTTGAGCAAATACCCTCTTATGCTAAGTTCATGAAAGAAATCTTAAGTCATAAGAAGGATTGGAGGGAAACTGAAAAAGTCTACCTCACTGAAGAATGCAGTGCAGTCATTCTGAAAAGCTTACCTGAGAAGCTTAAAGATCCTGGGAGCTTTATGATACCATGCACATTAGAGGGTAATTGTACCAAGCAAGCTTTATGCGATCTTGGGGCAAGTATCAACCTAATACCTGCATCTACTATCAGAAAGCTTGGTTTAACTGAAGAAATTAAACCAACCAGGATATGTCTTCAACTTGCTGATGGCTCCATTAAGTACCCATCAGGCGTGATTGAAGACATGATTGTCAAGGTTGGGCCATTCGCCTTTCCTACTGACTTTGTGGTGCTGGAAATGGAGGAGCACAAGAGTGCAACTCTCATTCTAGGAAGACCTTTCCTAGCAACTGGCCGAACCCTCATTGATGTCCAAAAAGGGGAAGTAACCTTGAGAGTCAATGAGGAGGAATTCAAGTTGAATGTTGTCAAAGCAATGCAACATCCAGACACCCAAAATGACTGCATGAGTGTTGATATTATTGATTCTCTGGTAAGAGAGGTCAATATGGCTGAGAGTTTGGAATCAGAGCTAGAGGACATCTTTAAAGATGTTCAGCCTGATTTGGAGGAGTCAGAGAAGATAATAGAACCTCTGAAAATCCCTCAAGAAGAGGAGAAACCTCCAAAACCCGAACTCAAACCATTACCACCATCCATGAAATATGCATTTCTAGGAGAAGGTGATACCTTTCCTGTAATTATAAGCTCTACTTTAGAGCCACAGGAAGAGGAAGCACTAATTCAAGTGCTAAGGACACACAAGACAGCTCTTGGGTGGTCCATCAGTGATCTTAAGGGCATTAGCACAGCCAGATGCATGCACAAGATCTTGTTGGAGGATGACGCCAAACCAGTGGTTCAACCACAAAGGCGGCTGAATCCAGCTATGAAAGAAGTGGTGCAGAAAGAGGTCACTAAATTACTAGAGGCTGGGATTATTTATCCTATCTCTAACAGCCCCTGGGTGAGCCCTGTCCAAGTTGTCCCAAAGAAAGGAGGCATGACAGTGGTTCATAATGAAAAAAATGAACTGGTTCCTACAAGGACAGTTACAGGGTGGCGTATGTGCATTGATTACAGAAGGCTCAATACAGCCACCAGAAAGGATCATTTTCCTCTACCATTCATAGACCAGATGCTAGAAAGACTAGCAGGTCATGAATACTACTACTTCCTGGATGGATATTCAGGTTATAATCAAATTGCAGTAGATCCCCAAGATCAGGAGAAAACGGCATTCACATGCCCATCTGGAGTATTTGCATACAGAAGGATGCCATTTGGCCTGTGCAATGCACCTGCAACCTTTCAAAGGTGCATGCTTTCAATTTTCTCTGATATGGTGGAAAAATTCCTGGAAGTCTTCATGGATGACTTTTCAGTATTTGGAGACTCATTCAGCACCTGCCTTAACCATTTAGCACTTGTTCTGAAAAGATGCCAAGAGACTATCCTGGTTTTAAACTGGGAAAAATGTCACTTTATGGTGACTGAAGGAATTGTCCTTGGGCACAAAATTTCGAACAAGGGGATAGAGGTGGACCAAGCTAAAGTAGAGGTAATTGAAAAATTACCACCACCTGCTAATGTTAAGGCAATCAGAAGCTTTCTGGGGCATGCGGGATTCTATAGGAGGTTTATAAAGGACTTTTCAAAAATCGCCAAACCTCTGAGCAACCTGCTAGCTGCTGACACGCCATTTATCTTTGATAAAGAGTGTCTGCAGGCATTTGAGACCCTGAAAGCTAAATTGGTCTCAGCACCAATCATCTCTGCACCAGACTGGACATTGCCATTTGAATTAATGTGTGATGCCAGTGACCATGCCATTGGTGCAGTGTTGGGACAAAGGCATGACAAGCTTCTGCATGTCATTTATTATGCTAGCCGTGTTTTAAATGATGCACAGAAAAATTACACAACCACAGAAAAGGAGCTACTTGCAGTGGTTTACGCCATTGACAAATTCAGATCCTATTTAGTAGGATCAAAAGTGATTGTGTATACAGATCATGCTGCTCTTAAATATCTACTCACAAAGCAGGATTCAAAACCCAGACTTATAAGATGGGTGCTGCTTCTGCAGGAGTTTGATATAGAAATAAGAGACAGAAAAGGGACAGAAAACCAAGTAGCAGATCACCTGTCCCGAATAGAACCAGTGGAAGGGGCGTCCCTCCTTCTCACTGAGATCTCTGAAACCTTTCCGGATGAGCAACTGCTGGCCGTCCAGGAGGTGCTATGGTTTGCAGACATTGCAAACTACAAGGCAGTGAGATTCATACCCAAAGAGTACAGTAAGGTGCAATCAAAGAAATTAATCACAGATGCAAAGTACTATCTTTGGGATGAACCATATCTCTTTAAGAGATGCGCAGACGGAGTAATCCGTAGATGTGTGCCTAAAGAAGAAGCACAGAAGATCCTTTGGCATTGCCATGGATCACAGTATGGAGGACATTTTGGAAGTGAACGAACAGCCACAAGAGTTCTCCAAAGTGGCTTCTACTGGCCTACTCTCTACAAAGATTCCTGAGCATTTGTGCTTAATTGTGACAGTTGCCAAAGATCTGGCAATCTACCCCACAGTTACGCCATGCCTCAACAAGGGATCTTGGAGATTGAGTTGTTTGATGTATGGGGCATTGACTTCATGGGACCTTTCCCACCATCATACTCAAACACCTATATTCTGGTGGCAGTGGATTATGTATCCAAGTGGGTGGAAGCTATTGCAACACCCACTAATGACACTAAAACAGTGTTAAAGTTCCTCCAGAAACATATCTTCAGCAGATTTGGTATCCCTAGAGTGTTAATCAGTGATGGGGGCACTTATTTCTGTAATAAACAACTTTATGCTGCTCTGGTACGTTATGGAGTCAACCACAGGGTAGCTACTCCATATCATCCACAAACTAATGGGCAAGCTGAAGTCTCAAATAGAGAACTCAAAAGAATCCTGGAACGGACTGTAATTAACCGTAGAAAGGATTGGGCAAGAAGCTTGGATGATGCTCTGTGGGCATACAGAACAGCATTTAAGACCCCTATAGGGACCTCTCCATACCAGCTTGTGTATGGAAAGGCGTGTCACTTGCCAGTGGAACTGGAACACAAGGCCTACTGGGCAACCAGATTCCTGAACCTTGATGCCAAGTTAGCTGGAGAAAGACGATTACTCCAGTTAAATGAGCTAGAGGAATTTAGACTCAATGCTTTCGAAAATGCAAAAATTTACAAAGAGAAAGCAAAAAGATGGCATGATAAGAAATTGTCATCTAGAGTCTTTGAGCCAGGACAGAAAGTTCTGTTATTTAATTCAAGGCTCAAATTATTCCCTGGGAAATTAAAATCCCGGTGGAAAGGTCCATATGTCATTACAAACGTATCACCATATGGATACATAGAGCTTCAGGATAATGACTCTAATAAAAAATTCATTGTTAATGGACAAAGAGTCAAACATTATCTTGAAGGCAATTTTGAGCAAGAATGCTCAAGACTGAGACTTAATTGAAGAATCAGTGATAGTCCAGCTAATGACATTAAAGAAGCGCTTGCTGGGAGGCAACCCAGCCAATCAGAAAATTTAATTTTATTCGTATTCATTAATTAAATTTATTTTGTTTCAGGTATATATCAAGTATCTTCAAGGGTGAAATATCAAATAGTTGAAGTCACAAAGTTACAGGGAAATTTGGAAGCTCACTGGCATAAAAAAAGCCAGTGAGAAATACTTTGGGCGTTAAACGCCCAAAAGAAGCTCCCACTGGGCGTTTAACGCCAGTAAAGGTAGCCATCTGGGCGTTAAACGCCAGAAAGATGCACCTTCTGGGCGTTTAACGCCAGTCTGCTAGCATCCTGGGCGTTCAGAAAAATGCCCAGTGAAGAAGGACTTCCTGGCGTTCAACGCCAGAAAGAAGCTCCAATTGGGCGTTGAACGCCCAGGAGAAGCACCATGTGGGCGTTGAACGCCCAAAACATGCACCACATGGGCGTTCAACGCCAGGATGATGGGAGGAGGTACATTTTCATTTTTTTTATATATAATTTTTCAAAATTTTTATGTTTCAATTCATGATTTCTTGCATAAACATATTTTAAATTATCACTTTCAATTCCAAAAGTTTTATCCTAATTTCTAAAATCACTTTTTCGAAATTATTAAATATATCTTAATCCATAAAGCCAAATGGCTTTCCAATTCAATCCATCATCTTTTCAAATTTGTTTCCAACACATCTACTATCTTTTAAAATCTTTTTCAAAATTAAAAATTTCAATTCTATCTTTTAAAAATTTTTCATATCTTTCTCTTTTTTTTAAAATTATATCTTTTTCTAATCATATCTTTTAAAATCATATCTTCTATCTTATCTCTTTCTTATTTTTCGAAATTTACCCACCCCCCTCCCTATATCTTGTGTTCGGTGACTTCCTCCTCAACACCATCCAACACCTGCTCTCCTTCATTGCCTCTTCTTTCTTCTCTTTTGCTTGAGGACAAGCAAAGCTCTAAGTTTGGTGTGTTTTACCCGTGATCACAAAAACTATTGTGTCTCTTGATCATGGCCCCTAGAGGGAAGCAAACCACCCAAAAGGGCAAGGAAAAGAGCAATCCAAAGCCCCTCTGGAATCAAGGGAAGTTCTTAACTAAAGAACATTCAGACCATTACTACAAGATAATGAGTCACAGATCAGTGATCCCGGAAGTCAGATTTGATCTGAAAGAAGATGAATATCCGGAGATCCAAGAGCAGATTCGAAACAGGAATTGGGAAATTCTGGCCAATCCTGAAACGAAAGTGGGAAGGAACATGGTTCAGGAATTCTATGCTAATCTATGGCAGACAGAAAGGCAAAGAATCATTGGAGCGGCTCTCTTTGACCATAAGACCGTAGTCAGAGGAAAGATCATTCATACCAATGCTGACAAGATCAGGGAGATATTCAAGATTCCTCAACTGAAGGATGACCCAGACTCCTTTAATAGGAGAATGATGAGGATCAATAAAGGATTGGACAAGATCTTGGAAGATATATGCGTCCCTGGAGCCAAGTGGACTACTAGTACAACTGGCAACCCAGTTCAACTCAAAAGAGAAGATCTAAAACCAGTAGCTAGAGGCTGGCTGGATTTTATTAGTCGTTCCATATTACCCACCAGCAACCGTTCTGAAGTTACCATCAAAAGAGCTGTCATGATTCACTGCATCATGCTAGGAAAAGAAGTGGAAGTCCATCAGCTGATCTCATGTGAGCTATACAAAATTGCAAACAAGAATTCTACGGACGCCAAATTGGCTTATCCAAGCCTAATTTCTATGCTTTGCAAAGATGCTGGAGTGAAGATGGGAATAACTGAATATATCCTAATTGAAAAGCCCATTGCTGGAATATCAATGGTCAGACAACAGCAACAAGATGATTCAACCAAGAGGAGAGCACAAGAAGCCCTCCCAGAACTGCCCCAATTCGAATATTGGGAACATCTTGAGGCTTCTATTTCCAGATTGCAAGAAGCTATGGATCAAATAAAGGAAGAGCAAAATAATCAAAGTAGCATGATTTGCAAACTGCTCAAAGAACAGGAGGAGCAAGGGCGTGATCTAAGGGAGCTGAAGCGCCAAAAATTAATCCCTGAAAAGTGCTCCATGGATTAAAAGAACATCTACTACTCAAAACAACAGGTTGCTGAGTTCCAATTTTCCTGCTTTAATTTAGTAATAGCGTTTTTATTTTATTTTATTAAAATTCACCTTAGGAGATATTTAGTAGTAATTAGTATGTCTATTTTGATTTTATTTCCAATTAAGCTATAGTTTATTTTTCTCATCATCATCAGGCATGAATAAAGTAGTAGATTTTATTTTAGAATAAAGAAGTAATCTATATTTTTCGAGTTCTTAATAATAAAATTTATAATTAATTATATGTGGTGGCAATACTTTTTGTTCTCTGAATGAATGCTTGAACAGTGCATAATATGTACTTTGAATTTGATGAATATTGGCTCCTGAAAGGATGAGGAACACGAAAAATATCATTGATGATCTGAAAAATCATGAAATTGATTCTTGAAGCAAGAAAAAGCAGTTCAAAAAAAAAAAAAAACACAATATTCACAAGCCATGGGCACTAGCCAAGAGTAAAAAGGATCCAAGGCTTTGAGCATCTATGGATAGGAGGGCCCAAGGAAATAAAATCCAGGCCTAAGCGGCTAAATCAAGCTGTCCCTAACCATGTGCTTGTGTCATGAAGGTCCAAGTGAAAAGCTTGAGACTGAGTGGTTAAAGTCGTGATCCAAAGCAAAAGAGTGTGCTTAAGAGCTCTGGACACCACTAATTGGGGACTCTAGCAAAGCTGAGTCACAATCTGAAAAGGTTCACCCAGTTATGTGTCTGTGGCATTTTTTGTATCCGGTGGTAATACTGGAAAACAAAGTGCTTAGGGCCACAGCCAAGACTCATAAAATAATTGTGTTCAAGAATCAACATACTACACTAGGAGAGTCAATGATACTATCTGAATTCTGAGTTCCTAAGGATGCCAATCATTCTGAAATTTAAAAGATACAGGGAGATGCCAAAACTGTTCAGAAACAAAAAGCTACAAGCCCCGCTCATCTAATAAGAATCTAAGCTTCATTTAAAACTCTAAAATATTATTACTTCTTTATTTCTGTTAAAACCTATTTTATTTATCTAGTTGCTTGAGGACAAGCAACAGTTTAAGTTTGGTGTTGTGATGAGCGGATATTTTGTACGCTTTTTGGGGGTAATTTCATATAGATTTTAGCATGTTTCAGTTAGTTTTTAGTAAAATAATATTAGTTTTTAGGTAAAAATTATATTTCTGGACTTTACTATGAGTTTGTGTGTTTTTCTGTGATTTCAGGTATTTTCTGGCTGAAATTGAGGGAGCTGAGCAAAAATCTGACTTAGGCTGAAAAAGGACTGCTGATGCTGTTGGATCCTGACCTCCCTGCACTCGAAATGGATTTTCTGGAGCTACAGGAGTCCAATTGACGCGCTCTCAACGGCGTTGGAAAGTAGACATCCAGGGCTTTCCAGCAATATATAATAGTCCATACTTTGCGCAAGGATAGACGACGTAACTTGGCGTTAAACGCCAAGTTCATGCTGCTGTCTGGAGTTAAACGCCAGAAAAACGCCATGATCCGGAGTTGAACGCCCAAAACACGTCATAACTGATGTGTGGAAAGCGATCCAACACAAAACTCACCGGCAAGTGTACCGGGTCGCATCAAGTAATAATAACTCACAAGAGTGAGGTCGATCCCACAGGGATTGAAGGATTGAGCAATTTTAGTTTAGTGGGTGGTTTAGTCAAGCAAATCAAGTGTTGGTTGAGTGATTTATGTTTAACAGAAAGTAAATGACAGTAAATGTAAAGGGGAAAGGGGAATGTGCAGTAATTTGAGAAACAGAGGAGTAAAATTTCAGAAACTTAAAGAACAAGAAATTAAATGACTGAAACTTAAAGTGCAAGAAAGGTAAATTGCAGTAACTTAAATGGCAAGAAAGATAAATTGCTAGAATGTAAAAGGGAATTGAGGAATGGGATTGCAAGATCTAAACAAGAAAAAGTAAATTGCAGCAAATAAAGAGATTAGAACTTGAAATGAGAGCAATGAGAATTAAATCAGCAAGGAAATAAAATGCAGCAAGGTTCATAGAAGAACCAAGAGCCAAATTGGGTCTCAGGTCTCAAGAGACTAGGTAGCAGAGCCTCGATCTCTATTTGCCTTCCTAGATCCAAATGAACAAAGCAATTGACAAGAAAATTAGAAGAAGAAGTAGTAAAGGAAATGGAAACAGATTCAATTATGCAGAAAGTGAATTAAAGAGAAATTGAATGGGAATTGAGACAGAATTTCCTCAATTTCTCACACCCAAATCTCAGAATCAAAAGAGTAAAATCCCTAAGGCAAGAACGAGGGAGAAGAGAGATCAATTCCCTCCCCAATTCTCAGAAATCTCAACAGAAAGCTAGAAATTCAAAAGGTAAAAGTCAAAATTCACAAAAGGTGCATAAAGGTAGCTAAAAGTCCTAATTACATCAAACTAACTACTATTTATACACTTTCTATTCTTGGATTTTGGGATTTGGATGGGCTTTTGGATTGGTGAAGAAATGAATTCAAATTAATTTTTAATTTGAATTTTGGCCCAAAAAATCCACTCCCAGGAGGCTGCCCTGCCCTTGTGGAGGGCAGGGCAGAAAATTGATGCTTGGGCTAGCAATTGGTGCGGCCATGATGCGTGTTGGTGCAAGTTTGGTGCGCCCTTGGTGCGCCAGAGGCTGCCCTGCCCGCGCCAAGGGCAGGGCGGGAAAGCTGCTGCGCCAGAACGTGATGCGTGCGTGCGCTTGGTGCTGCCAGGATTGAGAGGCGCGCGTGCGCGTGCTGCACGTTGATGCGTGGATGATGCCAGATTTGAGGAGCGCGCGTGCGCGCGAAGCAAGTTGACGCGTGGATGCTCCCTGCCCGCGCCAAGGGCAGGGCAGGAATGGTTTGGTGCGCCAGGAAGCAAAGTTGGTGCGCCAAGGTCTTGCGTGTGATGCGCCAATTTCAAATGCTGCCCTGCCCGCGCCAAGGGCAGGGCAAGGTTCCCAATCTCATGGCCCGTGTTCGAATCTGGTGGCTTGCAAACACGCTACTTTTTCTTTGGATTTCTTTCCTTGAGGTGCCCGATCCTGCTCTCCACAAGGGCAGGGCAGAGTTTGCTTCTCTTGGCTCCAAGGCACCATTTTGTGCTCTGCCCTTGGAGTGGGCAGGGCAAGGTTGCCTTGTCTTGGTTTGGTTACTTGATGCTGCCCTCCTAGAGGGCATTCTGCCCTTGTGGAGGGCAAGGTTGCTTCCCCATTATAATGCGGCACGCCTCCTCTTGATTCGGCCACGCTTTTCTTTCTTTGGCTACACTTTTTATGCCACGCTTTCCATTTTCTTTTCTTTTCTTCACCTAAAATAAACCAAACAACCACTCAAAGCATCACTAAATTCAAGAGGCTTATAAATCAATTAAAATGCAATTAAAATTAGCTTAAACCTCATGATTTATCATTAATTTCATAGTGGTTGCTTGATTTAGAGAAGTTATGCATTTTCACTCCAAATCACTAACTTAGGATGCAAGAAAGTGCATAAATGCTAACAAAACAAGTGAAATTAGCTTGAAAAATGGGTATATGATGACTTGTCATCAATAACCTGGAGTTTGACGCCAAGAAAGGCCTTTACACGTGGAAAGCTTTAGTCTCAGCCCCAGCACACACCAAGTGGGCCCCAGAAGTGGATTTCTGCACCAATTATCTTAGTTTATTCATTTTCTGTAAACCTAGGGTACTAGTTTACTATTTAAACAACTTTTACAGACTTATCTTGTACCTCATGACATTTTACAAATCTGAATTACATACTTTTGACGGCATGAGTCTCTAAACTCCATTGTTGGGGGTGAGGAGCTCTGCAGCATCTCGATGATTTAATACAATTCCTTTGTTTTCCATTCAAACACGCTTGTTCTTATCTAAGATGTTTATTCGCGCTTAATTGTGAAGAAGGTGATGATCCGTGACACTCATCACCTTCCTTAATCCATGAACGTGTGCCTGACAACCACCTCCGTTCTACATCAGAATGAATGAATATCTCTTAGATTCCCCAACAGAATCTTCGTGGTATAAGCTAGATAGATGGCGGCATTCATGAGAATCCGGAAAGTCTAAACCTTGTCTGTGGTATTCCGAGTAGGATTCCAGGATTGAATGACTGTGACGTGCTTCAAACTTGCAACCTGCTGGGCGTTAGTGACAGACGCAAAAGAGGGATTCTATTCCAGTAGGAAGCGGGAACCAACCGGTGATTGGCCGTACTGTGACAGAGTGCGTGAGCATTAGCTTTCACTGCGAGGATGGGAAGTAGCCATTGACAACGGTGACACCCTACATAGAGCTTGCCATGGATAGACCTTGCGTGTGAGAAGAGGATCTCAAGGAAGAGTTGAAGTTCAGAGAACAAAGCATCTCCAAAACTCCAACATATTCTCCATTACTGCACAACAAGTAACGCTAGTATTCTTTGTTATTCTAATATATTCCACAATCCTTTATAAACAAATAACTCTATTGTTCAAGTAATCCAAACAATTTTGTGACATCCTAACTGAGACAAATAAAATAAACATTGATTGCTTCAAGCCAATAATCTCCGTGGGATCGACCCTTACTCACGTAAGGTATTACTTGGACGACCCAGTGCACTTGCTGGTTAGTTGTGCGAATCACAAATTCGTGCACCACCCATATAGCCCATGTTAATTCCAACATTAGTGGCACTAACATGACCACTAACATTGCCTTATGAACCTTCGCAAGCGTTATTGGGACTCACCTTTTCCAATAACGTTGCCTTGTGCCCCTTGTCCCTACGTTAAAGTTCACGTTAGTGTAACTAACGTGGCTCTTAACATGGGCATGCCTCATCTTCGAGAGCGTTAGTGACACTTACCTTTGTGACTAACGCTCCAAGTGCCCCTACTCTCCACGTTATAGCTCACATTAACTAAGTTAACGTGGCCACTAATGTGGTAGTGAATGCCATCTCCAACGTTAGTGACAAAGGTGAGTGTCACTAACGTTGGCTCATCAATCTTAGCTCCACGTTAACTTTCACGTTAGTGGTCTTAACGTGACCACTAACGTGGGCAATGCTAGTTTGATCCAACGTTAGTGACAAAGGTGAGTGTCACTAACGTTGGCATTATTCCTCTCTTCCACGTTAGAGTTCACGTTAACTAAGTTAACATGACTCTTAACGTGGCTCATTGCCAATTTTTGGAGCGTTGGTGGTGTTCACGTTTACCACTAATGTTGGAGCTTTCTTTGTCTCCACGTTAACTACCACGTTAGCCTAGTTAACATGGCAATTAACGTGGGCTTATGATGGCTTCGCAGGCGTTATTGGTGATCACTTTTCTCATTAAAGTTGCAAGCTCATTCCCATTCTACGTTAATGGTCATGTTAACTAGTTTAACGTGGCTCTTCCTTGCTTTCTTTATCCTGAAATCAAGCAAATAAAGTGCATCAAAGCTCTGGTCAAAGTCATGAGATTATGCATCATCAATTTGTCACTCAATTCTTGCAAAATCCTCATGAAATCATGTAAAATTCACAATAGTTACTTGAATCAAGGTGTGAGTGTATTTTCATCCAAAACTTGCCTTATTCTCTAAGAAAATGCATGAAACTACCCTAAAACAATAAAAAAAGGTCAGTGAAACTGGCCTAGATGCCCTGGCATCATCTGTCTTTGAGACGGTCCTTCTATTGTTTCCTTCCCTTTTTTTGAGAATTGTGGCTGCTTCTCTCCCTCTTCAGTCTTCTCTTGATCATCCTACTCTTTGAGCTTCTCTGAAGTTTGCTTGCTTGTGTCACTTCTTTGTTGCTGGCTTCCTCTTTCTCTGTTGGCTTTTTGTTGCTTTCCAAAGGCTTATTAGTTGCCTTTTTGTCCTTCACCAAGGTTCTCCAACTCCTTAGCTGTATAACTTTGCATTCTTCTTTAGGATTTGGAATGGTGTCACTTGGGAGTGAGCTTGATGGCCTTTCAATTATAACTTGCTTGGAAAGCTGTCCAATCTGCCTTTCTATGTTTCTTATGGAAGGTTCATTGTTCTTGTTTGTGAGTTCTTGCTATTTCATCATTTTTTTCAATAAAAATCTCCAAGTTGGAGATTCTCTGAGAGTCTTGTGGGATTTGTGGTTGGTTGTGAGCTGTTGAGGGTGGATGATAGTTGTTTTGGTTGGTGGTTTGGTTAATGGATGGATAATGGTTGGAATTCGGGTAGTTGTTTTGGGGTTTTCTATATGAATTATGGTTATTATTCTGCTGGTTGTAGTTCTGGTTGTTTCTTGAGTTGTTTTGGTTTGAATTCCTTTGCCATGGCTGCTAGTTCTGGTTGTGGCTATCTCCCCATCTAAGGTTTAGATGGTTCTACCAGGGTGGGTTATAAGTGTCACCATAAACTTCATTTGATCCAGATCCTTGGTTGTGCATGTAGTTTACTTGTTCTTGCTGTTGATCTTCACAAGCTTCTTCACTTTACCCCAATGTGGTTGATGGTTGGCTTGTATTCACTGCTGCAACTTGGAGGCAATCAATTTTCTTGGCCATTTACTTAAATTATTGCTAAATTTGCTGCTGTATCACTTTGTGTTGAGCTAGGATTGTGTCCACTCCTTCCAACTCTAGCACTTCTTTCCTTTGTGATGGTTGGCATTGCCTTTGATGAGCAAAGAAATATTGGTTGTCAGCCACCATATCAATGAGATTTTGGGCCTCCTCTGCAGTCTTCATCAACTGTAAGGAGCCCTCCTGCTGAGTGATCTAGTGCTTCTTGAGCCTTCAGAGTTAGTCCTTCATAAAAATTCTGAAGTATGTCCCATTCATTGAACATTTCAGGAGGGCGCTTTTTGATCAGGGTCTTGTATCACTCCCAAGCCTCATAGAATGACTTTCCATCCATCTGAGTGAATGTTTGGACCTCTGTTTTGAGCCTAATGATTCTTTGGGGAGGATAGAATTTGGCTAAGAACTTGTTTAGTAGATCTTCCCAAGTATTGATGCTATCTCTTGGAAATGACTCCAACCATTGAATAGCTTTATCTCTTAGAGAAAATGGGAATAGTAACAGCTTGTAAATATCAGGATGCACACCATTGGTTTTGATAGTGTCACAAATCCTTAGAAAAGTAGATAAGTGTTGGTTTGGATCTTCAAGTGGGCCTCCTCCGTAGGAGCAGTTATTTTATACCAAAGTGATGAGTTGTGGCTTCAATTCAAAGTTATTTTCATTGACATTGGGAGTAAGGATTCTACTCCCAAAATGCCTTGGATTTGCAAACGTGTAGGAAGCAAAAACTCTTCTCTGAAGTGGATTGTTATTGGCCACTCCTTCTAGTGGGTTAGAATGAGAAGGATTCCCTTCCATTTCTTGATATTCTTCCTCAGGAACTTCTTCACCAATGACTCCCTTCCCTCTGGCTTCTCTTCTTATTCTTTTCAAAGTTTTTTCGTCTAGATCACCAGAGTTGGAAACCTCTTTTCTTGCCTCTGTCATACAAATAAAACACAAGAAACACACAAAACCAGAAAACCAGTAACAATGTACTCTATTGCTAGAGTGAGGTTATGGTTAGCTTAAGCAAATATTCAAACAGTTAGTGTGTTAGTAAAAAAAAGAAGAAAAGTAAAAAAAATGCTTAATCTAGACCACCACCTTACTTAATCATTGTCAATCTAATCAATCCCCGGCAACGGAACCAAAAACTTTATGTGTGGAAAGCGATCCAACACAAAACTCACCGGCAAGTGTACCGAGTCGCATCAAGTAGTAATTACTCACATGAGTGAGGTCGATCCCACAGGGATTGAAGGATTGAGCAATTTTAGTTAGGTGGTTGATTTAGTCAAGCAAACAAGTGTTAATTTGAGTGATTTGTATCCAACAGAAGCTAAATTGCATGAAATTTAAAGGGAGAGGGATAATTGACTGTAAATTAAAGGGCAAAGGAAGTAAAGAAGCTGAATCTTAAAGTGCAAGTAAAATAAATGACAGAAGCTTAGATTGCAAGAAATGTAAATAGCTGAAGCTTAGAGTGCAAGAGATGTAAATTGCTTGAATCATAAAGGGCTTTGGGAACTGGGATTTCAAAAATTAAACAAGAAAAAGTAAATGACAATCAACAGAGAAGTGAAGGGTGAATTAAAATGCAGCAGATCTAAACAAAAAAGAAGAATTGCTTGAAGAAGCAAAATAAAAGGTAAATTTAGTTCACTTGCAATAACTAAAAGAGAAGTTGAAGATCTCAGGGGTTGAATGAGACTAGAGAACAAGTCTAGATCTCAATTCTTTCCTTGATCCAACAGAGAACAATTGCAGAAGAAGTAGAGATGAAAACAGTAAAGGAAACTTAGATCCAAATCACAATTCTTTGAAATTATGCAGAAAATAAACAAAGAGAGATCTCAGATCAAGAATGAAACAGAATTCCTTCAATTCTCAATCCAAGATTCAAAACAAAGAATGAAGAGTGTAGAAGTAAGAACAAAGAAGAAGAGAACTCAATTCTCTCTTCCAATTCCCAAACCCAAAGCTCAAAATCTCAAATTCAGCTCTCCAATGAAAATTAAAAGTGTCTAAAAATCCTAAAAGGTAAGAAAAGGTAAAGAAAAGTTTCCTCTAAATCAAACTAACTTCTATTTATACACATCCTATTTTTGGATTTTAGAATTTGGAGTGGGCTTTTTAATTTGGTGAAGAATTGAATTAAATTGAATTTTTAGTTGAATTTGGACCATGGGTCACACTCCCAAGGCAATGCTTGGTTGGTGGAGTGAGCGCAGCATCCCCCTTGCCTTGGCCTTCAAATTTTGTGTGACAAGCTCCTTGGACATGCATCAGGATAGTTCTCGGTTAATGGCAAGAGCGCAGTATCCAAGCCTTGCCAAGTCTTACGCACCAAGCTCCTCTGGCCATGTCAAATTGCTAAGTTTGTTGTGCTCCCAGCCCCTTGTCCGTGTCAACAGCGCTCGGTGAGTGGTGGGAGCTTAGCGCTCTTTGCTTGAGATGGGACCCTCCCTTCGAGGCTTGCTGGGAGCACTTCAGCTCCAATTTTGGAGAATAACCCAAGGTAGCGCTCCTCAGCTCCTTGGTTCAAACCCTTGTGAATGCATTTCAGCCAACTTTTGCTTATTTTCCTTGCAAGGAGCACTTCTCTTGGTCCCTTGGCTCATGGGTTTGAACCTTGTGGCCTTCCCTAGTAAACATTGCACCTTGGATTTAATTTGGATTGGAGCCCGATAAAGTTAACTGTGTTAACCGAGCATTGTGATTTTTGCCTTGCTTCTTTGGTGCTCGGTTAACAAGTAGAGCACATCATTCCTTGCTTTGCTTCCTTGGCCTTGAGTAGGGCTCTCATAGAGAGCGCTGAGCTCTTTTAGAGAGCGCTATAGCTTCTCCTTTGATGTGCCACGCTTTCCTTCTTCCATAGGCCACGTTTTTCTTCTTCCTTAGGTCACGCTTTCCTTGTTTCTTTCTGTTCTTCACCTACAAGTAATCAAAACAACCAATCAAAGTATCACGAAATTCACAAGGTTTGTAAATCATTCAAAACCCCAATTAATTTTAGCTTAAACCTCATGATTTAGTGTCAAATAAAGGATGGTTGATTGATTCAACAAAACCATGCAATTCCACTCTAAACCACTTACTTACAATGCAAGAAAGTGCATAAAACCTAATGAAACAAGTGAAAAATGCTTGAAAAGCTAACATAAGATGACTTGTCATCATAGTGAGCTCCGCTTCTCAAACTATCAGAAGAAAAACCTCAACATAGAGAAGAAATTGGCCATCCCCGCCGACCTGAGACGACCGATTAAAGCCCGTATTCAAGGGATGGGCCTAGGTTTTGTTGATAGGGAGTTGGGTAGGATAAACACGTCATAGGTCAAGAAATTTTACTGTAATTTCTTCAGAGCGACCCTTGATTCGATTTACCTACGAGGCAGACAAATATTGATTACCGAAGCTGCTATTGAGGATGCTCTCCATTGTCTACCTAAGATCGGTGCACAGATGCCTATGAGTAGGCGGAGGTAGCGATGTATTGCATGGCTTTTGACTATGAGGCTTTGAGATGTGTTATTGCCACCCCGGATGCCCCTTGGGTCATGGATACCGATAATAAGAAGCCAAGGGGATGCTGTTTGCTTATTGTCGAGAGAGGCTAGGACATGACAGCAGATTTTTGCCACTTATGTCATGCCTACCCCCCATTTTACAGAGATTCTGGTGGACATGCTTGTCCTGATCGGATGTATTATAGTGGGGAAGGAGGTATACTTTCCCCGGTTGATCAGGAGATACATGTGGCGAGCACATGTCCGTGGCATACTTCCATTTCCCACTTTGGTCACTGTTCATACCCTGGGTCAAGCTGTTCGACCTGGGTTGCTTGATGACAGGATGACCGACCTCTTTAGGTCAGGAATATCCGACCTCTTCTCAAAGAGATCGACCAAAACACTACTGAGGCCCAAGAAGACCCAAACAGAGGAACACGACCCAAATCTAAAGGCAGCCCAAGCCTAAAAAGATAAGGGCGGTTCCCTTGAAGATAAGATGACTTCACTCAAAGATAAGATAAGATAACTATCTTATCTCAAGAGAAGATCACTCCACACTATTATAAATACACTGGAGCACCCAGGTATAACTCATACTCTGATTCTACTAAAAACCTGTTTAATACCCTTGCTAACTTAAGCATCGGAGTCCCTTGCAGGTACCACAACCCTCCGGTGACGAAGGATCAGCATCATCACCAAGTCCAACAAGCTGGACACGGCGGCTCTAACCACCATCATCAAGTCGGACTCCACAGCGCCGACCAGTATGGAAGATCTCGTCCGAGATCGACCTACAGTTTCAGGTAACCTTCAGAACATTGGCACCAATGCTGAGGAACCTGAAAGTCATCCCACCATCATGGCGGGCAACTTGGACAACGACCACAACTCTGATGTGGAGAACAGAACACCACATAAGAACATGGAGGTTACAGTAGACGATACCTCTCAACCTAACAAAGACAAGGACTTCGTAAACACGGGACCCATGGATGCACTTCAGGATCGCCTAAAATAACTCAAAAAAAGGTCAAATACCAGCGGGAAGTTGAGAAAGACCTACGAAGGGAAGTAAGGCGACGCCGCGAATTACAAGACAAGCTCCATAAGCTCGAAGCTGATCTCAAAACTAAAATTACTCGATCCAGTCACGAGGATAATTCCCGCAAGGACCAAGACCCATTCACCAAAGAGATTATGAAGGCCAAAATCCCAAAAAACTTCAAACCCCCCGATATGACTTTGTATGATGGCACATCTGATCCCAATCATCATCTTAGCAACTTCCGAAGCAGAATGTATCTCACCGAGGCCTCAGACACAACTCGGTGCAAAGCTTTCCCGACCACCCTAACAAAGGCCGTAATTAAATGGTTCGATAATTTGCCTTCCAGGTCCATCTCAAGCTTCGACGACTTAGCCAAAAAGTTTCTAGCCAGATTCTCCATCCAGAAGACAAAACTAATGTAACGACCTAACTTCCAGAACGTCATGATCGTACCGAAAGTAAGGCGTTACCATCCTGCTTTCCTTTATTAACTATTTATTATTGAGCCTCTAGTTCGATATTGCGATTCAATTTTAGTAAAAATACCAGAAAATTTTTGTTTTTGATAATTAAAATCATATAGCAAGCATCACAAAGTAATAATAATCACATAATTGTTAATAATAATATCTGTCATACAAAAGATTTCAAATAAAACTCACATACAAATCCTATCCCTCTGTAAATAATAAAAATGTTAAGTAATAAGAGCGAGGGAACTTCTATGAAAGAAGCTTAACTCATAAGTAAATTCTATAATCTTCCGCAGCTTCAAACTGGGTCTTCAAACCTGCGTCACTGAAAAGGTGGAGGATTTTGGGGTGAGAACAAACCACACGTTCTCAGTAGGGAATGGGAATGCCGTAAAAGTAATGATTAACATGCAAATAATTAACTTTGCTTAATAATCCATCTTTGCCAAACCCTTTGAAATACTTGTCAATCTTACTTTAGTTAAATAATTACTTTCTTTGAATTTCTAAACCCAAAACTGATCTCAATTGCAAAACTTGTCATATTAAATACCTTTCAGCCACATAATTGATTCAAAGTCATAATAACAGATATTAATCATCTCTATCCATTCACAAACTACTAGCACAGGTAAGAAACTCAATTCAACACACAAACAAATCACAATAAGACAAACAACACAATCACAAACAAGTAATACAAGCAATACAACCAAATGCAAATACACAACTAATATGATGCATGTCTGTCCTAAGCAGGCCATGAGCTCACGTGTCGGTTTACACCCTGCAGCCCGACATTACCTAGGAACAAGTCCCAGATATGGCTTCCCTTTGTGTCCTTAGTGCATATGTGTCGGTGGTAAGAATACCACTCCTTCGTGACTACCGGCAATCGGCGCAAAGCCCGACCCCATAATATACGCACAAGGAGAAACAGTGATCTTCAGTTCGTGGGCGTCCCCGAGACCAATTCACAAACAAAACAGAGATCTTCAGTTCGTGGGTTATTCCCCGAGATCAATGCACAACAATAAAAAGAGATCTTCAGTTCGTGGGTTATACCCGAGATCAATACACAGCAAACAATGATCTTCAGTTCGTGGGTTATACCCGAGATCAACATACACAATTCATGGGTTATTCCCGTAATCAATGATTATCAGTCCGTGGGTTTTTCCCGCTTATAAAAACAAATAACAATTTATGGGTTTCCCCGAGATCAATGATCATTCAGTTCGTGGGTACTTCCCGAATTCAACCAATTATCAGTTCATGGGTGTCCCCCGTAGTTAAACAACTAACAGTTTGTGGGGTATTCCCGCCTTTTATCGTTTTTCATTATCCTTTCTCAACATCAACAATCCACAAATCAATCCTCTTTTCCTCTTTCCCTTTGAATCCTTAACACATATTCCTAAACCTTTCTTAACTTTCTCAAGCATTTGTCTTAATCCTCATTTCAGTTCATAATCTCTACTTTGGCAATCTTGGGTCAAGCCAACTTTAAAACAACTTTTCAGTTTAGTTCTCTATCAATAGGCTCAAGAAAATTATTTATTTTAAATTCATTAAACTCCTTCCAAAACATAACCTCTCATTAGAGGTAATCAAATAAAACTTTCTCAAGTAAAACCTCAGATTTTACAAAATTCCGGCAGCACCTCCCCTAAAACTCGGACTTAGCCACCCTTACGGGTTCCCTCTTTCTCAACAAATCACAGCCCTTTTTCAGCAGTTGCCACAATAATATATTCTCAACGACATTTGATAATAGTATAGAAAATTTATTTCTTAAATTCCATCTCCAAAATAATTGCCAACACAACTTGGCAGCCTAATTTCCATTTTGTTTTTAAAATATCAAATGAATTCGGAATCACGCAAACTTTATATCCATGTGACCGTCTCGGATTAAGCTTTCTATTAAATCAAAAATCATAATTTTTCTCTGACTCTAGCTTCAGGAATATAAGCAAAACCATGACTGCTCTGCAGTGTTTTAAAACCAGAAAACAGCAGCAGCATACAACATTCGAAATTTCATATAAAATCCAAATTAAATCCAACTACCTTCAAAATTAATGTGGTTAAACATAACTCATCCAAATTCCTTTCTCAATTGGTTTCAGGACCATTCCATTTTTAATGAAGGAGTTACGTAGCTTGGAAGTTAAGTAATTTTCTGCTGAAATCTGTTTTACAAATCATTGAACACAACCTCTTCCAAGTCCCATAACTCACTTATTAAAACATGGAAAACCCTGAAATTTAAATCATAATAACTAAACATACTCAACTTTCACCTCCAATTGGTTGCATCTCAATATAATTCCAGAATTAAAGATTATAAAGGCTCAAAATTACTGACTTAGAAAACAAAACCTGATTTTTACTGCATAATATATCTTACTTTAAAAATTCACATCTTTAAAACCACAACTCTAACTGTTCATACCCTGACCGAGCTCCTCCAACTCGGCTAGTTCGTAAAAGGTCCGACCTCATCCTAAGGCTCATGCCTAAAGGTCGGACCTCGGACAATAAAGCAAGGAAGGCCCATCAAAAAGGAACGCAGCCCAAACATAAAGGCCGAAAAGGCCTAGCAAAAGGCGGTTCCACAAAGATAGGGATAAAACTCCCGAAAGATAAGATAAGATAAGAATATCTTATCCAGGGAAGATCACGGCCAACTACTATAAATACACTGGAACACCCAGGTATGGCATTCATTCCACATTCTACACATATCTGCTTGGACCCATGCTAACTTAAGCATCAGAGTGTCATTGCAGGTACAACCACCAACCACTCCACATATCAAAGCTCGGGTCCCTGAACCCCCACCTCGGGCCTCTCCAGACGACCGAGCTACACGTTTCAGGTAACCCTCGGAACACTAACAATTCTAAATTTTTATGAAATTAAGGTATTAGGACCAGAGTTTCATTTAAAATTGGTTCCATCTCAAAATTCAAACTGCAGAATTTCCAATAGAGGAATCAAGTTGCTGCTATGTTAAAAATTCTGCAGAAAAACCAGATTTGACATCCATGACTTAAAAATTCACCATAAATCATAAACTTGGTGAAAAAGCCTCAAATTCAGCAGTCCAGTTCCCTATATTCCCAAGCTCAATCCGGACTTGGTCTCACACAATTCCGATAATCACAGAAATAGTTATAGCTTTTCAAAGTTTCCGGCTTCTTTTAAACATAATGCAGAAAATCAAGTTTTACACTTTAACTTTGAAACATCATAACTAGTTCTATAGTTAATTCAAACTTCTCAAAATTGAATCCTAACAACAACTTTTATCAGTAGTTATCACAACAGAAGCTCAATAATCACCTCATCATTTCATATTTACTTTTCACTTATCATAAAATCCTTTCAACATTAAACACAATCAACTAGTAATCCCAAAAGAATCAGCCTTTCATAATTCAAAGTCATTTACTTGTTAACAAAGTAACTGTTTTAGTTTGGAAATCATATTTCAAGAGAATAATTCGGTAATCAAACTTCAATCTTTTAACAGTTCTCAAGCATAACTCTAATCACGAATCAACATTAACAAGTATCAAAACCAATCCCAACCAGTCACAAGTCAATTACACAGCCATTCCAACATGTCAAATTACCAAAATCAACAACAAACACTTATTCTCAATAATCAAAATATAGCCACAACTTAAACCATTATCACAATAATCCCAAACCAAACACAAATCCAACTCAGTTCATCAAATATCAATACGACAACCTTTCAACAGTCAACTCATCAAATTTCAATTTTACCAGTATTGTCAAATGAATCACCATTCACAACCACATTTCACCCAATTCAGCAATATCACACAAGTTCAGAATTTTCAACAAAATCTACCAAAATCAGGAAACCAATATCAGTCACAGTATTAACCAAAATTAACCTTGTCAAATTAATTACTCACAATAACAAAACCCAGTGACATTCTCAGCCATAACCTAAACTCAATAAACTGATTGAAATACTAAAACATTATCTTAATACCAAACCTAATTCAAATTTCACAACCTCAAACTGAGTTCATTTCAGTCAATTAATCACACAAAATATTTGTAAATTATTCGCAATTATTCACTAAACTTCATTGGCATCCATAAATTAAAATGATTAACTTTAAAATAAATCCCCTACCTCAAAGTCGGAACTCACGGAAATCACTAAACGCAGCTGCTCCATTAGCAGTTTCCAGTACCGATTCCCATGGCATCAACAATGACAAGGTTAAACGCCTCCTCTCTCCCTCTCGGTGCTGCACCTTGCCTCGGCTCTGGTTTTCCGCCGCGACGGCATTGGCGACGGGACGACGGCTGCGTGGCGACAACATCTCCCTCATCTCTGTCTCGGGCTTCCCTCAGCAACGCGTGGATGACGGCGGTAGCTCCATGGAACGGTGGTGACGGCGCAGCAAGGAGCGACGGTTTTGTCGTGATGGAGGCAGCAACGCGAGCTACATCTCCTTTTCACTTTCGGACACGAGCTCTCTCTCACTCTCCGAATCTCATTTCTTTCTCTCTTCTCTGTACCGTTGGGAGAAAATGCTAGGGTTGAGGGATGAAGCTAAGTGAGTGAAAGGGGGAAACGGTGCTGGGATGAGGGGTGAGTGTGTTACGCTAAAGAAGGGTGGGGTGCGGCTGAAGCAAACGGGGTTTAGGGTTAGGGTTCTTCAATTTGGGGAAATTAGGGTTTCTGAGTTTGATTTGGGAATTAGGGTTAGAAATTAGGATTTTATAAAAGAATATGGATAGATATGAATAGATATTTTGATAGAGTTGGAGGGTAGGATAATTTTAAAATCAAATGTACTCTATTAAAAATATTTAGAAACATTATTTATCAACATATTGCTAAGTTCAATCAATTATTTCCAATTTACATTATAAAATGAACATATTAGTCACATTTTTATAAAATATAGTTGAAACTCAATATTAATTATTCAAATCAAATGGTATAATTTTTCATTATTTTTCTATCACTAGACTTTAATTTAAATTTATAAAATAACAAATTATAATAAAAATTGTACATAAATATTAATTGACGTGAACTTAAAGTATTTATAAAAATTAATCTAATCATTTCTAATAAATTAATTTCTAGGAGTTCAAATTAATAACATAGTTCATTCAAAATAGAATTTATTTAAATTAAATTATACAATTATTTCTTATTTTTCATTTATCAAAATTATAATTTCAATTATACCAAATATCTAATAAAGATTATATAAGAATTCTAATTAATTTAAACTCCAATTATCATGAAAATCCATTTAATTACCTTTAGCAAAATAATTTTCTTAAAATAAATCACAAATAACTAATTATTTGATTTCTAAAAGTAGGGTCGTTACATTCTACCCACCTTAGAAAAATTTTCGCCCTCGAAAATTGCTAGAATAAAATAAGTTCAAACTGAAATAAAAGAAAACAAAATATACGAACCGAAGTATAGGTATTGTCAAGGATGGATATTCAAGGAGTTACATAAGCAATCAGATTCATAGGCAAGCAAAGGTATACAAGAATGACAAAGTATGGTTGGGAAACAAGCAAATCACATTCTAAGAAGGATATTCAAACTAGAGAATTCCAATGAAAGCAACTAAGAAAAAGATGGCACGAGTTCATGTGGCACGAATTAAGATTATACGTCGAATCGAAGCTAACTTCATAACCTCTAACGCTCCCAAACCCCGTAAATCGCATTACCTATTCTTCTATTTCGTCTATGATAACCCATTAGTGTTCCCATACACATAAATCATTAGTATTAAGTTGGCCAGACCTAATACCATGAGGCATGCAATGGTAAACTAACAGTGTTAATCATCAGACAGTCATGCAAATAAAACACAAACTCTTGTTATCAGAACAAGTCACAAAGCATGACAGACACTCAGAGTATGCAGCGAAGCATAGTCAGTCCATTCCCAAGGCTCTAACAGGAACGAACTGCTCTGATACCATATTGTAACGACCCAACTTCCAGAACGTCATGATCGTACCGAAAGTAAGGCGTTACCATCCTGCTTTCCTTTATTAACTATTTATTATTGAGCCTCTAGTTCGATATTGCGATTCAATTTTAGTAAAAATACCAGAAAATTTTTGTTTTTGATAATTAAAATCATATAGCAAGCATCACAAAGTAATAATAATCACATAATTATTAATAATAATATCTGTCATACAAAAGATTTCAAATAAAACTCACATACAAATCCTATCCCTCTGTAAATAATAAAAATGTTAAGTAATAAGAGCGAGGGAACTTCTATGAAAGAAGCTTAACTCATAAGTAAATTCTATAATCTTCCGCAGCTTCAAACTGGGTCTTCAAACCTGCGTCACTGAAAAGGTGGAGGATTTTGGGGTGAGAACAAACCACACGTTCTCAGTAGGGAATGGGAATGCCGTAAAAGTAATGATTAACATGCAAATAATTAACTTTGCTTAATAATCCATCTTTGCCAAACCCTTTGAAATACTTGTCAATCTTACTTTAGTTAAATAATTACTTTCTTTGAATTTCTAAACCCAAAACTGATCTCAATTGCAAAACTTGTCATATTAAATACCTTTCAGCCACATAATTGATTCAAAGTCATAATAACAGATATTAATCATCTCTATCCATTCACAAACTACTAGCACAGGTAAGAAACTCAATTCAACACACAAACAAATCACAATAAGACAAACAACACAATCACAAACAAGTAATACAAGCAATACAACCAAATGCAAATACACAACTAATATGATGCATGTCTGTCCTAAGCAGGCCATGAGCTCACGTGTCGGTTTACACCCTGCAGCCCGACATTACCTAGGAACAAGTCCCAGATATGGCTTCCCTTTGTGTCCTTAGTGCATATGTGTCGGTGGTAAGAATACCACTCCTTCGTGACTACCGGCAATCGGCGCAAAGCCCGACCCCATAATATACGCACAAGGGGAAACAGTGATCTTCAGTTCGTGGGCGTCCCCGAGACCAATTCACAAACAAAACAGAGATCTTCAGTTCGTGGGTTATTCCCCGAGATCAATGCACAACAATAAAAAGAGATCTTCAGTTCGTGGGTTATACCCGAGATCAATACACAGCAAACAATGATCTTCAGTTCGTGGGTTATACCCGAGATCAACATACACAATTCATGGGTTATTCCCGTAATCAATGATTATCAGTCCGTGGGTTTTTCCCGCTTATAAAAACAAATAACAATTTATGGGTTTCCCCGAGATCAATGATCATTCAGTTCGTGGGTACTTCCCGAATTCAACCAATTATCAGTTCATGGGTGTCCCCCGTAGTTAAACAACTAACAGTTTGTGGGGTATTCCCGCCTTTTATCGTTTTTCGTTATCCTTTCTCAACATCAACAATCCACAAATCAATCCTCTTTTCCTCTTTCCCTTTGAATCCTTAACACATATTCCTAAACCTTTCTTAACTTTCTCAAGCATTTGTCTTAATCCTCATTTCAGTTCATAATCTCTACTTTGGCAATCTTGGGTCAAGCCAACTTTAAAACAACTTTTCAGTTTAGTTCTCTATCAATAGGCTCAAGAAAATTATTTATTTTAAATTCATTAAACTCCTTCCAAAACATAACCTCTCATTAGAGGTAATCAAATAAAACTTTCTCAAGTAAAACCTCAGATTTTACAAAATTCCGGCAGCACCTCCCCTAAAACTCGGACTTAGCCACCCTTACGGGTTCCCTCTTTCTCAACAAATCACAGCCCTTTTTCAGCAGTTGCCACAATAATATATTCTCAACGACATTTGATAATAGTATAGAAAATTTATTTCTTAAATTCCATCTCCAAAATAATTGCCAACACAACTTGGCAGCCTAATTTCCATTTTGTTTTTAAAATATCAAATGAATTCGGAATCACGCAAACTTTATATCCATGTGACCGTCTCGGATTAAGCTTTCTATTAAATCAAAAATCATAATTTTTCTCTGACTCTAGCTTCAGGAATATAAGCAAAACCATGACTGCTCTGCAGTGTTTTAAAACCAGAAAACAGCAGCAGCATACAACATTCGAAATTTCATATAAAATCCAAATTAAATCCAACTACCTTCAAAATTAATGTGGTTAAACATAACTCATCCAAATTCCTTTCTCAATTGGTTTCAGGACCATTCCATTTTTAATGAAGGAGTTACGTAGCTTGGAAGTTAAGTAATTTTCTGCTGAAATCTGTTTTACAAATCATTGAACACAACCTCTTCCAAGTCCCATAACTCACTTATTAAAACATGGAAAACCCTGAAATTTAAATCATAATAACTAAACATACTCAACTTTCACCTCCAATTGGTTGCATCTCAATATAATTCCAGAATTAAAGATTATAAAGGCTCAAAATTACTGACTTAGAAAACAAAACCTGATTTTTACTGCATAATATATCTTACTTTAAAAATTCACATCTTTAAAACCACAACTCTAACAATTCTAAATTTTTATGAAATTAAGGTATTAGGACCAGAGTTTCATTTAAAATTGGTTCCATCTCAAAATTCAAACTGCAGAATTTCCAATAGAGGAATCAAGTTGCTGCTATGTTAAAAATTCTGCAGAAAAACCAGATTTGACATCCATGACTTAAAAATTCACCATAAATCATAAACTTGGTGAAAAAGCCTCAAATTCAGCAGTCCAGTTCCCTATATTCCCAAGCTCAATCCGGACTTGGTCTCACACAATTCCGATAATCACAGAAATAGTTATAGCTTTTCAAAGTTTTCGGCTTCTTTTAAACATAATGCAGAAAATCAAGTTTTACACTTTAACTTTGAAACATCATAACTAGTTCTATAGTTAATTCAAACTTCTCAAAATTGAATCCTAACAACAACTTTTATCAGTAGTTATCACAACAGAAGCTCAATAATCACCTCATCATTTCATATTTACTTTTCACTTATCATAAAATCCTTTCAACATTAAACACAATCAACTAGTAATCCTAAAAGAATCAGCCTTTCATAATTCAAAGTCATTTACTTGTTAACAAAGTAACTGTTTTAGTTTGGAAATCATATTTCAAGAGAATAATTCGGTAATCAAACTTCAATCTTTTAACAGTTCTCAAGCATAACTCTAATCACGAATCAACATTAACAAGTATCAAAACCAATCCCAACCAGTCACAAGTCAATTACACAGCCATTCCAACATGTCAAATTACCAAAATCAACAACAAACACTTATTCTCAATAATCAAAATATAGCCACAACTTAAACCATCATCACAATAATCCCAAACCAAACACAAATCCAACTCAGTTCATCAAATATCAATACGACAACCTTTCAACAGTCAACTCATCAAATTTCAATTTAACCAGTATTGTCAAATGAATCACCATTCACAACCACATTTCACCCAATTCAGCAATATCACACAAGTTCAGAATTTTCAACAAAATCTACCAAAATCAGGAAACCAATATCAGTCACAGTATTAACCAAAATTAACCTTGTCAAATTAATTACTCACAATAACAAAACCCAGTGACATTCTCAGCCATAACCTAAACTCAATAAACTGATTGAAATACTAAAACATTATCTTAATACCAAACCTAATTCAAATTTCACAACCTCAAACTGAGTTCATTTCAGTCAATTAATCACACAAAATATTTGTAAATTATTCGCAATTATTCACTAAACTTCATTGGCATCCATAAATTAAAATGATTAACTTTAAAATAAATCCCCTACCTCAAAGTCGGAACTCACGGAAATCACTAAACGCAGCTGCTCCATTAGCAGTTTCCAGTACCGATTCCCATGGCATCAACAATGACAAGGTTAAACGCCTCCTCTCTCCCTCTCGGTGCTACACCTTGCCTCGGCTCTGGTTTTCCGCCGCGACGGCATTGGCGACGGGACGACGGCTGCGTGGCGACAACATCTCCCTCATCTCTGTCTCGGGCTTCCCTCAGCAACGCGTGGATGACAGCGGTAGCTCCATGGAACGGTGGTGACGGCGCAGCAAGGAGCGACGGTTTTGTCGTGATGGAGGCAGCAACGCGAGCTACATCTCCTCTTCACTTTCGGACACGAGCTCTCTCTCACTCTCCGAATCTCATTTCTTTCTCTCTTCTCTGTACCGTTGGGAGAAAATGCTAGGGTTGAGGGATGAAGCTAAGTGAGTGAAAGGGGGAAACGGTGCTGGGATGAGGGGTGAGTGTGTTACGCTAAAGAAGGGTGGGGTGCGGCTGAAGCAAACGGGGTTTAGGGTTAGGGTTCTTCAATTTGGGGAAATTAGGGTTTCTGAGTTTGATTTGGGAATTAGGGTTAGAAATTAGGATTTTATAAAAGAATATGGATAGATATGAATAGATATTTTGATAGAGTTGGAGGGTAGGATAATTTTAAAATCAAATGTACTCTATTAAAAATATTTAGAAACATTATTTATCAACATATTGCTAAGTTCAATCAATTATTTCCAATTTACATTATAAAATGAACATATTAGTCACATTTTTATAAAATATAGTTGAAACTCAATATTAATTATTCAAATCAAATGGTATAATTTTTCATTATTTTTCTATCACTAGACTTTAATTTCAATTTATAAAATAACAAATTATAATAAAAATTGTACATAAATATTAATTGACGTGAACTTAAAGTATTTATAAAAATTAATCTAATCATTTCTAATAAATTAATTTCTAGGAGTTCAAATTAATAACATAGTTCATTCAAAATAGAATTTATTTAAATTAAATTATACAATTATTTCTTATTTTTCATTTATCAAAATTATAATTTCAATTATACCAAATATCTAATAAAGATTATATAAGAATTCTAATTAATTTAAACTCCAATTATCATGAAACTCCATTTAATTACCTTTAGCAAAATAATTTTCTTAAAATAAATCACAAATAACTAATTATTTGATTTCTAAAACTAGGGTCGTTACAACTAAACACGCCCCAAGTCTACTAGGAATCAAGTAAAGAGATCGGGAAAGTCTTCGTAGCTACATGAAAAGATTCAACAAAGCATATCTGGACATTCAGAGTCTGCCAACCGAAGCAGCCATTATGGGTCTCATCAATGGCCTACGAGAGGGACCTTTTAGTCAATCCATATCAAAGAACCATCCCACATCTCTGAATGAAGTACAAGAACAAGCAGAAAAATACATCAACATGGAGGAAAACTCTCGACTAGGAGAAACCCCAAAATCTAGATTCTACAACTCCTCCCCAGATAAAGACAAAGATTCCAAGAAAAAGGATGATCCGCCTGGAGAGAAGATTAAGAAATACCATAACTACACCCCTCTCCAGGTATCTCTTGTGGAAGTTTACAGAGAAGTATGCCACACGGAGAAGATTCCACCACCCCGACCACTTAAATGCAAACGGGAGGAGGAAAACGGATGGAATATTGTGAATACCATCGAATCTATGGACATCCCACCAACAAATGCTTCGACTTAAAGAATATCATAGAAAAATTGGTCAGAGAAGGGAGACTAGATCGGTACTTAGCTAGTAAGACAGATGAGCCTAGAAAGAGAAGAAGGGATGAGGAGGTTGGTCGAACAGAACGACCACCTCATACTCTGGAGAGGCATATTCACATGATACATGGGGGATTCGCGGGAGGAGGAATCTCCAAATCATTGCTCAAAAGACACCTCAAAGAAGTATACCATGTCAAGGGAGGAGAAGAGGCACCCAACCTCCATACTATCACCTTTACTAAAGAAGACGCAGCTGGCGTCATCTCGGGACATGACGATCCCATGGTAATTACTATCGTATTGGCCAATGCTAACCTCCACCGAACACTGGTGGATCAAGGAAGCTCGGCCGACATCTTGTTCAAAAGGGAACAACTTATTCGGACTAGGAGACACACCAATCCAATCACTTGGATACATCTCGCTACACACAACCTTTGGAAAAGAGAACCAGTCAAGGACCCTCAACATAGACTACATCATGATCGACGTAAGCTCAGCCTACAATGCCTTAATAGGTCGGACAACACTAAATCAGCTGGGGGCAGTAGTCTTAACTCCATAACTATGCATGAAGTTTCCAACTACAGAAGGGATTGCTATGGTAAAAAAAGACCAGAAGACGGCCCGCCGCTGTTATAACGAAAGTTTGAACCTCAAAGGCAAAGGAGAAGAAGTCCACACCATCGAACTCGGGGGAGTTTGAGGTCGGAAAGAATTCTGTCCGCAACCAGAAGGCGAGATAGAAAAAGTCCAGATCGGAGATGTCCCAGACAAAACAACCAATATTGGTACAACCCTTAAAGGAGACACAAAAAAAATCCCTTATACAGTTCCTAATAGAAAATGCCGACCACTTCGCATGGAAAGCCGCGGACATGCAGGGCTTTGACCACAAGTTAATGTGCCACAAGCTGGCAGTATATCCAGGGTCTCAGCCAGTACAGCACAGATGTAGAAAGCTCAGACCAGAAAGATCCCAAGCCGTCGAAGAACAGGTACAAGCTCTACTGGAGGCAGGATTCATAAGAGAGGTCAAATACCTATTATGGCTAGCCAACGTCGTCTTGGTGAAAAACTCAAATGGAAAGTGGCGGATGTGCACTGATTACACCGACCTCAACAAAGCTTGCCCAAAAGACCCCTATCCACTCTCGAGTATCGACTCTCTGGTGGATGCCTCCTCCGGATACAAGTACCTCTCATTTATGGACGCCTATTCATGATACAATCAAATCCCAATGTATTCGCCTGATCAAGAAAAAACCTCATTCTTAACTCCAAAGGCAAACTACTGCTACGTTGTCATGCTGTTCGGACTCAAAAATGCAGGAGCTACCTACCAAAATTTAATGAACAAAGTCTTCGCAGAGCACATCAGAAAACTAATGGAGGTATACGTAGACGACATGCTAGTAAAAACACAAAGCGAGGAATCACTACTGTCTGATCTCGCCCAAGTGTTCAACACCATGAGAAAGCATGGCATGTGACTTAACCCTGCAAAATGCACCTTCACAGTAGAAGCTGGCAAATTCTTCGGTTTTATGCTCACATAAAGAGTAATAGAAGCAAACCCGGACAAGTGCCGGGCCATACTCGACATGAAAAGTCTGACTTGTGTCAAAGAAGTGCAACAACTCAACAGGCGACTGGCCGCCTTATCCAGATTTCTAGCCGAAGCAGCCATGAGATCTCTCCCCTTCTACGCCACACTAAGGAAAGGGAAGAAGTTTGAATGGACACCAGAGTGCGAGCAAGCTTTCCAGGATTTCAAAAGATTCCTGGGGCAACACCCATTCTTACCCGACCACAGGAAGGAAAAACACTCATTTTATATCTTGTAGTAGGAAATCAGGCAGTATCCTCAGCATTAGTCAAAGAGGACGAAAGTTGACAAAAACCCATATACTTCATCAGCAAAGCACTACAAGGGTCTGAGCTAAACTATCAAAAGATAGAAAAATTCGCATATGCTCTCATATTAACATCGCAAAGACTCCGTCCATACTTCCAAGCTCATACCATCACAGTTTGGACTAACCAGCCCATAAAAGGCATTCTACAAAAAATAGATTTGGTGGAAGAATCCTACAATGGGCAGTCGAGTTATCTAAATTCGACCTTCAGTATAAAGTACAGACGGCCATCAAATCATAGTATCTGGCCGACTTCATTGCGGAATACACCGATACCCCGGAAATCCCTATAAATTGGAATCTCTATGTGGATGGCTCATCAAATAAAATTGGGAGTGGAGCAGGCGTGTTAATAGAAAGCAATCAGGGAACCCAAATTGAACTTTCTCTCAAATTCGGGTTCCCTGCTTCGAACAACCAAGCCGAATATGAGGCACTACTAGTGGGTTTGAAGCTGGTTAGGGAGGTAGGAGCTCAAAAGCTTGTCATCTTCAGCGACTCACAGGTAATCACCTCACAAATAGCGGGGAGCTACCAAGCCAAGGATCCCACTATGAAAAAGTACTTGGACAAAACCAAGGAACAGCTCGGACAACTCGGGGAATATGAGGTCCGCCATATACCCCGAGAACAGAATGCTCGAGCTGATGCACTCTCAAAACTAGCCAGCACCAAACCAGGGGGCAACAATAAAAGCCTCATCCAGGAAATGCTGCAGAGCCCGTCAATCTCGGAAGAAGAAAAGGTCCTAGCCATAACAGGGCAGGATCAAGGATCGATGACTCCCATAATCAGTTACCTCAATATAGAAACAGTCCCTACATATAAGAAGGAGGAAAAGAGGTTAAAACGGGAGGCACAATACTACACAATCATAAACAATACTCTATACAAGAGAGGGATTTCAACACCACTGTTAAAATGTGTTCCGACTTCCAATACAAAGAAAGTCTTAGAAGAAGTACACAGTGGCATCTGTGGCAACCATCTCGGAGCACAGGCTCTTACCAAAATGGTACGCTGGGCCAGATTCTATTGGCCGACTATACAAAGAGAAGCAACAGAATTCTTAAAGGCATGTTCACCATGTCAGAAACATGCCAACTTTCACATCACCCCACCAGAGGAGCTTATCAGCGTAACCTCACCCTGGCCATTCGCAAAATGGAGACTCGACCTTCTCGGTCCTTTCCCTCAAGGATCCGGACAAGTCAAATTCCTCATCGTAGGGGTAGACTATTTCATAAAATGGATTGAGGCAGAACCCCTTGCTAACGCCAATTCTCAAAGAAGTCAAAAATTCCTATATAGAAACATCGTCACAAGATTTGGGGTTCCATACTCCATCACCATAGACAATGGCACTCAATTTACAGATGCAGGCTTTAGAAAATTGGTGACCGATCTGAACATAAAACACCAATTCACATCCTTTGAACACCCTAAGGCCAATGGACAAGCAGAAGTTGCTAACAAAGTTATATTAGTTGGGTTAAAACGGAGATTACAGGATGCAAAGGGAGCTTGGGCGGAAGAGCTCCCGCAAGTCCTATGGGCATATCGGACAACTCCATACTCCACCACAAAGGAATCACCGTTCTGATTAGCTTATGCAATGGAGGCAATGATCCCAGAAGAGGTCGAAGAAGGATCACCCAGAGTGATCCACTACAATGAAGAGGCCAACTCCTAACTTCAAAGGGAAGAACTCGACC
The DNA here is from genome assembly GCF_014773155.1 of Arachis stenosperma. Taxonomy (NCBI): domain Eukaryota; kingdom Viridiplantae; phylum Streptophyta; class Magnoliopsida; order Fabales; family Fabaceae; genus Arachis; species Arachis stenosperma. Next base: position 81,180,403 of record NC_080382.1, read on the forward strand.
TACTCCCAGAAATCTGAGAAAGAGCTCGGATAACGGAAGAGGCGTTAAAACGTCGAATGGCTTCAAGATACAATCAAAAGGTAGTGCAGTGAGGTTTTGCCGAGAACGACCTCATCCTAATTCGAAATGGCATCGAAACAACTCGACCTGGAGAAGAAAAATTGGCAGCAAATTGGAAGGGACCCTACCGAGTCAAAAAAGTACTCGGAAGAGGCTACTATAAGCTATCTGAACTCGAGGGGCGAGAACTCCCAAGGTCATTGATAAACCACTATTTTATGGTTTATATTGTATTTACTTGAGTGGTTTTTATCAAATTCTTGCCCATTTATTCATATGATTTGCATGAATTTACAATTCCTTCCCAAAACTGTTCCATGATTGAAAACTTGCTTCCTAGAGATCCTTTTATTGTGTATTTTAATTCTCCTTTATACCATTCGATACCGTGATCCATGTGTTAAGTGTTTCAGGCTTCATAGGGCAGGAATGGCTTAGAGAATAGAGAGGAAGCTTTTAAAAAGGGAAGGAGCACAAGAAATAAAGGAGACAACCAGCGGACAGCGACGCGCACGCATGGCTGACGCGTGCGCGCGAATTGGACAAAATCACAGCGACGCGTACGCGTACCTGACGTGTACACATGGATTGAAGTTCGTGTAATGACGCGAGCGTGTGCTTGACGCGCACGCATGGAGAGGAAAATCGTCAAACGACACGTACGCGTGACTGACGCGTACACGTGACTGACGCGTACGCGTGACTGACGCGTACGCGTGACTGACGCGTACGCGTGCAATGCACGATCTGCAGAAAATTCAGGAAATGCTGGAGACGATCTTGGGATGCGTTTTTACCCAGATTTCGGCCCAAAAACGCATATTAAAGTTAGGGAACATGCAGAGACTCAAAAGATCAGATCATAATTCACTTTTTATAATTTAGATGTAGTTTTTAGAGAAAGAGGTTCTCTTCTCTCTCTTAAGAATTAGGATTAGGATTTAGGATTTCTATTATGTTCAGACTACTTCTCTTCATCACATGTTCAATGTTCCTTTTATTTTCCCAATTTGACTTATGAACTTTTCCATGTTGGATTTGATTTCTTTTATTAATATTTGAGGTATTTCAGACATATGACTTTTATTTAGTTTCTTATATTCTTGGTTCTGGTTGATTAATTGGTGACTCTTGAGTTATCAAATTCATCGTGATTGATAATTGTTATCTTTGCTGATTGATTTAAATTCCTATAACTCTAGTCTTTCCTTAGGAGTTGACTAGGACTTTAGGTGTTAAATTGATTTGTCCACTTGACTTACCTTCATAGTTAGAGGTTGACTGAGTGAGAGCAAAAATATAATTCTCATCACCATTGATAAGGATAACTAGGATAGGACTTCCAGTTTTCATACCTTGCCAAGAGTTTTATTAGCTATTGATTTCTTAATTACTACAATTTATCTCTCTTGTTCAAACCTTTTTCAAAAACCCAAAAATACTGTTTTCCATAACCAATAATAAAACACATCTCCTTGCAATTCCTTCAGAAGACGACCCGAGGTTTGAATACTTCGGTTTATAAATTTTATTGGGTTTGTTACTTGTGACAACCAAACGTTTGTACGAAAGGATTTTCTGTTGGTTTAGAAGCTGTACTTACAATGCGATTATATATTTGTGAATTTCTTTACCGATAGAAAATCCGCTCGTCAAAATGGCGCCGTTGTCGGGGAATTGCATACGTGTGCCTTATTATTGGTTATGGTAAATATTTTTAAAATTTTTATCTTATTTTATCTTTTTTTTTTCAAAAATCATATCTTTTTCAAAATCTTATCTTATCTTTTTTTTCAAGAATCATATCTTTTTTAAAATATTTTCTTTTTGTTAGTTTTTGTTTTTATTTTTTTCCTACTACTATGAACTCTCACCCCTTTGGCTATGAGTCTGGTTACAATTATGTTGCAGGAAGAGGAGATTACAATGAGAACATGCATCAAGGTTGGGACAATCAAAGATGGGAGGAGCCACAAGGATTTGATCAACCCTCATGGCAACAACCACCTCCAATGGACTAACAAGAACCGTTCTGTGATGCATATCAAGGCAATGGCTATGGTGAGCGCTCTTTTGATTATCAACAACCACCACCATATGCCTATGAACCCCCTCCTCAACATGACTTTGGACCACCATACTCACAAGCCCCTTACCACCAAACACCCTCATATGATCCTAACCCCTATCCACCACACCAACCACCTTATGAGCCATATGTACCATATCTAGAACCACCCCAATTTCAAACCAATTACTCCCAGGAACCACCACCTCCATATACACCATGTCCATATCCATCTACCCAAGAGCCATATGATCCTAATCATGCAATCCAAGCGGGACAAGAATCAAGGGATCATCTCAAGGAATCAGTGGATCGATTTCATGCAACTCTATATCAACTAAATCAAGCGATAAGTCGATTAGCTTCCCAACGCTCGGACACTCAAAGTGCTCCCATGGATACATGTGGAGAATCAATAAAAGAGCGTAGCATAAAGGAGACACTAGAAACTCCAATGGACAATGAGGAACATACCTTTGTATTAGAACAAGTGGAGGAAACCGTAATAGCTGAAGAAGAGGAAGTGGTTGAAAATTTTGGAGATGCGAAACCTCCATGGGAAAGTCAAGTCATAGATCTTCTTTCCAAAACGTGTGAATTTGATGTTGAAGAGGGTGTACAACCTCCAAGGCATATCATGGTTGAAGACTTGGAAGAAGTTGATCAAGAGACGGAGACTAAAGAAGCAGAAGAACAGCCTCCCATGCCCTTGGTAAGCAATGAAGAAGAGATTAAATTGGAAGAAAGCTACCAAGAAGAAGAAGTTGAAAGTGAATAAGCTTTCAAAGAGATGGAAGTTGTCAGAGAAGAGCACAAAGGAGTAAAGCCTGCAACTACCTTGCCAAAGTTGTTGGAGACCCTTTGGTGGACGAAATTGTGATCAACAATATTGGCTCTTTGGCATGTGCACAAAAACATTAACTCAGCACTTTCTTTCCACAATCTCGTTCAACTAACCAGCAAGTGTACTGGGTCGTCCAAGTAATACCTTACGTGAGTAAGGGTCGATCCCACAGAGATTGTTGGTATGAAGCAAGCTATGGTCACCTTGTAAATCTCAGTTAGGCAGATTAAATGGTTTATGATGAGTTCGAAAATTAATAATAAATAGAAAATAAAAAGGGATAGAAATACTTATGTAAATCAATAGTGGGAATTTCAGATAGGCGTGTGGAGATGCTAGAATCCTTTCGAATCTCTACTTTCTTATTGCTTTCATCCAATCCTTCTTACTCCTTTCCATGGCAAGCTGCATGTAGGGCATCACCATCATCAATGGCTACTTTTAATCCTCTCGGAAAAATGGTCCTATGCGCTGTCACTGCACGGCTAATCGTCTGGAGGCATCACCCTTGTTGATAACTACATCCCATCCTCTCAGTGAAAATGGTCCAAATGCTCTGTCACAGCACGGCTAATCATCTGTCGGTTCTCAATCAGGTTGGAATAGAATCCATTGATTCTTTTGCGTTTGTCATCACGCCCAGCCTTCAGGAGTTTGAAGCTCGTCACAGTCATTTAATACCGGAATCCTACTCGGAATACCACAGACAAGGTTAGACTTTCCGGATTCCCGGGATCCTACTCGGAATACCACAGACAAGGTTAGACTTTCTGGATCCCCATGAATGCCACCATCTATCTAGCTTATACCATGAAGATTCTGTTGGGGAATCTAAGAGATATGCGGCCGGCCTAGAGTAGAATGGAAGTGGTTGTCAGTCACGCGCGTTCATAGGTGAGAATGATGATGAGTGTCACGGATCATCACATTCATCAAAGTGTTGTGCAACGTATATCTTGGAATAAGAATAAAAGAGAATTGAATAGAAAGTAATAGTAATTGTATTGAAACTTGAGGTACAGCAGAGCTCTACACCCTTAATCTATGGTGTGCAGAAACTCCACCGTTAAAAATACATAAGTGAAAGGTTCAGGCATGGCCGAATGGCCAGCCCCCAAAACGTGATCACAGGATTCAATTTACAATCCAGGATGAGATTATGATAGTAGAAAGTTCTATTTATAATAAACTAGCTCATAGGGTTTACATGAGTAAGTAATTGATGCATAAATCCACTTCCGGGGCCCACTTGGTGTATGTTTGGGCTGAGCTTGATCTATCCACGAGCTGAGGCTTTTATTGGAGTTGAACTCCAAGTTATAACGTGTTTTGGGCGTTCAACTCCGGATCATGACGTGTTTCTGGCGTTTAACTCCAGACAGCAGCATGTACTTGGCGTTCAACGCCAAGTTACGTCGTCAATTTCCGAATAAAGTATGGACTATTATATATTTCTGGAAAGATCTGGATGTCTACTTTCTAACGCCGTTGAGAGCGCGCCATTTGGAGTTTTGTAGCTCCAGAAAATCCATTTCGAGTGCAGGGAGATCAGATTCCAACAGCATCAGCAGTCCTTTTGTCAGCCTTTTTCAGAGTTTTGCTCAAGTCCCTCAATTTCAGCCAGAAATTACCTGAAATTACACAAAAACACACAAACTCATAGTAAAGTCCAGAAATGTGAATTTAACATAAAAACTAATGAAAACATCCCTAAAAGTAGCTTGAACTTACTAAAAACTACCTAAAAATAATGCCAAAAAGCGTATAAATTATCCGCTCATCACAACACCAAACTTAAATTGTTGCTTGTCCCCAAGCAACTGAAAATCAATTAGGATAAAAAGAAGAGAATATACTATAAATTCCAAATTATCACTGAATATTAATTCTAATTAGATGAGCGGGACTTGTAGCTTTTTGCTTCTAAACAGTTTTGGCATCTCACTTTTTCCTTTGAAGTTTAGAATGATTGACTTCTCTAGGAACTTAGAATTTTGGATAGTGTTATTGACTTTCCTAGTTAAGCATGTTGATTCTTGAACACAGCTACTTATGAGTCTTGGCCGTGGCCCTAAGCACTTTGTTTTCCAGTATTACCACCGGATACATAAATGCCACAGACACATAACTGGGTGAACCTTTTCAGATTGTGACTCAGCTTTGCTAGAGTCCCCAGTTAGTGGTGTCCAGAGCTCTTAAGCACACTCTTTTTGCTTTGGATCACGACTTTAACCACTCAGTCTCAAGCTTTTCACTTGGACCTTCATAACACAAGCACATGGTTAGGGACAGCTTGATTTAGCCGCTTAGGCCTGGATTTTATTTCCTTATGCCCTCCTATCCATTGATGCTCAAAGCCTTGGATCCTTTTTACCCTTGCCTTTTGGTTTTAAGGGCTATTGGCTTTTTCTGCTTGCTTTTTCTTTCTCTTTCTATTTTTTTTTCGCCATATTTTTTTTTCCGCAAGCTTCTTTTTCACTGCTTTTTCTTGCTTCAAGAATCAATTCCATGATCTTTCAGATCATCAATAACATTTCTCTTTGTTCATCATTCTTTCAAGTGCCAACAATTTTAACATTCATAAACAACAAGATCAAAAATATGCACTGTTCAATCATTCATCCAGAAAACAAAAAGTATTGTCACCACATCAATATAATTAAACTAAATTCAAGGATAAATTCGAAATTCATGTACTTCTTGTTCTTTTGAATTAAAGCATATTTCATTTAAGAAAGGTGAAGGATTAATGGATTTTATTTATAGCTTTAACACATGGTTACTACATACTAATGATCATGAAGTTGAGACACAAAACATAGATAAACATAACATAAAAATCGAAAAATAGAAAGAAATAAGAACAAGGAATGAATCCACCTTAGTGGCGTCTTCTTCTTGAAGGACCAACAGTGTCCTTAAGCTCTTCTATGTCCCTTTCTTGCCTTTGTTGCTCCTCCCTCATTGCTCTTTGGTCTTCTCTTATTTCTTGGAGAATGATGGAGTGCTCATGATGTTCCACCCTTAATTGTTCAACATTGTGGCTCAAATCTTCTAAGGAAGTATTGAGTTGTTCCCAATAGTTGTTGGGAGGAAAGTGCATCCCTTGAGGTATCTCAGGGATTTCTTGATGATGAGCTTCCTCATGCATCTCTTGAGAACCGTGAAGGGTCTCTCTTGCTTGCTCCATCCTCTTTTTGGTGATGGGCTTATCCTCTTCAATGGAGATGTCTCCTTCTATGATAACTCCAGCTGAGCAACATAGATGGCAAATAAGGTGAGGAAAAGCTAGCCTTGCCATGGTGGAAGGCTTTTCGGCTATTTTGTAGAATTCATTGGAGATGACTTCATGAACTTCTACTTCCTCTCCAATCATGATGCTATGAATCATGATGGCCCGATCCATAGTAACTTTAGATCGGTTGCTAGTGGGAATGATGGAGCATTGAATGAACTCCAACCATCCTCTAGCCACAGGCTTGAGGTCCAGTCTTCTTAGTTGGACTGGCTTGCCTTTGGAGTCTCTCTTCCATTGAGCTCCTTCCACACATATGTCCATTAGGACTTGGTCCAACCTTTGATTAAAGTTGACCCTTCTAGTGTAGAGGCGTTCATCTCCTTGCATCATGGGCAAGTGGAATGCCAATCTCACATTCTCCGGACTAAAATCTAAGTATTTCCCCCGAACCATTGTGAGATAATTCTTTGGACTCCGGTGCATACTTTGATCATGGTTCCTAGTGATCCATGCATTGGCATAGAACTCTTGAACCATTAAGATTCCGACTTGTTGCATGGGGTTGGTTAGGACTTCCCAACCTCTTCTTCGGATTTCATGTCGGATCTCCGGATACTCATTTTTCTTGAGCTTGAAAGGGACCTCAGGGATCACCTTCTTCTTTGCCACAACATCATAGAAGTGGTCTTGATGGCTCTTGGAGATGAATCTTTCCATCTCCCATGACTCGAAGGTGAAAGCTTTTGTCTTCCCTTTTCCTTTTCTAGAGGATTTTCCGGCCTTAGGTGCCATTGATGGTAATGAAAAAACAAAAAGCTTATGCTTTTACCACACCAAACTTAAAATATTGCTCGCCCTCGAGCAAGAGAAGAAAGAAGAGAAGAAGAAGAAGAGAATATGGAGGAGAAGGGTAAGTGTAGGTTCAGCCAAGGTATGGAAGAGGGGGTTGTGTTGTGTGAAAATGAAGTAGAATGGAAGGGTATATAGGGAGAGGGGAGAGTGAAGTTTCGGCCATATAGGGTGGGATTGGGTGGGAAAATATTTTTGAATTTTGAAGGTAGGTGGGGTTTATGGGGAAGAGTGGATGGATGTGCGTGGTGAAGGGTTTTGGGAAGGAGTGTTTATTGGGAAGAGAGATTCAGAGATTGAAGTTGTTGGGAAGTGTGACATGGAGAAGAGTAAAATAGGATTAGGAGGTAAGGTGGGAATATTGATACGTAAAATTTGGATTTCACGTACAACCGGCAAGTATACCGGGTCGTATCAAGTAGTAAGACTCACTGAGAGTGAGGTCGATCCCACGAGGATTGGTAGATCGAGCAACTTTAGTTAATTGGTAAACTTAGTTAAGCAAATAAGATTTTTGATTTTGTGAGTAATGTAACTTTTGAACATAATTGCAGGAATTTAAATGGCAATTAAGAACAAGAACATAGAAATAAAATGAAAGTAAATAACTGAAACTTAAATTGCAAGAAACTTAAATAACATCAAAGGTAAATGGCAAGGAATTAAAGGGTGCAGAAATTTAAAGAACATAAGAGTAAATAGCAAGAATTGAAAGAACAAAATATAGATGACAAGAATAATAAATTGACAGAATGTAAAAGGGAATTGGGTTATGGGTAATCAAACAACTAGAAGCAAAAGAAATAAGAATTGATGGTAGAGAAGATCATTAGGGATCAGAGATGCAAGTATTCATGAATTGATGTTAGTCAAATCCTTCTCAATCATGTGCTTAGATCCATGGCAAGTGGGTAATTGAACCCCAATCTCTTGGTGATTCAATTTCTCTCAACATAACCAAATGCCACTCTCGTGATCTATTTGTTCATGAGAAGAGATGATGCTCAAATCTAATCCAGCCACACAATTCCCATAATCTCAACCAAGGAGAGTTACATCTCACATACTAACCAAGGTGTGTTGATTAAGGAAATCATGAAAGGGTGAACTCTAAACTGAATTGTGTGGCTCATTCCTCAAATTCACCACATAATTCATATAGATTAACCCCTCTCTCGATGGTGGTTGAATCTTTGAAGAGCAAGAGTTCCCTCTTTAGATCAACCACTAGAATTGAGAAGGAGAAGATGGGTTCACCAATTCATTCCAACAAACAGAGCTCCTCCCCCTAATGAAAGTGGGGTTTAGTGAGTCATTGCTCTAAATTCAACAACAATTGCCATAAATCAAAATTAAACTAAATGTAAAGGAAGAAGAAGAAGAAGAAGAATGAAGTGCTTAAAACTTGAAAATGAAGAAGAAGAATTCCAATAGAGAACCAAAGATGAGCTTTCCGGGAGAGTACCCGGAAGTTCTAACAAAAGCCAAGTACAAGTGCTTAAAGTGTATAAAAATTCTAAGTGTCAAAAAGTAAAAAAAGTCCCCTACAAGTACAAACTCAATCTCTATTTATACTAGTCCCCAAAACTCTTTCAAAGATCTTGAATTGGGTTAGCAATATGGGCTTCCTCTTTGTTGAATTCTTGGCTCAATTGGAAGTGTTGCTAGACTTGGAAAGGAAGAGTTCATTCATCATGCTTCTGGCCCATTGGCTTGGCGTTATTGGCACTAACTCCAGGCCAAATGCACGTTGGCAACGTGCAAGACATTTTCCTGGAAGTGAAGTATGAGACTTGGGCGTTGCTAGCCCAAGTTGTTGCCAACAACTTGCTTTTCCTCTTCTTGGCTCTACTTTCATGCTAAATGTAGCCCAGAATTTGAGTGTCAACCTTCAGCCTCAATATGGACTATTATACATCATTGGAAAGCTCTTGATGTCTATTTTCTAATGCCACTAGAATCACCTCAATTGGACTTTCCTAGCTCAAGTTATGGTTCCTCAAAGAAGGTAAGGTCAAGCTGCCAAGTTGTTGCCAAAAACGCACCCTCATTCCCAAGTTGGCAACGTGCTCGTGCCTAGCCTCCCAAGGCAGGGGCTTGGGGCTGGCGTTGTTGCAAAACACGCCCCCTATCCAGCACGTTGGCAACGTGCTCGTGCCACACTCCAAGGCTAATCTCTAGCCTTCTTGAATTTCACTTCATGTTCTTGTTTTTAGGGCCTAAAGATGACTCTGGTTTGGCTTCAATTTTGTGCTCCACCATAGACTATTATATATGGTTGGAAAGCTCTGAATGTCAGCTTTCCAATGCAACTGGAAGCACTCAATTTGGATCTCTGTAGCTCAAGATATCTTCCATTGAAGAGGACATGGTCAGGCTGCCTTGTTGGAGTTGTTGTGGATAACGCCCATTCATTCCAAGTTAGCAACGTGCATCACAATTTCCTCACCATCCTGGCGTTATTGCCAAACACTCCTTCTCTTCAGCACGTTGGCAATGTGCTCGAGCCCTTCTCAAGGCTCCATGCTTGCTTCCTGGCGTTGGCAACGTGCATGGCAAGGCTAATGGGCGTTGGCAACGTGCATGGTGCCTTTCCTGGCGTTGGCAACTTGGTTGGCAAGGTTTGTGGGCGTTGGTAACTTGGTTGGCACCAAGACTTGGTGCCTAGCCAAGCATTCTTGTGTGGCGTTGCCTTGAATAACGCCTATGGTTCTTGGCGTTGGCAACGCCCTCGAGCTTCTCTTCAAGGCTCCATTTTGTTGCTTGGTTGTGTGGCGTTGGCAACGCCCATCTTGAGTTGGCAACGCCAGCTCCTTTTCTTCCAGGACCAAGCTTGATTGTGTGGCGTTGTTAGCCTGCGTTGTCCTCAAACACGCCCCTCATCTCTAGGCTGGCAACGTGCTCGAGGCTCCAAATTAGCTCCCCAAGATTGCTTGGGTGGGCGTTGGCAACGCCCATCTAGAGTTGGCAACGCCAGCTCTTCCTCCAGGGCCAAGTTCCTTGTGTGGGCGTTGGCAACGTGGTTCTAGAGTTGGCAACGCCAGCTCCTCCTCCAGGGCCAAGTACCTTGTGTGGGCGTTGGCAACGTGGTTCTAGAGTTGGCAACGCCAGCTCTTCCTCCAGGGCCAAGTTCCTTGCTTGTGTGGCGTTGCCTTCAACAACGCCCATAGTTCTTGGCGTTGGCAACGCCCTCGACACTCCTTCATGGCCCAAGCTTCTTGCTTGTGTGGGCGTTGCCTTCAACAACTCAGCCTATTCTTCAAGTTGGCAACGCCAACTTTGCTTCTAAGGCTGCCTGGCGTTGTCCTCAACAACGCCCTCTCTTCCCAAGTTGGCAACGCCAACTCTTCTTCTTGGTAGCCTGGCGTTATCCTCAACAACGCCCTCTAATCCCAAGTTGGCAACGCCAACTCCTCTTCCTGGCGTTGGCAAGAACAACGCCCATTGTATCCAAGTTGGCAACGCCAACTTCTTGCCCAGCTTGCATCATTCTTGCTTCCATGCTTCCTTGTTTCATCACCTATCATCAACAAGGGAAATAGCTTCAAAGTCTTACCAATTCATGCAATAAATTTCATGAGATTCATTCATACTCATTCATATATGCATTCCTTAAATCATTTGCATGAATTTGGCTAGAATCAACATATTCCTTGGTATTCTCATGCATGGAAACAAAATTCATAAAAGGACTTGTTTATTTAGAGAAAATGAGTGAAATTAAGCTAAAACTAACTAAACTAACTAACTAATAAAGCAAATATGCATTTGCATCACAACACCAAACTTAAAGTATTGCTTGTCCTCAAGCAAAATGTAAAGGACTTTGTCACAAGAATCTAAGATGTAAGACTTGAATGTTCTTCCAGAGAGTAATTTTTCATTGAGCATGTCATCCTCACTTGTGTGGTCATTAATTTATTGTAATTGAACACAACTATTCAACTTTTTCAATTAAAATGCTTGCTTCAATACTAAATTGATTAACTTCACTAGACTTCCTTTTATACCTTAGCACATGATCCTTGAACCAATTTTTTCTTGATGCTTCTCTTCCTTTTTTTTATATTTCCCCTTTTTTTTCATTTTAAATGAGCTCGAAATCTTGTCTTAAGGCGGCTCTTTAGCATAAGCTTTCAATCAACAATCCCAAACCAGTTGGTTCAAGTTGTTAAGTGTTGAGACACTCTTAAAGATTTACTAACTCAAGCCTCTTTCCTTAACACATTCAGTCACAGGCATATAACATTGAAATTTTGTTTGGATAGTGGTGTCCAGCACCTCTTTGGGTTGCTAAATGTTCTGCTATAGAGCTACTCTTGATTGTGGGTTTTCAATCGATAATCCCGAGTTAGTTAACTCAAGTTACCGGGTGATGAAGCACCCCTCGGATTTACTAGCCCAAGTATGTCTCTTAACATCAATCACCACAGACACATATCCAAATTTTGTCATTGATGCCTAGCCTTTCATTCTTTGTATTCTATTTTCTTTATTGTCAAGGTTATTTGTGCTATTACTGATAAAGTCTTTGTGATCCTTAACCAAACTAGTCTTGTATAAGCAAGCATTCTTTTGAGTTCATTGAACCTTGATTCTTTCACAATAAATGCATGTATGCTAGCACTTTTCTCATGGGACAGCATGCTTCTTTTTAGGCTAGAATTCTCTCTGTTCTTGCTCAAACTACATCTTTTATTCCAATGACAAGTAAAAGTATTAAAGACAAGCAACCATTCCAAATCTGTGAGTGGTGATGCATGGAATGGGCAACATAAAAGATAATGCTTCAAAAGGAAAAATGCATCCTAGAAGGTATACCATATTTCAGACATACATCTTCTTTATTTAATAAAACATAAAGAAAAACATAGGAACTTCACCACCTTTAGTCTTCATGTCCCTTTTCCTTTGCTTGATTCTCCTTGCTTTCCTTTGCCCTTTGAATCTTGTTTCTTTTTACTTCTTAACTCTCCTTGTTGCTTTGTTGTTGAATCCCCCTTTGGATCTTCTTTCTTTTTGCTTCTCCGTTCTCCTTGTTGCTTTGTTGTTGCATCCCCTTTTGGATCTTCTTTTTGCCAAATTCCTGAGCTTATCATTGTCTCTTGTAGCCTCTGTTGATTGAATCTTACCCTTGCAAGTTCCTGCTCTTCAAATATCTTGCGAGCTTCATTAAAGGTTTTAATTTGTGGGTTGAGTAATGGGGGTGTGGAACAGAGGTAACTGAGCTTTTCTTGGGTGCATATATCATAGTCAAGTCTGTCCTTGTGCCTGGCTTCCCTGAACATTCTGCTTTCATTGAAATCTTTGTGAAATGTATCATGTCTAGCATCCAACCTATGGAGAAGCTCCCTTTGCTGAGCTTGCTCTATCCTTAATTGAGCTTGTTCTTGTATTACTTTCTCCATGGCTCTTTCATGTTCCATAGTTGAATTGTTGATGGCTTCCTGCATCTTGGCATATTGTTCTTGTTGTAACTCCATCATGTGTGCTTGGTACTCATTTTGTTGGTTCATCCATTGAACTTGAACCCCTCTTTGTTGATCCATCAATTGCCAAAGGTCCCTTTGTTGTTGTGCTTGTTCCTCTTGACTTCTTTGAATTTGTGAATATTGCCCAGAAATCCCTTCCAAGGTGGCTTGGAGTTGGTTCATGTTTAAAGTGTGGGGTTCTTCCATTTCTTGAGGCTCCTCCTCTTGTCTTACTTCTTTCCTTTTCTTCCTTCTTGCTAAAGGTTGCCTTTCCAATTGGGTTATGGTGATGAACTCCAACCTTTCTTTGGTAAGAGGTTTCCCAACAGAGACCACATCAGTTTCTTCAAATTCTTCCAGAGGCACTCCAGCTTCTTCACATAGGCGCAGAATGGTACTAGGATATCCTAGCCAACTATCTTGTTTGACCTTTTGAGCTATGTCAATGATGTTCTTGGCTATAATGTCTCCAACATTGATTTCCCCTCCTTTCATTATGCAATGGATCATTATTGCTCTATTCACCGTTACCTCAGAATTATTTGAAGTAGAGATCAATGACCTCCTCACTATGTCATGCCATCCTTTTGCTTGAGGTATGAGATCACCTCTCCGAAGTTTGAGTGGTTGTCCATGTGAATCCAACACCCAATCCGTGCCTATTCTGCATAAGTCACTCACCACATCCACATATCTTGGGTCATTTTCAACCCTTTCTTCATAGCTAGGTCGTTTGAACTGTTTTGCCTTGACTTTTAGCACCCTGTTGATGGTGTCCGGGCTAAAATCAACAGTCACACCTCTTACATAGCTCATGTAAGGTTCTTCATCATCATATTCTCTTATCACATTAGTGTAGAACTCATGGATGAGAAGCATGCTCACTTCTTGAGGTTGGTCACAGAGAAGCTCCCATCCCCTTTTTCTGATTATTTTTTGTATTTCAGGGTATTCATCTTTTCTAAGCTTGAATGGTAGCTCTGGAACAACATCTTTGCTTGACATCCAACTAAAGATCCGCTCATTGTGTTTGGATTTAAATCTTCTTTCATCAAATTCATCTTCTCTCCTATCCCTTGATGATGAGGCCATTGAGATTCACTTGCAAGGTTGAATCTTCCACACCAAACTTAGATCAATGCTTGTCCTCAAGCATAAAGAAAATAGTTGTGAATGAGAGAGATATAAGATGAGCACGGTGACTTAGAGAAGATAGAAGATGATGGTGAAGGAGGTTGAGTGTTTCGGCTATGTGAGAGATGTAATGCTTCAAGAGTTTTGTTGGGTAAAGATTAGGCCTAAGGCAAGAATATATGAAACATGGAGTGGGTTTGAGGTTGAGTATGGGTTCGGGTAATGAAATGAGGTTATGGGGGTAGAAGGATGAGTGATGAAGAATGAGGTTTGATGAATGTGGTTGAAGTATTTAAAGTGAACTTTGGTGAGGATGCATGGTTCTAGTGGCATTTAAGGCTCGGTCATGGCATGGGGAGCATGCTTCCTTGTGCCCAATGCATGTTGAGTTCACTTCTTTCCAATGCACAAAGTTTAAGACTCATGTGACTTCCCATCCTTGTGTATCCGTGACCTCATTCACCAAGATTCCCCATCATTTCCTTCTTTCTTTCATTATATGCTTCCAAGATTCCCCATCACTTCCTTCTTTCTTTCCTGCAACAAAATTCCAAAAACTTGAGATTCTTAAAGTGACATTAATAGCTAAAAGCTTATGATGATATTCCTATGCAAAATTGACTACACTAAAATTAAAATTTATGAATTGATTTCCTAATCTATTTTTTTCTAGCAATATTAATGTAAGTAAAGACACCAAACTTAGTTTGTGACTAAGTGTCTTATGGAATTAATTCCCAAGATAGCCACATCAAACTTAATATTGTACTTACATTATATGCTATTTCACGTTTTTTTTTTTTTTTTAACTAAGATAGAAAAATAGATGACTAAACTTTCATAGTCTAGCATTTTCGTGTATGTATGGACACCAAACTTAGTTTGTGGCTAAGTGTTGCTATTACTTGAAGAGTGGCCACACCAAACTTAGTGCCTTGCATACACCATGTACTAGTCTACTTAATCATTATTGACTACTAAAGTATAAAAATAAAAGACTCCCTGTGCATGGGTTGCCTCCCATGAAGCGCTTTGTTTATTGTCCTTAGCTCGACATTGCAGTTTCTTTGCTCATGTTAAGAGTTGCACACTCTCTTCCTTGCTCCAAGGGCCACCAAAATAGTGCTTCACCCTATGTCCATTAGCTGTGAAGGTTTGTTTTGAGGCTTCATCAAGTAATTCGACATAGCCATGAGGTGATACTTTGGTGATGGTGTATGGACCAGTCCATCTAGACCTCAGCTTCCCAGGGAAGATCTTCAATCTTGAATTGAATAACAACACCTTTTGGCCCGGTTCAAATGTTCTTTGAGAGATCCTCTTATCATGCCATCTCTTTGCTCTCTCTTTGTATATCTTGGCATTGTCATATGCCTCCAACCTGAACTCTTCAAGTTCATTAAGTTGTAGCAACCTCTTCTCTCCTGCTGCTTGAGCATCTAAATTCAGAAGTTTGGTGGCCCAAAAGGCCTTATGTTCAAGCTCCACAGGGAGGTGGCATGCCTTTCCATACACCAACTGAAATGGAGATTTTCCTATGGGTGTCTTGAAGGCTGTCCTATATGCCCAGAGTGCATCATCCAGCTTCCTAACCCAATCCTTTCTTGTTGTTCCCACAGTTTTCTCCAAGATCCTTTTTAGCTCTCTGTTGGCAAGTTCAACTTG